>NW_006494612.1:2271996-2278478 GCF_000325575.1 Pteropus alecto | reverse complement strand
CCTACAAACCTACCCCAGATCCTTCATTGCAGAAATTATTCTTTCCAGTGTAGACTTGGTCTGGGCATACAGCAACAAAAATATATCCACATAGTACAGAGCTACTGAGAACAAATTTAAAGGGCTTCCTCAAGCTATGATACCAGTAGAATCTCGCAGATGAGAGACAATCTTCTCTTGGATGGTGGAGAAAAGTGATGTTGAGAAGGACACCAGCCCAGTACGTGGCTCTCCTCCACAAGGTGGCCCTAGCCCTTTCGCTGCGTGTGTATGTGCATGGAAACCTCCAGAATGTTTTGGTGTCAGGGCTTCAGTTCTCAAAGCAAAGATTTCTTCAGTTGACTGTTAGGAACAAAGTGTAAGATATACAGAGAAAATATCTCTGTCCTAGAAGGGCATTTGTGACAAAAACTAACATCGAAATTGGAAATACAATTATTAATAGCAGGACAGAACTTGACTTTTACGGTTTCTCTATGAAGGGTTTGAATACACATGCATGTGTCCGCAGTCAATTTATTACTAACTATTAGAAATGAAATAATGTAACTTAGAATCTTCTTTAAAAAAAACCAGCCTCTCTGGCAACCAGTGCTTAAAACATAGTCACTTCCCCACAGGGACCAATTTCTGCCTGATCTCCTACTTAATGTTCAACATTCAAGATAGAAGATTTAACGTTCTTTCTTTAACGTGGATTGTTCAGAGATTTATGGCACCTATAGAAATGTTCATAAAGTCTGAGGCTGTGAAAGGCTTCTGGCGTCTGTCTCATTGTTATCAGAATCATAAAAATCATCACCCTTTTGTCCATGACCAGTCTTGTCTTTCTAGATAACATAATCCAGAGAAAAATAAAGTTGCCTCTTAGCGTCTGCTTCTAGCAGACTATGATGTTGAGTGTGAGCGTGTGTGTGTGCGTGTGCGTGTGGAAAAAGAGGTGATATCAGATCACGAAAGGGAGAGAGAGAGCAACAAATCAAACTGTATGTGTTTGAGGACTTCAAGAGAAACTTCGTGAAACTGTTTCTAGGGCAACTCTTTTCCCATGTTAAAAGGATGCTGTAGTATGCACATCATTTTCTTCACCCTGGTTCTCTGGCCCAGCCTACCCAGGAGTCGTAGTCTCTAGAGTGTAGACAGAGAAGGGAAGCAGGTGCTTCAACTCCCAGCATCTGGTTTAGATGACCACAATGTGGAGAACACCTGCAGCCTGCATTTCAGCCAAGTCTGGCCTCCCATTGTATTCGATTGGACTTTCTGCCTTGAGCAAGAAAAAGGCATTGTTTATCAGATTTGCCAAAGGATCTCCGGGGAGGTGGAGAGAGACAGGATAAACAAACCTAAAACAAAACTGGGCAAGTGTAAGCAAAGCGCTGGGATACTTGATTATTTGTGATGATCCAAGGTAATCTTTCAACCTGACCCAAAGTAAGTAAAGCAGAGAGAGAGAAAGAACCAAACATTAGCATGGACCAGTTTCCTAACAATTTTCCAAGAAAACTGATATTGGATAATCTTGTTTAAATTCTGGTCTTTAGAAGCAGGCAGAAATCAAAACACATTCGTTAAGGGTCTAATTTGTTCAGGACTTTGTGCTATGAGGTTTAAAAATGAGTGGCAAAAAATAAAAGAAGATGAGTGGCTGCTGCCCCGCCCTAGAAAAAAAAACCTTACAAAAAAGACGATCTTGCTACTTACGTACCAAATGTTCCACTGATGCATTTTATAATTTCATATTTTGTAATAACTGTGCATTGGGTGACGTGGACCTCTGCAAATCATACCAAAAGCAGTAAACAGGGTTTAAGTTTCCCTAACCAAAGCAAACACAACTGATCCCACAGCATAATAAAAACCCATGATTAGTACATTGGGACAAAAATAAAATTAATGAATTTATTCCCAGAGACTCAGAAAATAGTTTAGAGATACCAATATAAAATGTGTCTTGTCAGTAAATAATTCCAAAGGAGCCCCTTAGTTTTCTTTCCTTTGTATAGAGCCCCAACTAGCGGGAAACTGGAAAACTGCGCTTAAAGAGAAACAATTTAAATGGGAGACAACCACCCATCTTCTATCAGGTAGGGAAGGGTTCAGAGGATCTTACAGATGCTACTCCTTCTGGATGAGGAGATAAGAACAAGGTGCTAAAAAGGGAGGAAGTGTGAAAGTGGCTAATACTTAGCTTTTTACGGAGTCAAGGGCAAACCGGCACTGATGAAAACATGTACAATCTCTTACATTTGAAATGAGTCAATATCTATTGCTAATTTGAGAAAGGAAAATATTTCTCGAGTTCAGAACTTATTCTCTTGAAGGCATCTTTTCAGAAGAAAGGAGAAGATACTCTGTGACACAAAATTGCATATACTGGAGGAAAGAGAGCTGGTTTCACAAATTAAATGAGCATGCTGTTACAATTGTGTCACACTAGTTCAGAACATAACAGATAAGAATGCCTTCGTGTCTGCGTCAGGGTGGGGCTGGTGAGTGGGAAGGTAGAAGAGCAGGTAAAGGCAGCAAAGAGAAGGAAAGGACTGGAACCCCACCAATTAATGAAATATCCACATTTGGAAAAGTGGCTGATGATAGAGATTTTCCTTTAACAATTCGAATCTTTGAAATTGTTGGGGTTTTAGTTTGTTTCTTTGTTGCCTCTCCATTTCAAGGAATCTCTCTTTTTTTTTTTTTTGCTTGGTGGATTTTTAGAGGAGTCTTTGGCTCCCTTACTAAAAAGTACCAATAAAATGCAGGCAGCCTGGAAAGGTTATAAAAATGCAAGATGAATTCATCAGTCTGACAAAGTGCAGTCTGCGGCGTGCAACAGGGGTTCGTGGACAAGCTTCAGAGACTTCGTGGAACTCTCCAATGTGCAACTTGTGTGTCTGCGTATGTGTACGCATTTTTTCTAGAATTTATAGCTTTTACTGATTCTCAAAGGGGTCTATAAGCCAAAAGCAGAATTAGCAACATCACTGTACAGAAATCTATACAGATTAAAAAAAATCACATTTTAATGAGTACCCCTCAGAGTGACTCGGACTTCATAATATTCTCTTCTTAGAGAAACCTAGCAGAGATAACAAAATATTTCAGTATATCACAAAGCAGATTGTAGCTTTTTTGTTCATGCAGAGACTCTTTGAACAGAGAGTTATAAAAAGTTTCCAGTTGCGTTTTGCACTGGTGTAATGGCATGGGGGTAGCTCTTTAAACCTCAACATAACTTACAGACTGTCCTCGATCAGTTTCCGAGATGATCGATGTGCCTTAACCAGCTTTCTTCAGTATGCATTTAACAATGTGGTTTACGCTCAAAAATCCAAAAGCAATAGCAATCATTTTTTTTTTTTTTCAATAGATTAAGCAGTGGAAAACAGAAAAAGCAGTGTTTAAATTTAGGAGTTGGAGGCTTACTCAACACATTTGATTGCTATCAAAATTAAGTCAAGAAAGCAGAATTTTTATACCATTTACTTATGTTTGTGGTGGTTATAAAATAAACTCTCCAATCCTTCATTTCATTTGAAAAGGAGTTTGTTTAAATACTACTTATTTGAAGATCATTGAGTCTCTAAAGTTCAAGGATAACAAGTGATAACACCATGGTGATGCTATCTAACTTCTTTTATGGCATTAACATTCCCATGATTTTATTTAACAAATAACTTAGTTGTGAAGAAAAGATGTTGTATTAATCAGTCTGTCCTAGCCTTCACCTCCCAACTGGACAGTTAATCGTACCAGGGGAGTTTTGAGAATAGAGAACACACATCATCTATAAGTAAGCCCCTTGTCAGTTGACATGTGGTCCTATGCCACTAAGATTTTCCTTCTGAGCTGTTAAGTCACATCCCGTGTTCTTTCCACATCAGATAGGCATAACTATGTTTTTAAAATCCGTGAAAAACACGATGAATAGCTAATCTAAGAAGTAATACAAAACTTACCTTCATTTTTTTTTTTTGGCTGTTACTTCTGAGACTACAAGAAACATAATCGATATAAATTTTTGTGTCCTTATCCGAACTATTAGACAGAGGTCTTTGGGAAAAATGGTTTTAAAAAATTGAGGTTTGGTGGTTTTGCTTTTTACTCTTACCCCCTTACCAAGATCATTTAAAAGGTTATTTTTAATATTACAACCACAAACTATTCAACCAGACGAAAATGAAAGTAGGCCACTTAGAGTTTTTTATCTAAAGGAAAGCAAAATGTCTTAAGCTAATAGTTTTAACCATTGGGAGTTCACTGGCTGCTAAAAGCAGTTACTTTGAAATTAAGAAGGAAGTATTTTAAATATTACATCTGAATTTGTAATTTTTCTCTTGCAGGATATAAAGTATAGTATTTTTTTTTTTTTCCATTTCCCTTAGGACTAAACTGACCTTCCTGCCTGAGTAGTGAAACCCCAGACTTGGACTTGAGCCAGCTGCCTTTCAGCACCACATCATTAAAAACTCTTGGAGGTGCTGTTTAAATGTAAATTTCCCAGCACTCCTTCACCAGACAGATAGGCAATGCTAAAGCAGTCGGGGCATGTTTGACACAACCAATTTTAAAGAGGAAGGAAAGGGAGAAAGCTTTCAAAAATATATATATCAAAGTGAAAGTAAGTGAAACAAGGCCATTCATCTGACTTAGGGGTGTCAAAGAGTCAGATACCCATACACCTTACATGAATTTCTAGATAAAAGTACATCTGCAAGTCAATTCAAAGAAGGATGAGCAATCCTTCAGATAAAGAAGGTTTCCTTGCTTTGTCAGAAGGCAAGCAGCCCAGAAAGAAAAGGCAGCCACTTACACTCCTTATGTTCTAATGATTTAGAATTTCCTCAGGCATTGTCAAGGTCCAGGATGGGGCATGGATAATCCAAAGAGAATTACAATGCACATGTACACAGAAAAGAAACCAAAAGAAGAGAAGGAGGAGGAGGAAAAGAGAGAGGAGAAAGGAAACACAGAAATAGAAAAATCTATATTTCCATTCGGTTGATACTCACATTTTAAGCTCAATATAGGTGGAGACATGCAGGTGAAAATAACAAGGTCAGCTCATGACTGGGGTTTTGAAGGTGGGTCATAGCATCAACAGAGTGAATGCTGAACTGCACTTTAGCTAACAGGCCTAAACTTCATTAAATACTATCGTCTCCCCTCTATGATGTCAGTTGACTATTCAACCAGAAAATAAAGCAGAAGCAGCCACATAATTTGAGAACTTTTTCCTCCTTTCACAGAATGATATCGACAGGTACAAAAACACAAGTCTATGAGCACATGTGCACAGTCAATTCTCAACTTTCTGTAATTATGTTCCTACATCTACTGATAACACAAATTAGTTTCTAATTGATTTTGGAATGCATTTTAAATTACTATACTTTCTGATATGCATTGAGCTTAATCTCTTATTACTATCTTAGCACACTCTGATGGAATCAGGGGCTAAATGATAATGAAGGAAAATGACTGAAGAACTGGCCTGAGATACTGACAGTAATCATGAAAGTTTACAAAATAGGTGAACAATACCAAGATAATGAAACCATGCAAACGTTTTCTTTTTATCATCTTCTTTACTCTTAATTCCTTGCTAATGACTGTTTAACCTTATATACATTTTTAAATAACTTTCCACTGTGTTTTTTCTCATGGATTTCCACAATGTTTAAATATGCTGAGTGAAATATTAATCCTTAATTTCTTTGTAGCAGAAGTATATATCTTAAGAGTATTACTATTTTTTAATAATTGATAACATTTTTTACTTACAAACCAGGGTAGAATAGGTGACAATTTTTAAAGTAATTGACTTTTCACATATACAAGTTTCCTTCATTCATTCTATAAATGTACTTGGCCCTTGGGATTTCTTTTCAAAGAAAAATATAATCAGATCAAATACGAAAAAAAGAATATAAAGATTATAGTGGTATTATATTAATACCACTTTTTTCTATGTATTTTAAAATGTATAACCCTATTTCTTTAGAATTAATAAGTTAAATTTATGTCTACTCTAATGACACTTGTACAAAATCTTGAAAGAAAGTAAAAGTTGATTCTGAACAAGTCCCATGACTTGAGAATTTTGCATTTTAGCTGTACTTTTTTGTCAGTAGATAACTTTTAGCAAATCAGTTTAAATGTGCAAAGAAAATACCGAATAGGTTTAAATAAGTTATCAACAAAAATACAAGTATAGAGGGGCAAGTTTCTCCATAAATAAGTTTGTCTTGGGTTTGGTAAGTCTTTGTCAAACCCACAGCAGAGAGAAATATCAGTTATGCTTTGTTAAAGTCAGAGTTCCAATTCTAGAATTTTAGTCACTTGTCTGTCCTATACTCCTTATACTGATTTTTAAAGGAATTTGCCATTATTATCTGGCCCCCAGACTATATTTTAATCTAAATTTTTATTGATATAGTTTTGCAATAAACTTGGGAAGGATGCCAAAATGTTAACATTAGTATCAA
>NW_006494612.1:2269025-2271967 GCF_000325575.1 Pteropus alecto | reverse complement strand
AAGAGTGAAGGAAAAGAAGGAAGAGGCACTATTTTGTCTCTGAACCCGTATTATTGTCTTCTTTAGAGTTACACTACAGGTCAGAAGAGAGAAAAGAGTGACATACATGCGAATCTTAGTCATCTTGATCTAGAAAATAAGCCAATCCCCATTTAAAATGCCATAGTATTTATTATTTTGAACCCATCTAAAATTACTTCTTACTGAGATTTTGACTAGGCATGTGTAATTTGAGTAGTCATAGACATTTGTTTAATATGAAAATTTCAACCATTAGTATAGTTATGTAACTTCTCTTAATTTTTCCTAAAACCTTAAGTTTGATACTTTTCTACAACTATAAAATTAAGCTCTATATGCACTGTGATTTTTCTCAGGGATTCTTTAAAATGATTTTTTTTTTTTTTAATTACTAAAACCTTTAGTAATTAAGGTTTTAGTGAGGGATTCTTTAAAATGATTTTTTTTTTTTTTTAATTACTAAAACCTTTCTTATACACTGAGAACCATTTAAATATGTATTGGGCTAAAATTGGTCTCATGAAACCAGTCTTGTATTTTTTTATAGGACACATGTAACTGTGAATAGAGGTTCCAAAAAAGAATAGTTGTTAGAACTCTACTCCATATTCCTTCAAATAATATTGCAAATAAATTTTCTTATGGGACTGGACAAAAGGGATGTCCTTATTAACCTATTTCTCCTCCAATTTCTGGAGGCAGAAAAGAGTCATTACTTAATATCGGGTTTTCATCTGAGAACTGGTAAACCATTGCAAAATTCATGTGCCAGTAGCTTCTGGGCCGCCATAACAATGTACCAAAAACTAGGTGGCTTAAAACCACAGAAATGTATTCTCTTGCAATTCTGGAAACTGAAATCAAGGTGACCTCTGTACATGCTCTTTCTGACAGCTCTGAGAATCTTTCCTTGCTTCTCGCTTCTGGAGTTTGCCAGCAGTCCTTGGCATTTTTTGGCTTATGGATGCATTATTCCAATCACATGACCATCTTCTCCCTACATGTCTTCACATAGTCTTCCCTCTGTGCTTAACCATGTCTAAATTTCCCCTTTTCATAAGGACACCAGTCATATTGGATTAGGGCCCACCTTAATGATCACATTCTAATTTGATGCCCACTGTAAAGAACCTATTTCCAGATTCACATCCTGAAGTTCTAGAGGTTAGGACTTCAACATATCTTTTTTTTCCTTGGGGGTGACGAGGGAAGTGAGGTAGAGCGCAGTTCAACCCATAATAGTTCAGTTGGTATATCTTAGTTTAGACAACTAACCTGTTGGGTGTTTTTGGTTGAGTTTGATTTGGTTTGGTTTGGTTTGGTTTGTTTTGGTTTAGTCCTTGAAAAAGAGTCTTATTGGGATACATATAAAAATAAAATTCATTTATAAAAATTATGGCAGGAAGAAGAACTTGGAAGTTGAAATTAAAAACTAGGAAATTTCCTTGAAAAAGTAAATTAGGCTGAACTCAATGAAATTACTGAAAATTTCAATCATTTTTTACCTATAAAAATTTCTAGTTTCAAACGTTCCAAATTAATAAATTAATAGAATAGAAAGAGCATAAAAAAGTATCAAGCTGGAGAACAACAACAAAAAAAGATAAGGAAGCTGTGTAGGGGCAGGAAATAAAATTTTAAATAAAAATTTTCTCATTATTTTCGTTTTTAGAATTTGTTAACAAAATAATACATCAATCAATATCTAACAGCAATTTTTATCACAGCAAAACTACGCTATTATTCGTTCTCAGTCATTTGATCATTCTATCTACTAGAAAAATATTAATCTGAGAAATCATAACTGTTTTAATAAAATAATATTGTAACAATATTCTAAATTTGTTTGAAAGGATCATTGTTATCCACCTTTGAAAGGGAGGCAAAATAAACCTCTCAAAGATAAATTTAAAAGTTAAAATTTCATATCCTTACAAGGAAAATACCAAATTTTTCAGGCCATATTGCTGTTGCTAAAAGCTAATCTAATATTCTGGAGGAAAAAATAATTAAGACACTTAATTCTAAAAACTCGCCATTTGTCTAAATATTACATGTTAATCCTGACAAGAATTCCCATAGAGAAAAAGAAATGTATATTTACTTTTTTTCTAACTTGAATTTTGCAGTAGGACTGTATCTAATAATTTAATATCCAATATACCTGATGAAGAAATGGGACCTGCTTAATTAAACAAGCAAGATCCAATATTTTAATTATTTTCACACAGAGGCCAACTATGAATTTACATATGAATAAAAAAGGTTTTCAGGAACAAGTAAGTGGCTTTTATATTTTTAGGTATGTTGACACTGACCAAGGTCCCACCTCCCTGATTTCTGAGAGAGTCTTAGAAAGTGCTTAAATTCAAGGGTGTGGTACTCAAGCAATACAAGGACATATAAAGTATAAGATTTCATAGAGAACATTAAACCATCGAATTTGAACAATATCTGAACTTTCAGTATCATCATAGTGTTATCATTATAACAATTATTACTATTTCAGTTGCAAATAACAAAAACTCGACTCAAAAGCACTAAAGCAAAAAGAGTGTTCAGTGGCTTATGTAACCAAACCATACAGGAAAGACTCAATTCGAGATTCACCAGAACGATGTTACCAGAAACTAGATTTTTGTCCTCTAGGTCTAGACTTCATTTCTCAGTGTTGGCTCCATTCTTAGATAACACACGGTTGCAAATGACTGACAGCAAGTTGAAGATTACATTCATCTAGGTTTAAATCTATTAAAAGGAGCAAACGTCTCTGTCCCAGAATTCCCGGCAAAAGTCCAAAATTTGCTCTGATTAGTGCATCTTAGATCACACATTCATCGCTGAACCAATTACTGTGACCAAAGGAATAACATTTTAATCTGACTAATGTTCTCTACCCTTGGGATTCTACCACAAAATTA
>NW_006494612.1:2245908-2269002 GCF_000325575.1 Pteropus alecto | reverse complement strand
TAAACCAAAAAAAATGATATATTGCCAGAAAAAGGAATGCAGTGCAGGGAGGCAAGCTGAGACTATTGATTTGTTTGAAACACTAACTAAATGAGTAGAAATTACAGGAATCTCTATCAGGAAGAGACATTGCATTCAAATCAGTTTGGTTCTTTTAACTTAAATAACACTTTTAGTTTGAGAGTGAAGATGGTAAATTCAGTCAAAACTAAAATGGGCTATTTAGGGAACCTTGGACTTCACTCTCAAACTATTTTGGGTCTGTTGCATAAACACAGTTCCATCATATCTCAGATATCATTTGAATGCATAATCTACACAGCATTTGAGCACCTTTAAACTATAAGGGAAGAGGTTTCGAGCATAGTCAGGGTCTGAGAAGGACTCGTAAATGAGGCTATTGATGCAAAGCTCTATGGATTAAGTTCAACACCTTGAATTACATGGGAAATGAACAGGAGCTGGGGGCAGCTAAGGGAACACAGGTGTGGCATGTCCAGAGGAGCCCACATTCTTAAGTCGACAGGCAGCCATATACTATGCAAGCTGCATTCCCCGGTGGTCCAGCTAACAAAGCTTCCTGTCATAAAGCTATGGCTCAGTACAAGGCAAGTGTATTGTGAATGCCAGGTTCAAAACAGTTCATTGAAAACTTCTTGGTTAAGTAATTAAAGCAGGCTGAGCTTTGGGAAATCCTCCAGGAGGGAGCTCATTTTGAGAACAGCTTTTCAATTCACATGTTTTATAAGCCAAGGGTAAGCTTAGTTCAGATGAACTATGCGCGTGTGCACGCACGCCACAAATTGTGGAATTAAAAAGTAGAGTTGAGGTCAGGGCTTGACCACAGCAGACATGAACTGGCTTAAAGAAAACTAGATAGTTCATTTCCCAAATCATCTGTTTATTAGATTGTTTTGCTTGGTTGCTACCATTTGCATCTCCAGGTTCAAATCTATTAGAAAGATTGCAGGTGAAGTTGCCTACCTGCTAGCCATATAGCTTGCCTCTTTTTTCTCCTTTGGGCAAAAGACAAAAAATAAATCACATATATGTGTTTCAAATGAATGAAAAGCAAGCAGAATTTTATCTCCTGCCAATCTGAAAAAGTAAAACAAAATAAAATGTTCCTAGAGATCTTTAAAAACATCATGGACAAACACCCACCATCTGTCTCACAGGTCACATGATCAGAAAGGATAACTTTTCAAAGTCCCTTCCAATTCTATTATTCGATCTGTTTGTCAAGTATGTGGTTGTATGTTTTACTTTTTTCACTTTGCAGAAATCGTCTTCGTGGTACTTGTACCATTCTCCTATGATTCTGCTGTAACAAAGCCACAAATTTAGTGACTTAAAACAACACAAATTTATTCTCTTAGAGTTCTGGAGGTCAGAAGTACAAAATCATTTTACTGGGCTAAATTCAAGGTGTTGGAAAGCCTGGTACCTTATGGGATTCTGAAAGAAAAAATTTTCCTTGCCTTTTTCAGCTTCCGTATTGCTTGGCTTAGGTCCTCTTCCTCGTTTGTCAAAGAACAGCACTCCCCGCCCTGCTTCCATCATCTATCACCTTTTCCTCTGACTTTGACTCCTCCTGCACCCCTCTTACAAAGACTGGGTTATCTCTCAAATCAAGATCCTTAACTTAATCACTTCTGAAAAGTCCCTTTTGCCATATAAGGCAACATTCATAGGTTACAGGCATCAGGACACTGACATTTTTGGGGTGCCATTATTCACCCTACCACAGTACTTCTTCAGAGAATTGTGTTGATGTCACTATGACGTTGTTCTCTGCTTTCAATTTTTTAAAAAGAATTCTACATGTGCTAAATATTGGCAAAAAATGTAATATCTTCAGAATAATAGAGTATAGTTTATGCTCTTGACAAGCTTTAACCAAATTAGGAGACATACTCATGAGCAGTTAGAGAAGTATTAAATAGTAAATAAGAGTGATGCACAATGTCATCGGGCACCCGCTGTGTGTCAGGCACTATGTGAGATGCTGGGTATGAAAAGATGGATGAGTTATGGTTCCTACCCTTAGTAAAACAGGAGTCCAGAGAGTAGAGTGATATGAAAGGGAGAAAACTCTGAATTTATAGAGAAAGACTGCAGTTTTATACTCACAAATTATCTTATAGACAGGAATAGAGTGATGAAAAAAGCAGTGAATTGACATAGTCCAGAAATCTGGGCTTTTTCAATGACTTGGAAAAAGTTAGCTGTGTATCCTTGGAAAGATCACGCCCCTTCTCTGATTGCTCTGATTTTCAGCAACTTGCTGATAAAATGGTCTGTGAGTTTCCTAAATACCTTTCCAAATTTCAATGAAAAACGATATCAGTACTGGAATTGATGGAAAACACAAGCCTAAGAATTGAGAAGATAGAGGAAAGGATTTAAAATTATTCACAAAAAAAAAAAAAAAAGGAAGGCAACAGGAATTGTTATAGATAACGAGGTAATAAAGAACAGAGTAGATTCTAAAAGATTGGACTGCTTGGTAAAGCATTGTCTGTCTGCCCAT
Source organism: Pteropus alecto (assembly GCF_000325575.1). NCBI lineage: Eukaryota > Metazoa > Chordata > Mammalia > Chiroptera > Pteropodidae > Pteropus > Pteropus alecto. The sequence goes on along the minus strand of NW_006494612.1, from coordinate 2,266,469 downwards.
AATAAATAAGACTTACTTTTCTGGAATGACCAGCATACATATGTCCAGTGTAGCTTTGCTTGGCTACTGCTTTAATTCAGCGTGATACTTATCTTTATTAATTTAGCACTCCTGATTGTTGAGCTATCTAAAGAACTTAAGAGGTCAGTTGTTCTTGGCAGATAAAAGTTAACTCCCACCTAAAAGCTAAAACTTTCTGGCACTGGGCACAAAGGTTTCTTTTTAAAGCCTGAATATTCCAGAACATTAATGAAAAAACAATTTTTTTGTCTACATATTTAATTTGTATGTTTAAATTTATTTTAGAAGTAATCTCCCAATTATGGTGGCTGTAAGAAAGTATATCTCGATCTAGTCTGATGTGAAAAGCCTAACTCGCTGTATCCAATGCTTATTCTATAATTTAATGTTTTTAACTGTCCATTAGCCAAGCTTTAAAGTATCCTTGAGCCCTTTTTATTCTCTCTAAAGTAGGGTTAGGGGTGAATTTCAGTGAATGGGAAAAGAGGCCTAAAAGAAAAAAAGAAAATCCTTTCTCACAAATAGCCTGAGGTATAAAAGCTTTTGTTGTTTCTGCCAGGGAGTTGTGGCTGGCTCCTTACAGTCTTGCATTCTGAGTTTGAAAAGCTGCTGTTGTTGATTGGTAGCATTAATGTGCTACAGGAGAAAAATAAACAGCTTTCCACTGAACTGTTTATATTTATGGAAAAGGTAGAGTGATTTTTTTTTCTTTTTTTTTTTTTTTAGCACCTAGTGTAAAAGGAGAAAAAATTGGTGCATTTGAGGGAAATAATATAATTCGTAAGTGGCGTTTTCGGGAAGTTTTGAGGGGGCCAACAAAAATGATGTGTTAGCTTACAGATTTTATTTTTTCCCATGTTTGTAAAAATGAAGAAAGTACAAATTTTACTGGAAAAATAAATAAAAATTAAATTGTAATGACCGACCTGGGGTACATGTCTTTTTCTACTAATCTCCTTGGAACAAGCTACTAGGCATTAGGCGAGATACAAACACAAAGCAGCACAGTTCCAAGTATAAAGAGAGGTGGAATAAATACATGTCCAGTTTGTTGGTTTCTTACAATGCCTATTGCAAAGCTGGAATTGACGATCCTTAAACACAAGGCCATTTTTTGTTCTAGTACAGTTGAGGTCTGTTTAAAAGCACAGCTTTGGAGTAAAATAAATTCCCCCACTTTCCCTAATGGATTTATTCTCTTTAAGTTCTTTATGTAAGAAACATTACACCATTTGAACCAATGACATGAAACTGTTGAAGAGAAGTTTTATTCATTTTACAGGTTAATTCATGAACGTGTGAGTCTAATTGTTGCATTTGGCAAGTAGAAATACAACATTTGAACAGTGCTACTCATTTCCCTTCTTAACAGCAGGGTAAAATAGATTGATATTTTGCAGCCCTACTTTTCATTTCATGGGATTTACACCCTGTTTCTAGAGCAATCAACAGCCTGTGATTGATGGTGATGCCAATTAATTCGAGTGATCTTTTCCCATGAGCTCATGGAATTTATCATTACTGTGCACAAAATTTGCCTTTATATTCCAGATTTTTCTCCCTCTTTTCTTCCATAGACTTATGCTGAGGTTTCTAGGATGAAGCACCTAACTAATGATAGGTTACCTTGCTAACATGAAGTGATTAATAGAATTGACCTTGTCCTGCTTATAATTCCAAAAAAAATATTCTATTTCAATACTATCTTAGCTGTATTCTACCTCAAAACTACTAGAGCCAGTAAAAATTTTTAAATGGACATTTTTAGTAATTTTTTCTGTTGCCTAGATTTCAAAGTTCTGTCTATATCAACAAATATTTATATATTGATTATATATTGACATGTAAGTGCAATGAAGAATTTTACATTTTATACTAATTTTTATCATTCGTAAAGCACTTTCACATCCATTATGTCATTTGATCCTAACGACCACCCTGGAAGTTGGAATGGGCAAGTACTGTCCCCATTTTATTGGTGGGAAAAGAGGTTAAACATCTTGTTGAAGGTCGTACTAGCAGAACCGGATCTTCAACACAAGTCCTCTGGATTCCAGGGCAGGGATCCTCCAGGAGTGTTCAAACTCTGTTCTGAGGAACCTCCTCTGAAGGCACCAAAAAAAAAAATTACAGGAAAAAAAAAACAGGGTGCTTTGCCTCATTGGGATAGAAAGAGTACTTAATGAAAGGTAGATCTGTCTAAAGAGATTTCCAAGCAGAGCAGGTTTTTGTTTAACGAAGTGGTTTTATGATTTGATACACAGAAAACCACAGTTTTTAAAGGAGTTATATTAGCTTGGACTGAAAGAGACAGAAATAGCTTAACAAGAAAAGAGACTTTTGGGCAACAACTTCTGACAGGAGAAAATCAGGCTGAGAATGCTATGCAGATGCAAACATAGGTCATCACTTATGGAAAAAGATGGATGGTCTCTATGGAGCCAAGAGTCCAAAGAAGAGAACAAAAATCCAAGAAGAACTAGTCTCAGATACTAAATTTCTGCCTTAATAAATGTATATGGCTTGCCCTTAGAATAGGGGAAATTGGTGGTATGTGCCCAGCTGGATTTCAGAATTGTTATGAACCACTGATTCTTATATGCTTCCTGTCCTCACCCCCTTTTAAATGGGAGTATCTACTGTTCTACTGTTCTACTTGTTCTACTGTTCTTATCTCACTACTGCGTCTTGAATGTTGGAGGGGACCAGATACTATCTCTTCATTTCACACATTTTCAGATCAAGAGGGGATGCACCCAAGGAGCCTCATTTATACCCGATGACATCTTGGACTTCAAAGCCCAAGGATGACACTATCATGAGATGAAAGTTTTGAGATCTTGGGAAGGGACCAAATATGTTTTATATATGGAAGAGAAGTGAATTAATGAAAGCCACAGGATAGACCTCAATCACTAGTCTCTAAAAATAGCCCCCAATGTACCACACCTTCTTGTAGTCCTCTCTTTCATCGAACCCATAGAATGTGGCAGAAGGGATACTGTGCCAGTTCCAGGTCTCAGCCTTAGGAAAAATTGGCAGCTTCTGCTTTTTCATTTCTAGAGCCCAGAGCTGCCATGAAATAAGTCTGATTACCCTGCTGGAGGTACCAGGTGGAACAGAAGAGGCCCTGAGTCTATGCAGAGACAGAGAAGCCCAGCCATTCTAGCACCCCAGCTAAGCCCAGTCTTCCATCCTACCAAGATACAGACATGAGACGTGTACAGAGCTTCTGTGTACATTTCAGCCCAATCAAGTCCAATATATCACTGCAGCCCTGCCTGACACCTTGTGAAACAGAAGAACTGACAGGTCAAACCACAGACTTGTGAGAAATAATAAATTGTCGTTGCTTTAAAATACTATGTTTTTAGATTTATTATGCAGCAGTTGATAACTGAAACACCCCAATCTAATTGAATAAAATCCTTCCCTTGTGCAAATATGGCATAGGCGCTCCCAAAGCTGAATGAGACTGGAGAAAAATATATCTCTGTCGACTAGTCTTATTTTAATTGTAACCAAAATTTCAAGTTGGCTTTTAGTCCTACGGAGTCATAATATTGTGTCTTTAGTCCATTCATGCACTCGCCTAAGTCATTTCTTTCTCACCTTTTTACTTTGCCTCTGTCAGTCAGTATTTCATCCTCCATCCTCTTGGCTATGGCCTTTGCTCCTTCTTTTGCTCTTAAAATAGAAACAATATAAAGACAATTTCCAAAAGCTCCCCGTCATATCTATTTATCTGCCTATCCTTCTGGACAATCTATCTATGTTCCTATTTAGTGCCAACCCTTCAATTTTGTACTCGATTCCATCCTCTATCACTTCAGCCATCTCTCTTCTCTGCATCATCAATTTTCCCCTCTCTATGGGATCATTCTTACTGGGAAAAAGAAAATCTCACTTCTTAAAAATGATCCTCTCTTGATCCTACTTTCACACCTAATCATGTTGACATTTCAGTGCTCCTTTTTATGTAAAACTCCTCAAAAATGTTATCATATTATTTTAAATTTATTTTCTTCTCTTCTTTTTAAAATTCTTTCTAATAAAACTTTTACTCCCAACCACTTTACTAAATCTGTTTGCACAGTCACCTCCCTGTTGACAAATCCAAGGGCTAATTCTCAGTCCTTATTTTATTTGAACTACCAGCAACATTTGATATAGTGATACTACCTATTCTTACAACCGCTTCCTTTACTTGACTTCCAGGACAAAAGCTCTCTTGGATTACCGACTCTCCTTTTACGCTCCTTTGCTGCTTCATCCTAATTTTCATGTCTAAATGTTGGAGTTAATATAAGTCTTTGGGGTAACAAGATTCACAGTGATTATGAATTCAAAAAAGATAAATCTCACAAATCATTACCTCAAATAAACAACATCAATTATCCTTCCCTGGGTGCCTATATAAGGAATGGGTTGTATCTTTAGGAGAATTAAACAAATGTGTCATGACTCAGGTTCAGTTCTTCAAACGTTTTTTCTTTCAGTAAGATTCATTCATTACTCTTTCTTACTAAATAGAAGCTTTAACTAGATTTCCGTCAAAATAAAGCCAACATGGGAGGAGGTGGACCTGCAGAGAGGAGGAGGCCACACAATGAAGATCTTATCAGAAAATTCAAAACGGGAATTTAATATAGAAAACAGGTGCAAAAGCAAAATGACAAGAAACTAAACTGTTTCAGAGTATTTGAGAAAATGGCATTTTCTAATCCAAGAATTTTTACAGACTATGCTCAACAAGTACATTTCCAATAAATTTTTGAAATTAGGTAGATTTATAATAGTTGCACAGTTGATCCTTGAACAACGTGGGCGTTAGGCGCTCCCACACACTGACTTCCACATCCGCACACCTGTGCAGTCGAAAATTTACATTTAACTTTTGACCCTCCCCCAACTTAATTACTAGTAGACTACTGTTGACCAGAAGCCTTACTGATAATGTAAGCAGTCAGTTAACACACATTTTGTATGTAAATTATATACTATATCCTTACAATAAAGTAAGCTAGAGAAAACAAAATGTTATTAAGAAAATCATAAGGAAGAGAAAATGCGTTTACAGCGGTATACTGTATTTATCAATACCGTAAGTTTATGTCATCTGTTTACAAAATAAATCTTTTGCCTCTTAGTATCTACATCAGTATTGTCTTATGTGATACAAAACATTGTAGATGATATACATATTACTAACACTAAACATCAAAAATAAAAACGTGAAAAAAATTTATATTTATTTACAGATATACCGATTCATGCATTGATATAATCAATCTGATTATGCCACAGTAGCTTAGCCTATACAGTAAAGAATGAATCACTATAAAATCTTTATGGCATGCAATATTATAGTCATATTCACAATATAGTATTGGAAACATTGTTTTAATTTAAACCACTCACCTATCATGATAGGCTGTTAGTTTCTCCAATTACTAGAGAGAGAGGCATACTGTATGGTAATGTAATTCTTTGAAAGCAAAGTTATAAAATAGTAAGAAAACTAACACATTATTAATTTTATATTAAATATCTCTCAACTTATGCCTATGTAAGGATAGGCTATCCACTTAAATACCAGTCTTGCACATGACATTCTACACAGTAAGTATTTAGGCAATGGTGCTGATGATGGCACAAAAATATCTCATATATTTTGTTAGAGTTTTACATTAAGACACACACACAACAGATAAGCTTATTAACTGTAAGTCATGATGATTATGTACTACCCAGTAAGTGGAAGTGGATCATCATAAAAGTCTTCATCCTCATTATTTTCATATTGAGTAGGCTGAGGAAGAGGAAGAGGAGGGGTTGGTCTTGTCTTGGGTGGAAGAGGAAGAAGAGGTAGATAAGGTGGGACCAGAAAGGCAGGCACATTCAATGTAACTTCATGGAAATACATGGTAATTTCTGTCTGACTTTTTGGCTTTTTCACTTCTCTAAAAATGTTTCTATGTGGTACCAACCTTTCTTCCACCCTTGCTTTAGTTTCAGTGCCCATAGCATAGAAGAGTCCACGTTATAAAAGAAGTCAAAAGCAATCCTGAATAACTGGAACCCTTCTGCCACATTGCCTCAAGTCGATTTGTTTTCTGGCACTGTTTCTTCTAGGTCTTCTTCCTCAATATCTGGCACTGATTTGGAAGAACTCATTTCTATCAAGTAGTCTTCTGTTAATTCCTCTAGTGCGGTGTCTATGAGCTCTTGAATTTCTCCAAGATTCATACCTTGAAATCACACACACACACACACACACACACACACACACACACACACACACCCCTACCTTTTTTGCCATATCCACAATATCTTTCATGATTTCTTTGATTATTTCTGTCTTACATCCTGTGAAGTCATTCATAACATCAGGACCCAGTGTTCTTCAACAGAAATTTATTGTTTCAGGCTTGATGGCTTTCATGGCTTTTTCTATAACAACAGTGGCATCTTTGATGCTATAATCCTTCCCAATTTTCATGATGTTCTCTCTATCAGCGTTCTCTTCCATAGCACTGGCAATTCTTTCCATAGTGAACCATGTGTAATGAGCCTTAAAGGTCGTTAAGAACCCCTGATCTAGAGGCCGAATTAGCCGCATCTTGTTTGGGGGCAAGTAGACCACTTTGACACTTTTGGTTTTGAACTCACAGGGTTCTAGGTGCCCAGGCGGCATTGTCCAACATCAAAAGAACTTTAAAAGGCAGTCCCTGACTGGCAAGGTGCTTTCTGACTTCAGGGACAAAGCACCAATGGAACCAAAGCAGAAAAAGTGTTCTCGTTACCCAGGCCTTCTTGTCAAACTAAAAGACTGACAGCTGGTGTTTATCTTTTTCCTTCAAGGCTCAGTGCTTAGCATCTTAATAGACAAGGGCAGTCCTGGTTGTATACCAGACTGCATTTGCACAAAACAGTAGAGTTAGCCTGTTCCTTCCTGACTTATATCCTAGTGCTCACTTCTCTTCCTTACTAATAAATGTCCTTTGTGGCATTATTTTCCAGAATAGGGCACTTTCATTTTCATTAAATGCCCATTTGGGCAGGTATTCTTTCTCTTCAATGATTATCTTAATGGCCTCTAGGTCAGCAGAAGCTGCTTCTACTGTTATCTTGACATTTTTTAAGCCAAACCTTTTTCAAACCATCCTTTGCTGGCATTAAATTCTTAAGCTTTAGACTGTTCACTTTTCTTTTGCTTTAAGTTGTCATATAATAACTTCATTTTTTTCTCGAATCATATTAGAGTCTATAGGTACGCTTTTCTTTTAGCAGTCCTACACCCACATAAAAGCTACATTTTCAATACAAGATAATAAGGTACTCTGCAAAAAAAATTCAAGTTTGTACCCTCTGATGTTACTGCAGCTATGGCTTCAGGAATTTCATTTTCCTTTTTTACAATGATCCTTACGCTGGATTCATTTATCATGAACTGGAGGGCAAACAGAGCTACAGACCTCAATCTATGGTACATATTAAGCAATTACACTTTTTCTTCTAATGTCATGACTTTTCTCTGCTTCTTGGGAAAACTTCCAGCATCACTAGTGGCACTTGATATGAGTTCCATGATGTTATTCAAGGTTTATGGTATTGCACTAAACAATTGAAAATACACAAGAGCTTGCTTTTTACTGCAATACATCATTTAATGGAAAGAAGACCTGCTCATGAAAAGATAATTAGCATCACACAGCATCTTAAGGGGATACTCAAAACACTTGAGTTCATGGCAATAGCAACAGGAGGTGGCTACAAAATTATTACAGTAGTATAGTATTGCCGCAGTTGATTTTTATGCAGTTATGATTTAATACTGCATTTTTACCTTTGTTTACATTTCTCTCAACTGCAAATGGCACCCTGAATGCTCTGTAAGTGTTTGTGTGTAAGTTTTGATAAATTTTAACTTTTTATAATAGATTGGTGCATATATTATGGTAGTAAATTGTATACTAGTATCTCTATATATTTTATGCATTCATGACGTACCTAACTCTTAATTTTTTTGATATTTCTAAACTATGCAGTTCATCTGTAAGTTTTTTCAAATTGTCCCAAACCTCCAAAATTTTTCTACTGTATTTATTGAAAAAATACATGTATAAATGGACCCATGCAGTTCAAACCTTGCTGTTTCAAATATAGTTGAAAATCAGTTGTTCAAAGGGCAAATGTATTTGTATACGTTACATAAAAATTAACTTGACAAAAAGTGTAGAGTAAGTAAATAAAGAAAATGGCAAAATATTTCCTCGGGATTTAAAAAAAAGGTAATCCATGGAGACATTATGACTTCTAAATAGGCCTATTCTCCCTAAATTAGTCTATAAAGGAAAGAATTCTTACAACAATAAAGCAACAGCCTGAATGGATCTCCAGAGAATTATGTTAAGTGAAAAAAAAATCCAAAAAGGTTGCATGCTATATGATTGCATTTATATAACATTCTTGAAATGATAGAATTATAGAAATGGAGAACAGATTGGTGGTTGCCAAGGTTTAAAGAGGTGAGTGGAAGCAAGACGGAAGTGGGTATGGCTATAAAATGGCAGCGAGAGGGATCCTCGTGATGGTAGAAATGTTCTGTGTTTTGACTACATCAATGTCAATATACCAGTGGGTATTGTACTATAGTTTTGCAAGACATTACCACTGTGAAAAACAGGGTAAGGATACAGGGGACTTCTCTTTATTATATATTACAATAGTAAGCTAACCCACAACTATTTCAACATCAAAAGTTCAATTGAAAAATTATATCAATTACTTAACCATTTGGGACAAAAGTAATTCCAGAATGAAGAGTTAAGTGTAAACACAGCTCATATCTACCATTTATTTAGCAATTACTATGTGCCAGGCATCTTCATATATATTCTCATTTTAGCCTTCTAATCAACTTGTAAAAGATGTATTACTATCCACATTTCACCAAAGAGGAAAATTATGTGTTTTCTCACATTTGTACATTAAAAAAAAAAAAAATCTGCAAATAGAAGAGAACTAACATATAACATGTTAGCCTCGATTTGGATGAATACGATTCTAAGTATTTAATTTTTTTTGTAATTATTTATGTCCCCTGGGTTGTCTATAATGAACATGTTTTATATTTTTAAAAAATGTTGAAGTTTAGGCAAAGATAACAAAGTGAGGAGTTTTTGTCAAGGACAAGTTAGCAGGGATGTATGGCTCATACAGTGTAACAGAAAAACTGTAACAGTATAAACTATGTTTTAATAATTTTATCTAAATTACAAAGGAGAGTTGAAAATTAATAATGTTTAAAGATGTTTTAAAAATATCAGTTAGCAATAACAAAAAATAAATTTGACAACATTAGAAAATGGTTGAATGGAACAAATACATTTTTTGAAAGGTAGATTTTATAATTACTAATCACTGTACTTTTGTTCTCATTTCTACCCAGTTGAAGGAGGAGAGACAGGCAGTCCTGAGGCCAGAATTGACCACAATCTTCTAGGTAAAGGGTAACCAGAGCCTAGATTCAGGTGATGGCAGTGGGATAGGCCAAAGGGACAGAGATCAGAAAGGCTAGGAAGGAAGTGGATAAGACATGGTGATGATTCATGAGCAATAAAGAACAATGGGGAGAGAAAAGCCAAAGTGTGCTGGAATAGAAAAAAAAAAAACAATATTGGTTTTTATAGTCCTGGTTTTGCTATGATCCAGATATGGATCCTCAAGACAATCATTTAAAATTCTCTTGGTTTTGTTTTCCTCATCCTATAACGAATGGGTGACCAGAATGATAACAGTAAAATTAACAGAAATCCCATGCTGGAATCTGAACCCAAAGGCTGGGATTTAGATTCTGATGATATTACTGTTGTGTGACCTTGAACAAATTACTTAACCCCTCTGTGCATCAGTTTCCACTGTAAAATATGAATAATGATAATAGTGCCTATCTCACAAAGTTGTCTCACATAAACCTGTAAGGAAGTACCTGGCATATAAAAAGTCTAAATAGGTAAGAGCAATTAATAACAGTGCCATTCATACTTAGAATTAATCACAACTATGCCTCATGATCCCAGCACAGGGACTCTCTAGGCATCAAAGTTTTCTCATAAAATTCAATTTGTATTACTTCTCTAAGATAATAATACATAATCAGGGGAAAGTCTGATGTTTATAGGAATATGATGACTAGGTATCAGGAATCGGGTTGCTGAGTCACCAGACTTGAAAAGTTGTAGCCTTCAGATACTAATTCCTAAAGTGAGTGCTAATTGTCACGTCTACTCTTTCTAGCTTGGTACCATCATATCCTAATATTTGTCAGAGGTATTACCCTAAAACAAATACACATAAAGATCTGAGTCATTTTGAAAAAAAAATAAGTGTTCAACTAAAAGCTGTAACTGTCAGAAACAAACCACTCTGAGAACAACGGATGCCCATGCACCAGATGGAGAGAGAGTATGGCTGACCTCCCCATCTTGGCCTTGTTGCCATCACTTGCTTCAGAGGCTGTGGAGCAAGAACAGGGCGAGATGGCACATTTATACACCCACATTCATTCCCTCCCTGCTCAAGCCTGCCCTTACCCAAATTACATTACTGTATAGGAACAGCAGTTCAAACAATATGTCAGCCAAAAAACTAATAACTATTTGCTTAAGATCGCAGGAGGAAAACCAAGAAGGTCAAGCTCTAGAGGAAAGGGGACCAGTGAGCAAACATTATTGGTTCAAATGCCTTGATATTAAAATCATTGATGATATCTATAAAAAATGTAGAGAAGATTTCGTTATTATCATTTAAGATTTAAACTACTAAATTTTGTCACATTTGCTATTTCAGAGCCAACTTTCAATTTCGACTTGTATGAGGCTGAGTGCATCAGGCAGTCTCTAAGCTGCCATCTAGAACAGTGCTAAGGGTACTTTCCAGTCTCAGGTCAGGGTAATTATCTTGAAGTCTCCTCAACTTCAGTTGAAAGGCCACCAAAATTGCTAGTTTTGAAATTTCTATAATGTAAGAAAGAAATTGCAATTAAGTAATTCTTTCTTTGCTTCTCTCCTTAGTGGCAAAGAATATTTTTGTTTTATCTGTTTTCTCAAATCGTTTTCATCATTCTTAACATTGTACACTGAATAGGCAGAGTGGTTATATCGAACCATAGTATCTCTCAATAAAAAGGTTCAAAAATAAAGTGGTTCCGTGTTTGTGTCCTCCTGACTACTCAGAACACAAAATGCCACCATCAGCTCAGAAGTTAAAACCCAATCACCAAGAGCAAGTCCCCTTGACCTTGAACACTTACTCTTACTAACACATTGAAATTTCTTCTCGGCTATTTTTTTCTCTACAAACGTTAGTAGAGATCACTTGTAGTTTTGATTTTTTTTTTTTTTCTGCTAACAAGCAAAGCTGTTGAGATGAGGATGAGAGCTAGAGAAGCCACTGAAGTAGTGGCAGCTCATTCTTGAACTCAGTAATTTCAGTGGTGGCCTCCATTCTTTCCACTAATTTTAAAAGTCCCTATTTCCTTGTGTTAAGTCTCTTTCTTCTTAAAATCCCTGAAGGTATTTCTATTTCCAGCTCAAAACTTGGACTGATAATTAATACAGCTTGTCTAAGACAAATGACCCCTAGGGATGGTCCCACCATAATATTACAAAATGAATGACTTTTTCCGATGTATAAAAACACATATTGTAATTGGTTTTCTGGCCACCTTACTTTTTCTAACTTGTGTTATTTTTATTGGTGTTTCCATTATTCCTATTTTCCTAATTATTAAAACATCAGTAGAATAAACACAAATAGCACAGTCAGGAATGACTGGCTCAGGAAATGGAATTTTATGCTCATTTTATGCTCTTTATGCTCATTTTCTTGCCTACTAAATAACTGAAAGGAGATGGTATTCATGAATCTTGGTAGGATCATGGAAGTATTTGGCTAAGAGCTGTGAAGTCAGTGGTCAAGTGCTTCCTAGTAAGGAATAGCTTGCCTAGACTTGGCAGAACCCAACGTGTCATCACTTCTCTGTCATTATGCCAGTTCCAAATAGGAGAAAATTGGGACTCAGAAAATTTTAGTCAAGGTAAACAGTGAGTGGAAAAGCAAGGATTCAAACCAGGGATATTCTGGTTTCAGACACCCTGCCCTAGCCTAGCGCTGTTCTCTATCCCATGCTGCTCCTCGGTACATTAGAGATCAGACTCAAACATTTTAGGCAGTATACTATGTACACAGTACCGCATGTGGCACAAAACTCTTATCCCCAGTTGTGCAGGGTCCTTAGTTTTTCAGCCATATTTCTTGCTATAAATGTTTTACAACATCAGGATATATTTTAATCTTGATCCTATAAAATGTTTTATATATACATACACATTATACATTATATACATTATGTATATGTATATGGGTTTGCGTGTGTGTGTGTGTGCGTGTGTGTGTGTGTGTGTGTGTGTGTGTGTGTGTGTGTGTGTGTGTGTGTGTGTGTGTGTGTGTGTGTGTGTGTGTGTGAACCTCTGTGGTTTTGTTAAATACTGACCCTCACCTTTGGAAATTGCAAGGAAGGAGGGGCCTATTGGGGTATAATGTTTCAAGTCTATTTTCTATGTTCGTATTATCTACGTAGAAATCAAGCCACTTTAAGCCTGATGCTCATTGTGGTATATCTCTTCTGAACTCTCTCCCCTCTTTGAGAAATCCATTTCTTTTTCTCTTCTCATCTACCCCATACTTGGTCATTGTTCTTTGGTATCATAAGGTATCAAAAGCCTTCCTGAAATAATACATTCTTCCTTACTTCGGGAAATCTCAACTCTCTTGAAGGGTTCAGTCTCCTGTCTAGTATGTGCCATTCTTTAAGCATTTGGAGGATCTTCTGACAGAGCTTTTGCAAACTATTTTTATACTTTCCTGTCTCTTTGTAATTTCAGGCTTGGTATAGAAATGACTATAACCAAAGCTGCTGGAAGCAAAACCAAAGATGGAGGGGTGCTGAGGCAATTCCTAAACTCGGTATACCCTAAACTTGAGAGAAAGTGGATGAACAACAATGAAGTATTATGTCTCCTGTTCCTTTATTTCTCCCCGGCTACTTGAGAATCTGTACTACATAACAGAAGACCAACTATGGGGATTGTGTTCTCTTATTTTGACTTGCTACATGTGTTTGAAAAAGATGATTAAATGAGACAATTTAAGTGATACAAATGAACTTGAACACTTCATGACGCAGATAACTTCTTTTTGCAGAAATGCATAATGGGATAGAAGGCAAAACTTTTATAGGATAAAAAAAAATCAAGAACAAGGAAGAGAAAAATAGAAAATATTTGATTGGCTAGTACCACATAGTGAGCTTTGTGTGGGGTGAGAAGGTCCCAGAGTTGGCTTAGCATTTGGGGATTAGCTGACTAGATACATTGCCTTTCTGGTCAAACAGAGCATTTATAGGGACAAGAAAGTTTCAGTTTGCTCATGTGGCGCCATGAGCAGGAGTGGTTCCACCTTGGGCCTAGAAAGTTATTTCAATACATGTGATTTAAAAAAAAATTATTAAATAATGTTTTTGAATGTTTTTAACCATGTGGCACACTGTTCAGTGTGAGAGAAGTTAAATCTACCATTATTGCAGTTTGATGGGGGTGTGTCTTATCTTTCCATCACTCACCCAGTTTGGACAGGTGAAAAAGTGAGAAAATGCTGCCAAAGTCGGCTGGCAAACCAGAAGCGTGCAAACTTTGGGGGAACTGCAAATAGGTTGGATGATTGAATTAGGACCAGAAAGATCATGACAGGCTTGAACTATGGACCAGAAACAATGCAGTAAAAATAATAGTGACTCAGGTAAAGACACAGTAAAGCAGCTTCTGCGATTGGAAGAAGCTAACATTTACTGAGCATATTCTTGGTATAGGGTCCTCTCCATTGTCTGTTTGCTTATTTTATAAAGTTTGTAAATTATAGTAAAATCACATCCTTGGAGTATGATTTTTACCTAGTGGGGTAAGATAATTCAAGGTTAATGAGGATAGGAGCTGGATGAGAACCAGCTATTATATCTGAATTCATGTTTTGAGTGGATGCGTACCTTTGGGTTTTATTGTAGAAAGTGTGAAGACGTGCAGGACTTTTGGTTTTCAGTAAGCCCTATGTGGCTCAGTGCTACATATCCAGAACTATCACATCTAGAACTGATAAAATGATAACCATGGGTCTTCTGCTGCTAAGACCACACAGGGAGTCCTGCTTCCAACTCTAAAGACTATTTTTAAGTGAGAGAAGGGCAAATAGGACCACCTTCAAAAGATAATAGCATGGAGTCTCATTTTAGGTGGGGTACAAGTTCTAAAGTCACCATACTACAAATCACGTATGGTCAACTTTATCTTTAGAAATTCCTTAAATCAATTTTATGTTGCCAGGACCTGGGTCACGTAAAGGTCAAAAGCCAAAAATTAACTCCTTTTGTTTCACTGTATTGCTTTCTATGGGTTTCCTTTCCCTGGATTACGATGAATCCTGTGGGAATGGTGAGTGTTGATGGGGAGAGGAGGATAGAGTGATTTTAATACACACTCCTTCGTTGTTCTTGTTTGGTGCAACACAGAGACCACTGAACTTCTGTAAGTTAAACAAGCTTTTGGTGCAACTCCACTGTTACCAAGAGAGTAAGGGAGGCTCAAAACCTTGTCATATAACTTGAGATATCAGAGATATTGAGCCTTAGGGTGACATACTCACTGAAGACCCAGTAACTACCTTAAAATCTTTGGAGGACTATCCAGTCAAAGAGAAGTTGGAACAGAAGTGGTCATTTTCAAATAACTGGTAATGGCTTCTGGAGCTTTGTATTAAAAAGAATCGAGGCAATATCCAAGGTCAGTGGGAAAGCATTCTGCTTGACAGTGATGTCTGCTCAGTGCTTGAAAGACCGGTGCCCAGGTGTTGCACATGTTGGAACGTATACTGAGCACTTGAAAGAGGAGGTCATGTGGGGTTGGGAATGCTGTTCTCAGTCATGTACACTGAGAAGTCAAAAAACTCAGCCTTGGGAGAGAGAAGAGGAGGGAGGGAGCAGGGAGGGAAGGGGAGGAAGGGGGAAAGAGGGGGACAGGAGAGAGAGAAAGAAAGAGAGAGAGAGAGAGAGCAAGAGAGCACTAGAGCAATTGTTCAGAAATGAGAGAATTTACCTCCCTAAAGAGCATTCTCCTTCATTTTTGGTAAATGTCTACTTTTCATGCATCCTCTCATAAAGAAATCCGTGTATCCTTCCAATAAATTTCCATTTTTGGCTTTAGCTAGTCATCTAGGTTTCTGGCTTTTGTTACCAAATGCTCCTGAAAGAAGTTTATGTCTCATTGGGGGCATATTTCAATCTCATTTAATTCAATTCAATCAATGTTTACTGAATACCTATTATGCTTCTCATGCCTCCTGACAATTGGGTCCAGTTATGAACCTGGCCTATGACTAGAATGTAGGGAAGATTCAAAGGGAAGAGCAGGTATAGATTATGATGGGACATAAATAAATGAAACATGATAGAACATAATGAGAGTTCTTACGTCTTCCCACCCAAGTCTTATTTCTGAGTTCTCTTTAAGTTTCTGTCTAATTGGTGCTAGTGGGCAAGAGGTGTGGGTGGCAATGGGTGAAACACAACCCTTCTAATTGTCATCAGTGCAAATCTGAGGGATGAGAGGAAGTTTGACACAGGAAATAACAGCCAGCAATAGGGCTCTCTGTGAAGAACATAATCCAGTGAAGCCCTTTAATTAAGCAAGATCTTTTTTTAAAATTTGTTCGAAAACTACTGCCTTAATCTCTGAAGATAATAAACCTCATTTAAGGTCCTGAATTGACTAACTCTCTATAATGACTGAGATACAAGTCAAGCTTTCATCCCACAAAAGCCACTACCAGGACACAACTGATTAAAAAGTTAACCAAATCCCTAACCCAAGTTAGAATGCTTACCTCTAGGAAGAGCCTGAGGGGAATAATAAAGACACATTCAGTTTCTATTTGTGCTCTGACTGCAAGGTCCAAAGCAAAGGAAACCCAAACCAAGTCAAATATTGGGAAGGAAACTCTTTTAATTGGCCATGAACAGCCAAACTTCCTCTTCTGAGTTATCTGTGCTTAAATAACTGACACTAGAAACAGTGCCACTGCTTTTCCCAAATCAAATTCCTCTGCTGCCACCCCCACCAGAAAATGAATTCTGCAAAGCTCCTCATGCTGCTTGCCTTGAATTGAAGTCTCAAACAGTGTATCAGGTCATCAGAGGCTCGGTCACATGCTTGGACACTACCTGCAAGAGATGCTGGAAAAACACATGATCACCTTTATACATGGAGAGGCAGAAGTCATAAAGTAGGAAATTCCCCAAGCTCAGGAAATTTGTTCCAAAGATTTTAGGCAGGCAAAAAACACGCAAGTGTCCATTACATTACCCAGTGGACTTATTCCTCCGGTCTAAAATTTAGCCTATTAATAATCTAATCTGGTAAAAGACTGCCAACCATCCCCCAGGAACCATTTTCCCTGTCTCCTTCTTCTTCCTAGTCATATAACTCCCTCCAAGTTTAGCTGGGTACATGGCCTCCCAGCTAGCAACTATATTTCTTAGCCTCTTTTGCAAGTACAAACCATATGACTAAATTCTCACCAACGGGACGTAAGAAAAAGATGGCATTTGTAGCTCCTCAATTTTTTCCTTAAGGTTGAAAGTGCTTAACTTATACTTCCTTTTTTCTTCTTCCTTTGGCTTAGAAATGTCAACAGTTAAACCAGCTACATTGGATCTAGATATGAATGTGTATATATTGACATTGTCAGAACCAACCCACAAGCCTGGTTCCTGGATGACTTCACAGAGCAGTGGTTCCTAGGTGACCTTATAAGGCAATGCTGCCTTTCCAACCCTATTAGAACACTTTTGGGCTATTACATGAAAAGGAAATAATTTCTCTCTTATTTAAGGTGATGTGTTTTATGGGCTCTTTGTTACAACAGCTTAGGCTCCACACTACCTAATCTGCTTAGTCACTCAGGAGACAGCATGTATGTTTTTGGAGCTCTTGAGATGCCTGAGGTACTAGAGGTAGGGTCATAGGCTACTGGTATCCTGACTGCTGCCTCGAGTAATGCATAATAAATGAGAACCCTGTGGTAGGCCTAAATGAAGTTCTAAATCTGCAGGTCAGTGCATGGAATGCAGTCAGTAGGCACGTAATAAATGCAAACTAGTTCTATGACCCTTCTTTCTTAGGAATCATGGTAGCTGAGTGTCCTAAAGGAATATTATTGGTCTTACTCAAGCCTTGAGTTTGTTTCAAAACACTCTTACAGAGAAGATCATCACATTGTTGTCACAGCTAGGTTCCAGCTTAAATTTACTCAGATAAGAACTTAGCAAAGAGAAGGGAATTAAGTTTGAGTCTGATCATATATATTCCCAAAATATGTAACTTGTTCAGGTGGGGTGCCTGGCTTAAGTTTGAATCCTTTTAGGAAAGACACTGTTCTACAATCTTTAAATGGACTCTAGCCAAGAAAACTAAGTTGTCCATCCATGGGGGCATGGGGAAATCCCACCCTGCCTAGATAAGCCAAATGGCAAAAGGAAGTTCCATAGCATCACAGGGAGCACATGATGACGGATGAATGGAGGAATAGGGAGTCTGGGGTTCAGGAGACAGGGATTAAGGAACCATCAAAAGACAGAAAATGAGGCATCTCGCAGTGACTATACTGTAATTATCTGTGAAAGTGTCCAACCTCTCCTTCAGGTTAAATGTCCATCTAGCCCCTCATTCATTAGTTTAGTCATGTTTATTGAGCACTGATCATGTGCCAGGTACAGAGTTAGGCACTGAGGATAGAACTGTGAATAAAACAAAATCTAATAGATGTATAAAGAAAATTAAAGCAAGGGTAGGAGATGGTGAGTAGCAAAGATGCTCTCCAAGAAAAGATGGTTGGAGAGGCTGTCTGAGGAGGGTAAATCTGAACAGAGACCTGAATAGAGTGAGGAGGGAACCCTGCAAGTATATATATACCTGGGAGTGATAGGCAGGCAGAGCATCAGAGTCAAAGGCCCTGAGCAGGGGCTTACTTGGCAAATTTAAGGAAGAGGGAGGAGGCTGGTGTGGCTGGAGTACAGCAAGACAGGAAGAAAGTCAATGGAGATGCGGGCAGAGAGGGGTTCCAGGACTGGGTGATACAGGCCTTCTCAGAATGGTTCCTGACCACTGAGCACTGGGGGCGGGTCTCCATACTGAATTCCCTATAGCACTGTAATACTGTAGACAACTCTGCAAAGAAACCAGAATAAACTGAATAAAGTACTCTGAAACAATCTCTAAACAAGCACATTAGGTACATCTGGCCATGAAAAATAACTATATAATATTTACTTAGAGATTTTGACAATTCTCTGCACAAATAAGCTTATCTTTAATAATCAACTAGTAGCATTTGCTATAGTAAAAGACTGATCATTTTTATTTCCATGTAACTGCTGATCTTGGAATGTGGAATGCAACTGTTCGAGATAATAAATACCTGAAATGTCATAAGATCTGGAGCAGTGATGGCACGCGTCATTTTAGTAATCATTTTGGCAGAGTCAATAGAGATATTTGTAGAAAAACCAACTTCTATATTTTAGGAAAATTGAGTCTTGAATCAATTACTCAATTAGGAAATGCAAAGGAATGCTGCCTGCATAGCAGATTCCACGTATTGTTAGAAATATTTTTCGCTCCCAGATTATCTAAGGAAATTATGAAATGACATAGCTTAGTCTAGAAATTGTCTTTAGTATATGTTAATTTAGTGTTGATTTTAAAACTACAGCCTCTCCTTTTTAGAAAAAAACATTAAACTAGATTTTTTTTTTTTCCCTGAGGCAAGAATGGCCTTTGACTCAAGGTTAGATTAAGAAACTCCATAAGGACATTGAGGGCTTTGTGATGGCAACAGGAAAAGCCCAAGAAAAGAGAGAACCTTGCTGAAGGATACGTGCCCAAGAGGGAAGGGTGGGCTTTGAAGGGGGAGGAGTGAGGAAGGCAAAGAGTGAAGAAGATGAAGGAAACCTGGAAGTGACTATTATTTCAAGAGATTGCCCTGATAAGCTTATTGTAGAGTGTGGAGCACCGTCAGTGACCTCTAACTGGACTCAGGTTACGTTTGCTGTCAGTTTTCAGTCATCACAGAAATGGTCCCATTCTTTTGAAAGACATATACAAAGTATAGCTTGACTGAAACTATGTCTGTAATGGCATTAAAGTTTTCACCTGTTCTCTGTCACATCCATTTAGTATTTAAGGCCACTCTGCCTTCTAGTTACCTACTACTTACTATGCCAAGTAAGGTTGAAGTCTCCAATTTTAGCAGAATAGTGGTGGGTGCTTAAATATGTAAAGAGACTGATTGCTGCAGAAAATGGGGCCAGTAATCTGAAGGGCAAAGAGATCTTTTTCTTTGTATGGGGCGGTATTAATTTTATTGAGACAATTTCTTAGAGGTTCTAGTATTTCTACATAATTTTTGCAATAGTTAACAAATATATAGTTTTGAATAATTCTATTTTTAAGTTTCTTCATTTTGTTTTCTCTTCTTCTCCTGCCATCTCTTACATTTTAAATTTCTTTTAAAGAATTTAATTTTATAGTGCCGTCAAGACCAAAAGTATGTCAATTTAGTGAGAAAAGATATTTAATTGCTTTAGAACATCCACATTTTGAAAAGTAAACATGTTTCTTTTTCTCCTTGGTCAATTTGGCAGCATGAAGTAACTTATTTGTGGCTGTTATTTGTCTCCACAATTTCCCTTAATAGTAGGTTTCACAGTCTTTATATTCACGAAGCGTTTCCTTATGTCTGGACTAAATCCCTTTTGCTCTAATTTGAGGCCAGAGACTCTGTGGAGTTGCTCACAATTGTCTATTGACTAGACAAACATTTGGAGTTTGTTTTGAAAACCCGCTTCAGCCTTCTCTTCACCAGGGTAAACAATCCCGATCTCGCAGCCTTCCTCAATAGCATTATAATGCACTCACGATAACGTGCTCATGTAAGATTGGACACGGTTCAACAATCCTAGGACCAGTTCACGAAATGCAATACAAAATTTATTTGACTTAATCCTATTATCCCTCATATTTGAATGGTACTCTAAATTATAAAGTACTTTTATAAACAATAGCTCATTTTATCTCAGTAACAAATCTGCGCGATGAATATTACTTTTTTTTTCTTTTTTTTTCCTTCTGCTTTACAGATGAGGTCACTGAGTCTCTGGTCCCACTACCAGTATGTGGGAAAGCAGAGATTCAAGTCTTGCTCTTCTGAAACATGAAGCAAGGGGATTTACACTACTGTGTACAAAGCCCTGTCCTGCCTGTTGCAAAGGATGCAACAATGATTTCTCAGTTCCCGCAGACGTGGTTGCAGAGGTAAGGAAAAGTTTTGGGGAAGGAAATAGAATGAGTTGGGCTCTAAATGTTAATGAG
>NW_006494612.1:2232265-2245878 GCF_000325575.1 Pteropus alecto | reverse complement strand
CTGCGAGGGGACCTGCCTACGTAAAGGTATGTTGTGCAAGGATATCACATGCTAAGCTTATCTCTTCTCATAGAAGAGGGCATACTTTCAAAGGTGATAAAGTTCCACTGTTATGAATTATGGCTGTGAAGTCCCAGAGGCCTAGATTTAAATCCTGGATTCATCAAGTACTAACTATATCATCCAGGGCAGTTTCCTTCATCTCTTTCTGCTTCATTGTCTCATCTGTAACATGGGAGGATTAAATGTAATAATTCATGTAAATATGCAATAAATATTAGCTATCATTGCACCAAAAATGCTAAAAAGACTAGTAATATGCAACATTGAGTAAGAGTAGAGAGTAGATAAGAGTATTCCTAACTCATATCTCAGTTTCTTATTTCCCAAGGACATGACATGATTCAAAAGCATTCTTAGTCTTGCCACCAATTCCTTGTGCTAAGGCATAAGATCATTCTATTTTCACTCTCATTTTACAGGAAAAGAAACTAAAGAATGATTTGTTAGATGAACCCATTATCCGTCCCACAGAGATAACTTTTAGTTTTTACTATTGATTATTAGTGAGTTCAGTGAACCTAAACTGTACACACAGACAGGCGTGCGCACGCGCGCGCGCACACACACACACACACACACACACACACACTAGTAGGATAGTAAAGTAAATCAGCTTCTTATTTGGCCTAACTGCCATTTACTTTCTGTCACTGAATGCAAGTTTAAGATATTTGTTGTACATGATTGCATTTTGTTTAAATTAATATGTCTGTTTCGATAAAACTCACCTCTCACATGTGTCCCAATTCTGAATAGAAGTTAAATAATACAATTGAAGTCACAATGTACTGACAGAGATTTGAGCCAAACCCTGAGAACTTCCAACAAAATGTGTCATGCATATGAAACTTTCTATCATGTGTACTCTGGAAGAAAAGAAAAATGAAATCACCAATTCAGGGACCAGTAAGGAGAACTTTCGTTGGAGAGGTAGGAGAGGCAAGTATATATTACCGTGAGATTAGTCAGTGTTTCTGTTTTGAGGTGCAAGAATATAGTATCGCAAGTAGTCTTCCTTACCATAGGGGAATGGTACATGCATAAAACTACTAAATAATTATGGTTCTGTTTTCTTCTGCAGTGCACTACCTCGTGTGGTGAGAGGAATGTCATTTGGAATTGCAAGGGTATGTGTATTTGTTTTCTATGGCTGCAGTAACAAACTGCCACACATTTAGTGGCTTGAAACAATGCAAATTTATTCATTTCGCAGTTCTATAGAAATCCAATATGAGTCTCGTTGGGCTAAAATCAAGATGTTGACAGAACTGCATTTCTTTCCGAAGGCTCTAGGGGAGAATTCACTTCCTTGTCTTTCCAGTTTCTAAAGGCCTCCCACATTCCTTGGTTCCAGGTCCTCTGCCTCTCTCTCCAAAGCCAGCAAAAGGAGGTCTAGTCTTTCTCACACCACATCACTCTACTACTATTCTACTGCCTACCTCTTCCTTTTGTAAGGACCCTTGTGATTTCATTGGGCCCACCTGGATAATGCAGAAAAATCTCTTTCAAGGTCAGCAAATTATAAACTTTAATTTCCCTTTGCCATGTAAGGGTTTCAGGATTAAGGACATGGACATCTTTGGGGGAGCATAATCCTGCCTGCCAAAGGAGACAGTGGTGCCAAGAGACATTCTCAAAACCATTTGTTCAACAGGTCTCCTGATAAGTTATAAGCTTGTCTTTTGTCCAAGAACATTTACTAAAATAGTGAAGCCTACCAGACATGAACACCTTGGCGTGGGCACTTATCTAGAACATCTTTGCCTACTAACTTAGAGAGAGGCAAGGAAAAAAGACAAAGAGAGGCAAGGCGCTATGTCCCATGCTCAGCTTCTGTCACCCAGCCCTTTTTTCTTTGTCTTTATTATGTACCTAAGGGCTTCCCCTTTTCAGAAGGACCATCGTCTCACACTGAAAGGAATACAAAAGAGCTTCTGTTGTATTCTGTTGTATTCTGCCACGCTCACTTGCGGTCTCCTTACTTCAACTAAAATGGCTCATAATAAACACCAGTTCATCTCTTGTTGGCTTTCCTTCCGTCCTACGTATTGAACTTTTATTTCCAAAATGCATCAGCACAACAGAGCTCCAATTCTGATCTGATTTGGAGAAAAGAGATACGTTAAGTTGTACTTTTAAAATTCAACTCATGACTCACTCTATCTAGTTGAGTTGGGATCATCAGAAAGGAGTAGCCGGGGGAAAAGGGTATTAGATATACTTTAGAAAAGTTAAATTTAATTTTTAAGTTGTACATTATCCTAGTTTTAAAGTTCTGAGAGACCTTGAATGATTTTTCTTTATTCATTTCTCTTTTGTACCAGAGTAAGGATCAAATTACTTACATCAAAGAAAATTATCTTGTTTAGTTTTTAATATCCTTATTCCACCAGTGGATGCAGCTCCACTAATTTTTTTGACAATATAGTCTGAAGTTTAATAATTCTCCTGTCTGAAATGTATTCCTGGTCCAACCTAGTTTAATTTCACATATTCTTTCATAGTCTTAATAGAAATGTGAAAAATCTGGTTTTCAGCTTTATACAGAAGATGTTTAGATACTTAAAGATGCTTATCAATGTTCATCCTCTCTGTTTTCCAGATCTAAATCTGGAGAATGTGGTACATATTTTGACAAGACGGTTAACAGTAATGCTCTGTAGTGTCTAATCTGGACTCAAACATTGTGAGCATAAGTGCACGTGAGTGACTGTATGTGCATGTGTGTGCATGTGTGCATATGCGTGCGTGTATGTTTTTAAAAACAGAATTACCAGAAAACCCCATCCATATGGGACATCTGGAAACCCCACCAAATTCTCCTTTTTTCTAGATCAAATAATCCCAGTCCCATTTAATTTTGCTTCAAAAAATCAGATTTATAAACATCAAAATGAACCGTTAATAGAAGCAAGAACCACACTGGCATGCATATGTAGTTAAGCATCTAGGGAGACTTACAGTCAAGCTTTCCTAGAAACAGGAAAATAAATAAATGATTTTTTTGTTTACTTCCTTCTAGGATTAGAAATCTATGAAACGGGATCAAATATTACCAACAGATATTTGAGTGTTCAATGGACTTTTAGCACTGGCCTAGGATCTGTGGACCAGACAAGTAACTTGCGTTTCGTGACCTGAAATACGCACATATAAGACTTATGCCAGTGGAGTCATTGACTTGCAAGTGACTCGAGCTCCCCATTAATCCAGGGCTTCAAATGTGTACTTTGAGTTTTTTTTCCTCAAAAGAAATCTTTGACTGACAGATGTTCATCATTCAAACTTAAGCTTCTGTCTCATTAGAGGCATCCCACCTATAGTGTACTACTTTAAATTAAATATTTTTATAAATATTGCAATTATCTTATGAAAAACTCAATTATTTTACATTGTTTTTCTAAAAAGCATTAATTTATTAACCATAAACATTTGAAATATACCACAATTATTTATAACCCTGTTATAAAGTTGGGAAGTGGCCCAGGGCCTCTCTCAACCTCTGGGAGGACCTGTACACATAAAATCCTGTCTTGGCGTCTGAACTTTTCAGTAAAAACCCACAGGCTTCCATGTGTGGCACTATGCCAGTATCCAAAAAAAAGCAGGGTCTGCCTTTATTGGCCTGATGCTTTGATGGCCTTTGATCAAGCCATTGTACCAGAGCAGCCAAGATATAAGGCAAGATGTGGCCTTTCAGTAACCTCCTTTCTTTGTGTGAGAGTAAGACAAGTTAATTGGGCTTGACAGTACAGATGACCCTTTCAAGTTAGGTAAAATGAGACTGTTGTGCTTATCACAGGTAGATAACCATTAATATTGCTTGTACTGTCTATGGGAAGAGAAAGGGGCTTGTTTGTTTTAAATGTTTTTTTCAAGAAGGCAACAAAAGTTCCCGGGAGGGGGGTACCTGGCCATCTAAGGAAACAATGGTGCCATTTGAAGCGTTCACGACACGTTGAAAGGTAGAGAACACACTCCCATTGATAAATTATTATTATTATTGATAATCCCGTCTTTGTCCTTTATTTCACATAATTGTCAAAGTTCAGACAGTGGGACCTCGTGGACTTACCTTAGAGCTCTCTTTAGAAAGCTACATCTGAAAAAGGAGGCTTCTTGTATTTAAGTCGTGATGAAATGTCCCAGGCAATCTGACCTGATATTGTTTATACTTTATTAAGCAATTTGTTCACAATATATCCTAGAAATCTTTTCCCCTTTGTGTTAGTTTGATTCTCCTTATGAGCGACACCACTGACCATACATGTGTTCTCTGAGGGAAGGGGAGACCATATGGGAGATCATCTCCACAGGAAGATCAGTCACTCTTTGTATTAAGCAAGGTTTCCAGAGTTGGACGATGGCACCATCCTCTCCTCCTCCCTGCAGAAAACCAAAAAATTAAAGGCTACTTTCAGAGAATCAAAGGCCATGTGAGGTAATATAACTTTGATGTTCACTGGTCTATGTTTCTCTGTGTTGATCCTGTTTCGTTTCAGCAATTCAGAATCTAATGTATTTATTTTTTCTTTTGGTTTATTAAAAAATATTTGACATATAGCACTGTATAAGTTTAAGGTGCACAGCATAAGGACTTATTTCACAATAAGTTTAGTTAACATCCATCATCTCATATAAATACAAAAACAAAAATAAAAAAATACAAAGTGTTTTTCCTTGTGATGAGAACTTTTTGGACCTACTCTCTGAGCAACTTTCAAATATACCACACAGCAGTGTTAACTGTAGTCACCATGTCCCCAGTACTTACGTATCTTATAACTGGAAATGTGAACCTTCTGACCACCTGCATCCAAGTCCCCCCACTCCCTACCCCTCACCTCTGGCAACTATACATATGATCTTTTTTTCTATGAGTTTTGTTTTGTTTTGTTTTTTAAGATTCCACATATAAGTGAGATCATACAAGATTTGTCTTTCTCTGTTGACTTATTTCACTTCAGTGTAATGCCCTCAAGATTAATCCATGTCATTATAAATGGCAGAATCTCCTTCTTTTTAAGGCTGAATAATATACATATATGCCACATCTTCCAGAAACATGGGGGTGCAGATGTCTCTTCAACATAGTGATTTCATTTCCTTTGGAGATGTGCCCAGAGAATCTAAGTTGGAAGGAGAAAGGAAGAAAAGAAAGAGAGCAAGAAAGCAAGAAACAAACAAATAAACAAGGGAGAAACAAGGGAAGGAGGGAGGGAACTATCTTAAGCTTTATATTTTAAAAGGAAGGAAGGAAGGAAGGAAGGAAGGAAGGAAGGAAGGAAGGAAAGAGAAGGCGAAGGAGAGAAGAAAGAAGAAAAGATAACGTAGCTGGTCCCAGTGGAGATACTTAGGCGGCCCACTCTGGGTTTCTGTTCTTTGTGTAACACAGTCCTGGTGTTAGGGCCATGATTAATGTCATGTGTCTTAATATTAGTAAAAAGAGATTTCCAAATAACTCCAATGTTTACCAGTAAAATTAGAAATTAAAAAACTGAGGGTTTTTTTTTTTTTTTTTTGCCTAGCACTAATAAGATTTCATCATAATAGTATTGGCAGGGCTTCAGAAAAAGTTTTGTCCATTTTTTGTTCTAGGCTTGTGAAAGGGTGACATTTATTTTGCAGTAACAAGTTGACAATGCATATCAAATGGCAAACAATGTAATATTCTATTTTTGGAAACATCATAAGGAAACAATTCAAGAGGAAGAAATCATATTATTGGAAAGTATCTCTAAATAAAAAGATAATCTTAGAGCAACATTACATATACTATCTAAAACTGGAAAAAATCTAAATAGAGGCTGATTAGATAATAAAGGATCAATGTTGTGAATATTAGGCAACCATAAAAATAATAAGTGTGATGGGTGAAAATGGAAAAAGATTTATGAAACATAAAGTAAAAAATAATGTAAAATACTGTATATACAAAAGACTAGCATCATTAAATAATTTTTATATATATTGACATAGTCTGTAAATAAGTGGAAGTAAATTCTACGGGAATTTTTTTTTCTGTCTTTAAGAATCTCTTGATTCAATACTTAAATGCTGATTCAATCATAGATAATTTACAATGAAATTAATTCATGTTTAGTGAATGGAGATTGTTGCCAGGGATACATTTTCCTGTTGTTAAAGACAAGGGGATGTTAGAAGATTAGTTTAGGCACCAAACTTATTCCATACAAATTTTTTTTGTCATCAAAGGTTTTAAGTCTGGTGTACTCAATATGCTTAAAAAGATTAGAATGTGAGGTTCAGCATCCTCCCTTCCATGATTAATGGAAAAAAAATCTTTTTTCATCATCTTAAAAAAACAAACAGAATTACGATCTTCAGTTTCAGAAAAAATAGTGGAATTGTCTCATACAGTTAAATAGAATCAGTTCTCACCATTTTTTAAATTAGTTCAAGAGCTTTTAATATTGTTCCAAATTCAATAAACTAAATAAACTAATAAGTACACTATGAGTAGGGTATAATCTTATTAACAAAGCAAAAATTCATTTTACAAAGCTGTGTGTGATAAGTGTGCTTGAAGACATTGGTTTACTTCTTTGTTGTTTATGGAAGTCTGCTCCTCTCTCTTGATTATAAGCAACTTTATGAACAGATAATTTGTTTTTACATCATTTGTATCCCCACATATGTGCTAGCACCTAGCACATAATTGGCATTCAATAAATATTGACTAAATAAGTAACAAATGAACAGCCCGAGCCAAATTTTAAACAGATCCTTCCCTCTTTTAATTTCTGTATACTGTTATAGGAGAGTTTGTATAATAAAGCAACACTGGTATCTTTGATTAAAAGCCAAAAAGAATTCAGCATTTAATAATAGAGTAAATTCTACCATATGCAGAGCCAGAGAGACTTTACTTTTGTATTTTATACACTTCTGGATTGTTTTAATATTTATTATAAAAACATCACTTCTGTAAATTAAAAAAATAAGATAAAATAATAGACTAAAAATGTTTTGTTTGGGCATAAACATTCACACTTTGGGAATTTGTTGTTCCTAAGAAGGTGGAGACAAAAGGAAGATTCAAGGGAGCTGAAGCACAGAAACTATTCAACGGAAACGTTGAGATTCCCATAGCTAGAACTTAGAAAAATGAGGTTGACCAAGACCTCTCCAATTATTTGCTAAAGCAATTAAAAGGAAGCATATTTTCCTGCACCTTTAAAGTAATAGATTGTTTCCACTGGACCTTAGGGGAGAGGGAAGCAGAGAGAGAATCATGTTGTTTTGCAATACTTGAGAATCAGTACAACTCCCCTCAAGAGAAAGGAGAAATAAATATAAAAGAAGGACTAGCCATGGCCCTTCTCCTTCCCCCACCCCCAGCGATTTTGCCCCAGGGTTTATAAGAACTTAACAAAACTTTTGTTGCATCCCACAAACCCTACTTCACCCAAGTGATCAAGGTCAACAGCAACTGTCCTGTCTCGCTGCTAGCATGTACCCTTGAGATAATGTGATGAGATGACACTTCACATCTGTGGTCTTTCTCCTCAAAACCCCCAATTCCAGTCCAATCATGAGAAAAACATCGGACAAATCCCAATTGTGGGACATCCTACAAAATATCTCACCAGTACTCCACAAAATTGTCAAGGTCATTAAAAACAACAACAAAAAAAAGTGCAAGAAACTGAAACAACCAAGAGTTGCCTAAGGAGAGATAACTAAATGTTATGTAGTGATCTGGATGGGCTATTTCCTGGAACAGAAAAAGATATTAGGCAAAAATTAAGGAAATCTGAATAAAGTATGGATTTTAGTTAACATCAACATATTAAAATTGGCTCATTAGTTATAACAAAAGTACCATAGTAATATAAGATATTAATAATAAGGGAAACTGGACACAAGGTATATGGAAAATCTCTATAGTATCTTTGCAACTAGGTGCGAGGTAAATGGGAGCTCTTTGTAAATCTAAAACTATTTCAAAATAGTTGAAATTTTATGAGTTTAATTTTAAAAATAAAGTAGGGATAAAGGAGAGGCAATTTCATATACCAATGTTAGAGATTAAAGATTTCTTCAAGCATGATTGAGAAATATATACCAGTCTTTGTGGGTTAGTACTATTCTAAGAATATTCTTTTATGATATGCTCTTTCAATAAATTTGAATAAAACAAAAATGAGTTGTATCTGAAGATTGGAAGAGATTTTGGAAATATTCTCACCCAAACTCTTTATTTGATGAATGGGCTCGTAAGGAAGAGAGGCAGAGCCAGAAGGCAATCCAAGCCCCTCTGACTCCATGTCCTCAAACTATGAAGTCCTGCTATAAGAAAATGCCAATTGAACATAAGGAATCTCATTCTTAGAATCTATCACTCTGTTCACAGTCTGCTTTGCTTTTGATCAGTTAATTCCTAAGGAGAGTTCAATCTCAAAATCAGAAATTTTGGTATAATTGCCCAATATTTCCCAATAACTTAAAATTTAAAATGATCTAGACATTGTCATAGCTGAATACGGTACTTTAAAGATCATTGACGTTTCTTGATTCTTTGCTTTAAAGCTGCTCTAAATCCCTAGAGTGTCAGACCAGGCAGGTCTATGCAGACTACTACGGGCTCAGTCTGAGCAAGTTTTCAACTTATATCTCAGAACATCTCAGAAAGAGAAAGCGTTTACCATACCTTTCAGCCCCGCATGCTCCACCTCTGTGACCTCAAAGAGATGGTAGTTAGGCACTAGCTTCAGGGAAAGAACATTCTTCTTTAATTTTCCATCATTTCTTGGAATAACTGAGGATCTCTGATGATGTAACTAAAATGCCTTAACTGAGGCAATCTTTAATGGTTGTACAGATTGCCCATTGTACAGCTAGCCCTGCCAGGCACACCTGCTTGAGATTGACCCTAAGCCAGGCATGAATTATAGTTGACATTTAAAGTGAGAAAAGGTCTAGGTGTTTATGTTTCATTTAGCTCTTGTGATAGCTAAAGCTCTTTGCTATCCACCTTTTTCAATAAGTAGATAACATTGTTAGATGATGATTCATTTAGTAAGTTTATTATTTAAAAATACATGCAGGAGATATACTTTTATATTTCTTCATAATTTTGTATATCTAGCAAGCTTTCTATACCCCTTCTACTTTCCCAAACAAAGGGGCATGGGCATCCCAATGCTTAGGCAAGGTTATTACACTTCACAACACCTCTATGAACCCAGAGAATCTGTGCTAGAGACAAGTCAGGTTTTTTGATTCTGGATCTAGGTTGTGATAATTTAAAATTGTTGGAATCACCTTTTATTATGTAATCTAACATTCCGAGCGAATTAAAAATAAAGCCAACCATTATTAGATGTCACAAAAAATGCACAATATCATGTACTGGACACAAAGATTCTGTCTGAGATATGAGCATCATGCACTGCATCTGAAATATTAAAACCATTTTACTGTCCAGCAAAGATATATTTATCTTTACTGAGAGCTTCTCTCAGAGGTATTTTCAGTTATAAAAAGGGGACAATGGTGTCCTTAAATATTGTTCTAGAGTATCATGCCAATACAAAATAATGTAGTAGATATTTTCAGTGGGAAAAACACTTCGGTTTAACATGTTTCTACAACTCCAGGCTGTAACGGAGAATAAGTAGCTACTTAGAGTTGGCTGACTCACCACAACTATTCTAAAGTAGAATAAGTAGTCACATTAACAAGATTCACTCATAGATCAATAACCAGATACCACAGAGTCTACTATGATTAAATGTCCTGTGCCTAGACTTCTTAAATACAGACAGCCATGACAGTCCAAGATGAAGCAGGTCAAATAATCTATTGTGCTGTTGCCTAACTTTTCTATTTGGTGGCACATGTCCAGCAATAGCTACATAGATACAGTTTATCAGATCCAAAAGAAAATACTGAGTGCCTTCTAAATAGAAGAAAAGAAATTATCATATATTAGATAATCCTAAATTACCTTAGAAAGGATTTCATCGAGAGACATTTTCTTTCAAAGATATCATGATATTTTATTTTTTGTCACACACTCGAGCCAAACAATAACATCAACTTTACTACAAAAAGATAAATCATTCAGTTGAGATCAATTTCAAAGCAAGTGTGTAATTTCCTTCTAATGCATATTTCATATTTTGCCAGTTGTAAAAGTTGTGTGTTATATATAGGAAAGATGACACCTGAACACACAGAGGGATGTTCCACATCCTAGACCAGTGCTATCCAGTAAAACCTTTTGTTCTAATGGAAATGTACTGTATCTGTGTTATCCAAAATGGTAGCCACTAGCCAGACGGCTACTGAGCACTTAAAATGTAGCTAATGTGACTGAGGAAATAAATTTTAATTGTATTTAATTTACATTTAAGTAGCCACATGTAGCTAGTGGGTACCTAATTGGGCAGTGCAGCTACAGACACTAACTTATATCTTCTCTGGAAGAAGTTAGAGTATTATTATGGCACATGAATCGGGGTAAGCGCTGGTTTAAGCACAAAAAAATTAATGTGAAGTTTGGAGAGTATTGGGCTTCGTGCCTGTCATTTCATCAATCAACTCTTCAGCTATAAAATAGGAATTTGTGACATCAGAGAAGAATGTACTTTTTAAAAAGTTTGAGAGTATTTTCCAGAATTTTATGTAAATCATGTATTCCTAATCAACCAACAGGGATTGTACCTTGTATTTTTAAGTATTTGCTCTGTAATCTTGATGGTCGACTTGATGATGACTGATTTTAAACTCATATTTTTTTTAATATAAATAATTTAATGAAGACTCAAACACTGCTAATAAATAACATAATTAAATCTCCCGATTAAGGGACCTGATTATCTAAGTTACTTAAAGTTACATGTTCATGTAACGTTCCCTTTTGTCTAAACTAAGCCTTTTTTGTCTACACTAAGCCTTAATAGAGATGTCAGGGAGGCAGTTGAATGTACAAGTCTGTAATTCAGGAAGAGCTCAAGACTATAGTTTGCATACCCTCTTTAATTTTCAAGAGTGATATACTATCTAAATACTTACATTATTAAAATTATAAATTCCTTTCAGAGACTGCCTACAATAAAGCGCCTATCTTCAAGAGCCTTTTCTATAGCATTTAACCAGTTCCATATATCATTGTTTTATTAA
Organism: Pteropus alecto; assembly: GCF_000325575.1. Taxonomy (NCBI): domain Eukaryota; kingdom Metazoa; phylum Chordata; class Mammalia; order Chiroptera; family Pteropodidae; genus Pteropus; species Pteropus alecto. The sequence continues at coordinate 2,234,664 of NW_006494612.1, read as the reverse complement.
TAACATTAAATGAAATGGAACCGAGTGGCATAAATACATTTGCATTGACATTTTAATAAATTATCCATTTTTTTTTATATTAATGTTCTAGTTCACTGCAACAAAACTTATGGGTAGTAAAAATGTCAAAGTTTCATAAACAGCCCATTCACTTCAAAATGTTAAAATCAGCAAGATTTTAATAAACATAGTTTTACACTTTTTAGTAGTTCTTTGGAATTCATTTTAATGAGATTTGAGCTATGGTAAAATGTAAAATGTAATGTTATTGTATGTTGCTGTGCATATTAACTTTTTCCCAACACCATTAATGCAAAAATGCCAAACTTATACAACATACAAAACGAAATCTTTGAAGTTGTTAGTCCATGCTTTCATATCTAAGTTAAAGATAAAGACATAATAGACCTGTTCTGAATATCACTTCATATGGCAGTTTTAGTGTCCTGAGAACTTTAGCCATGGGCACATTCAAAATAACCAGAAGAAAGATAGTAAATTCATATTAAACATTTATTTTAAAAGCTGTACTTTTCAATTCATTTTACAACATATATTGAATACATTTTCCTTCTATCACAGAGTCTTCAAATGTGGCACTTTCATTTTCTCATCTGTTTAAGATGGACAAAATTAACTAAATGTTCTCTAAAATTCTGAAGATAAATCAAAGCAGCTAGCTTTCTCTTTTCTCGACTCATTGAAGATTGGTTTTTTGCTGCCACCTGTTGACAGTAATTGTAAATAATAATTCTTATCCACAAATCACAAATTCCATAGTTGAAAAAGTCCTTAAAAATATATCTATACTACTTCCTTCATTTTATGGATAATAAAAAGGCTCAGAAGGGTTAAGTGACTTTCCCAAAGTCACTCGAAGGGCACAGATCTGAGACTAAAATTGTAAGTTTGGGTCTTGGAGTTCAGTGTTTATTTTCCTGTATCAATTATTATCACTTATTTAGGTGGCAGAACATCTGAAATGCATGATACAAATCATAAAATACTGATATGCTTAAATCCATTAAATTAACTAGTAATATATATATATTGCTATGTAGAGGAACCAGTCTATGCCTCTCTCAAATATTGTAGCAAGTAGATCCATTTGATAAGACAGTCAAAGAAGAATGGGCACACCTGGGAGATGGGTACGGTGGACTCACCAGGTGTCTGTGCATAAGTGACTGAAGGGCCTTCTGGGCAAGAGTTTATCTTTAGGAGAGAAGAGAGCTGAGGCCCACAGTCTGACCCATGAGAACAGGAAGATGCTCTGTTTGTCAGAGTGGCTAAAGGTTCATGTTTGAGTCTGAAAGAGAAAGAGCTAAAACAAAAGAGTCAATAAAAGCTAAAAGAGTAATTAATTCACACTGTAGACACTGGATTCCCAGGTGGGAGGAGACAACTCCTCTGAGGCCTCAATGCATTCACAGGCACGGTCATCTTACTGGGGTGGAGGTGGGGGACACACGTTCCTTTAACACAGGCATCAGGGGCTTAGAGAAAACTGTCACGATGGGGTCAGATCAAGGACAGAGGACGCATGGCACCTGGCTGACCATATTGATTAGCACATAGTAAATATCCCCTGCAACTCCTAGAATAATTGAGAGGGGAGGCTTTAAAGAACTTGAGATTCTTTGGATTGCTCATGGCAACGTAGCTAGAGAAATATTGTTTCTGAACACCAGGTGTTCTGATGTTCTGGTGTTCTGAACACCAGGCTAGTGCCACAGCATTGGCACTTGTTCATTCAAACATTACAAATATGATGTTGAAAATTGTAGATAATTAATTTTTTAAAACCCTAGCAGTCATGATAACCTAACCTAAAGGGAACATGTTTGACCTTAAAATACATTAATCTCTCTAAGCCTTGTTTTTCTCGTATGTAAAATGAGAAAATTGTTAACCTACTTTTCCTACCTTCCTGAGATGTCTAAGAAAGTGCATTAAAGTTGTAAGACTGATGCAAATAGAAGGTAATATTTATTAATTTAATCTACCCTTTGCTTCTTATCGATTTGCCGTTAATTGTGACCATGTGACTTCCTTTGATCAATAAAATATGAACAGACAAGCTGTAAAAGCCAGTGTATATGTCACTACATTCACTTCACCCTAAAATGATGATTATAAAACACACTTCAGGATGGAGCTTCTTGTCAGTCTGGACGGGGTCTCCGAGTATGACATGAACAGAGCCTGCTACTGATCCATAATATACATGGAGTATGAGGAAGAAATATGCTTTTAGTGATTTAGGCCACTGAGATTTTTGGATTTTTGTTACCTCAGCATTGTTTGGCCTATCCTGACTGATCAAGGGGCCTAGCTAGGTTAACTAGGATACGAATATAAAATATAAAGGAACAATATGAATCAAACAGAAGTGATTA
>NW_006494612.1:2219265-2232217 GCF_000325575.1 Pteropus alecto | reverse complement strand
ATAAGAGATGAGCACTACTAATGAAAGTTATTATGTTCATATGGCTAGCTTAATTTGAAATATGGCTAAGAATCAGATGGTCAATAATAACTATGTGATGTCTATAGACAATATCAAAATACTAATCTCTTATATACTATAATACCTAAATTGGCCTTAAGGTAAATCAATTCTTTACCTGCATTCTACGAGGTTTATATATTAAATAGAGTAATAAAAAGCCTGACCTGTAGACTTCCTTTTTCTAGATAGCACCTATTTTATTTATCATCATGCCAGTGGAGGTCTCTGTGAATCACAAGCGCAGATATATGATTTTAAAATATTCGAATTTGGACAAAAACGAGATAGACCCAAGGGATATAAACAAATAAAAACAAATTCTTTGCCAACAAATTTCCCATCGCCTCTCATCTCCGCTGAATGTCAATTTTAACTCTCAATGAGGAAAGCTATCTCCAAATCTTTATTTTAGCACTTCCATCCACACCTTTGCAGTGTTATGAAAAATGACACAGAAGCTATTGCTGAGTGAAAGGATACCTTACCAGCGTGACACAAGTGAAAGAGAGAAATAATTGGACAATGAGGCCTTTGATGTAGAGCCCTGGGATTTCCTAATAGCAAGTAGGACTAATCAGTGGTTATGAAAGTAGTAGCTCTAACTCCCATTAAAACAATACACACTCCTCTTTCTATATTTCCTGAGGAGAAGCCCCAAGGAGAGCAGTTCACGGCGCTCGCCAACCCAGACAGGTCGAACTTCTTTGTCCTTCTTGAGTGCAGTGTGAAGAAAGCATCCATACAGGAAATATTTTTATTGGCAGTCAGTTAAGAGCATGTTGAAACCCTTTTTACTAATCCACTGGTCAGTCTGGTGTAGTCACTGTTTTTGAAAATTGCGTCTTGAGGAAGTAGGTCAAGTGAGCCAATGTTGTGTTCTCCTGAGTGTGACTGCATCCTTGCATGCATTACGTGTGTGTTGCTTTGGAATTGGTGTCTTGTTGACACAGAGTGCCACCTACTGATTCACCAACCAGCATTTCTGGTTACTCCAACTGACCAGCAGGATTGGACTCTTCCCTTAAAACAGGCCGAGCTGGTCAAGTAGAAAGCCTGTTGTGCTGAGAGTCATTCTAAGTATAGAATGTAGCTGAGGAAAGACTAGTGGCTAGAACTGAGATAAATAATGCAAGGGGGGCCTATATCCATTTGCACAACAGAGTTAGAAATTAGAAGAAGACAAGGACTATGAGGTAAACAGAGGCACGCAGACAAAGGGCTTTGAGGGGAAAGTGTGAGCAAAGATTCTGCTTCGTAGTCCACTGGCTCTTCCCTTCATTACTGTGGCAGAGGTCACCAAATCCTCTTCTTCCTGGTATATAGCTGGGCTCCATATTCCAGGCTCCTTTCAGTTAGTGTAGCCATGTGACTGGGTTCTGACTAACGGAATATGAGAAGACACACTGTATGCTACCTTCAGGCCTGGCCCATAACAGCCACCTACTTGCAATCTGCTTTTCCCCTTCTATCTACCTGGGGTGGCGATATTTGAAGCCATGTGTTAATAAGGTCTTTATATGAGTCTCTGCAAGGAGTAGAACCCTCTTTCCCCATTTCCTACGCCTAGCTACTGACCTGAAACCACTAAGTCCTAGAAAGTGAGAAAGAAATAAACTTATTATTTTCCAAGTTACAGAGTGTTTAGGCTCTCCTTGTTACTGCAGCAAAGCTTACCCTGACTCTTACTGTTTTTATCACATCCATGACATTATTTGACAAAGAGTTTTAAAGCTGTTTACTATAAAATCAGTGCACGACTCTCCTAGTTCCTTACCAAAAACAAACATAGGATATCGGCATGATTTGAGCAATTTTCTTCTCCAGCTTCATCTCTCTTCACTCCCACATTGCTCTGTGTGCTTCAACTGAACTGAACCCTCACAATACCTCAAACACATCTCTCTCCCTCAGCTCTCAGCATATCCATAGGATGTTTCCTTAAACTTTCTTCACCTGCCTCTCCCACCTCACCCCCTACCTCCTGGTCTGTACCTAGCTAATTCCTACTCATTCTTCCGACTGCATTAGATATTACTACCTTGGGGAGCCCTTCTCTATCCCTCCAAGACAAGGTTAGGTGACATCTGTGCATTCACATCACCCTATCCTATAGGTACTACTAGTCTACCCTCCAGAATGCAGGCTCCATGAGAACTAGAACTGTGTTTTCATATTCATAACTGAATCTCCGGTTCCTAACATGGTCCTAGAATATGATAGGCACTCAATATTTATTAAACGAAAGACTTACTTCTAAAGTGGCTGTCAAAATCCAAACATAATGATCTAAGGGAATGTTTGAGAACAAGACAATGTATTATATATATTTTTATAATTCCATTATTTAATTCAAACCCTTTACATGGATGTTACCTATACTTATCTGTTAAATGACTGTTTTCTTTGGGAAAGACTTATATTTTGTTATTTAAGAGAAAACTGGGTGAAGTTTTGATGCCTTACCCAGTATGTGCATTTTATTCTAAAAATGACTCTTTTATCCATTTTCTTAGTTGTACTTCTATATGTATAAGTAAAATTTTTCTTAAGTGATAATTAGAAAAATTTCAGAAAGATCAATGTAACAATTGAAACAAATATGGATGAGGAATAAATTTCCTGATAACTGATATAGATGCAAAAGAAATATTGTAGGTAAATAGAGTAATATTAGGTCAAGTTTAGAATTAAGGCTAAGATGTTACTCTTGAAGGACAGAAGATTTTAGCGGGTTGTCAAAACCTGTAGGCCAGTAAATAAAAATCTAATCAAGATCCTTTAGACTTGTGAAAGCCTTATGGAGAAAAGCTAATTTCAATGATGGAAAGAAATATATGTATACACACTCAAACACACACACAAGTATTCTAAGGGAATGGATTCTAAACTAAGTCTAGGAAGGTCAAGAGGGAATAGAGAGCAAAGAAAATCCTATTCTTGTTAAGGTTTTGAATTATAATGGCAAATCTTGAGTTTCCAGGTAAATTTTCAGTAACACACCTTGTGTTGGTACTGAATTATGATGAGAGTGTTGGTACTATATTATGATGAGAGATTACCTTACAGTAGATGATTTAAAAAAATTTGTACATTCTGTCTAGAGCAGATTGGAGACAGATTGTCTTCGGTTTTACACACAGGATGAGTGCTCATGGCAGTCGTAGGCAGTATGCACACACATTTTCATGAAAACAGTCTTAATCTGAATAGACTGGAAGGAACTGATATCACTGCAGACTTCCAGGATATAGTACCTTAGAGAAGAGATGTTAACTCCATTTTAAGGATTTCAGTGAAGTACTGGACAACATATTTGAGGACCAAGAGAGGATCAGTAGCTTACAAAGTACAGCAAGCCTCAGATCTTGGCCTTAGAAGAAAATGTCACTGGAGGGATTAAGCCGTGAGCAGGGGAGCAGCCTTAAGAAGAAAAGAATCCCTTTTGGAGAGCCTCATGCAACATTTGCAGAAAACTGTGTAATAGCATAAGCATTTCCAAGTTCTCTATGAATCGGAAACTTAACAAGATAAGAAAAGTGACTCAAGGACAATGGGAATTAGTCAAGCAGTTGATCTAGGGTAAAGCTCTCATCAGAACTCTAGCACTTAACAGTAGGAGCCACCCTAATCTTAGGGTGAAAGCAAAGCTACAAAATTTGAGTCAGGCCAGCAGAGGGCAGAGCAGTGAACTTTGAAATCCTGATGGCTGGGGCTTAGGAGTTTGGTACCTGTTGGTGAATGAGCCTGTTAGTGAATGATGGGTGGGGGACTGCCTGTGAAATTGGGGCTGCCCTGAGAAGGTAAGGAAACCATCAGGAGTGAGCCCACACTTCTGATGAGTAGATTTTAGAAGTATGACACTGTGTTTTTAATTTACATTTCCCTGATTACTAGTGAAGTTAATTAATTGGCTATTTTATGAACACCCTATTTAAATCTTTTGCCCATTTTTCACTGGGCTGATAAATGTTTTCTTATTGATTTCTCAGAATATTTAAAATATATTCTGTATATTAGATTTTAATAGTTATATGTACTATAGATATTATCCTTAATGTAGACTTTTCTTTTCATTTTCTTTATGCTGTATTTTGATGGAAGTTATTAATTTGGATATAGTCAAAATTATCATTTTCTTTATAGTTGGTGCTTCTGTTTGAGAAAGCCTCACCCACCCTAAAACGAAGAGGATTTTTTTTCCCTATTTTGTCTTCTAAAAAGTTTATTGTTCTTTCTTTTTTGTTAGGTCTTTAATCTACCTGGATTTGTTTCTATATGATATAGCTGTATATCATATATAGAAACCATATATATGGTTTTTATATATACATTTTGTAACCAGCAGCTTCCTAAATTCTAATTCGAATCATTTATGCATAGATTTTTTTAAAAAAATTATACAGCTACATAGTCATACTATCTTTATTCATAACATGAATGGATGTTGAATTTTAATTTAAAAATTTAATTAAATGTTTCTATAACATTAAAGTAATCGCATGATCTTTCTTATTTATTATCCTAATGTGGCAAATTATATTGATTTTTTATGTCAAACCAAATTTACACTCCAGGGACAAATCAACTAGATTACAATAGCTAAGATTATAGAATCTATGTTAACAGGTTACATAAGCCATTATAATTTTCTTTTCTCAGACTATTCTAATCGAATTTGTATATTTAGGTTATGTGAACCTAAGAAGTGAATTGGGGGATAGACTCTGTTTTCCTATACTATGAACTACTTTATATGAGATTGTGATTACTTTCTCTTGGGATGTTTGGTAGACTAAAAATCATCTAGGTATGGATTTATTTTTATTACTCATTTATCTAATAGTTATAGGTCAATTCTATTTTTTATGTCAGTGTTCAAAAGGCAGTTTTCTAAGAATTTGCCAGTTTCACTGAAATTTTAAAATTTACTGGCATAAAATTGTTTACAGTATCTTCTGTGTACCATTTGTAGTTCTGTCTACTATTGCATTCTGATTTTGCTTATTTTTCCATTTTCTATTTTTTAATTAATCGTATCAGATTTTTATCAATTTTATCAACCTTTTCAAAGAACTAAATTTTGGCTCTTTAGATACTCTCAATGTATTTTTATATCATTAATTTTTTATTAACTTTTTCTAATTTAGTGAGTTATTTTGCTGCTCTCTTCTAATGTTGCAAAATAGATGAACTACTCATTAATCTGCAGCCTTTCTAGTTTTACAATGTAAGCATTTAACGCTATAAATTTTTCTCCAAGTTCTGGTTTACCTACAAACCACAAGTTTTGATTTTCATTATTGTTCAGTTCTAAATATTTTCTGATTTTCTTTGTTTATTTGACCCATGGGTATTTAGAAGTTGATTTTTAATTTCTAAAAGTGTTGGGCTTTTCTAGTTAAGAATAGCCTCTTAATTTCATCATAATCTGAAAACACCTCCTTCATTGTGTTCATAGTTTCTGGATCCCTGATTATTAATATTATCGTTCAGCTCTGAATGTTTATTGACCATATGTGTTTCCATTTCTGTAAACGCCAATTTATTTCTTTCGTCTATTTTCCTATTGAGTTGTTTGTTCACTTTTTAGTCCACAAGGAAATCATTTTTATGGGTAGCAAATATCATTTCTTAGTTTATGTCTTGCCTTTTCACTCTCTTTTAAGTGTTCTTTGATGTCTAGAAGTTCTTTATTTTAATGCAGTCAAAATAATCAGTGTGTTCTTCATGGCGAACTTTTTGTGTGCCATATTTAAGAAATTTTTTCTTAGCCCCAGAAAGGTATTCATCTGCGTTTTTATTTAAGTCTTAAAGATTTGCTTTTGAAATTTGTTTTAATCCTCTTGGAGTTTATTTTTGGGTACTTTATTGTTTGGTTTATTTTTGAAGTTTATTTTAATATAATATGAGGTAGGTGAACAATTCTACTTTTTTCCTCATAAAGATAAACATTTATTCTGTTTATTAAATAGTCTTCCATTCCTCACTAATGTACAATAGCACCACTGTCACATAAAAAAGTTCCTTGTATTTGTGAAATTGTTTTTGGCCAGTCAATTCTATTCCATTTTTCTATCCCTGTTCATAAACCATACCATTTCAATTAACTGTAGCTTTATATTAATTCTTGATAGGAAAAGCCTTTCTTCCTTACTCAGAAGTATTTTGACAATTCTTAGCATTTTACTCTTCCATGTAGAATCAGCTTGTCAAGTTCCATCAAAAAAAGTAAGTAAATAAAAGTATTGAGATTTTAACTGTGGTTGCATTGCATTTACAAATTGACTTGTGGACAACTGACATCTTTTCAATATTAAATACAGAACTCCATGAACATGAAATATTTCTCCATTTATTTAGATTTTCTTTCGTGTCTTTCAGGAAAGCATTCCAATTTTCTATGGTCCATTTGCACATTTTTTAAGGTTTTTTTCCTAGATACTTTATACTTTTTGTTGCTACTGTGAGTTTTTAAAAATTAATTTTTCTACTAGTTTTTTCATGTATACAAACACAGTTGATCATATATCCAGCCACAGTGAGCAAGTCTCTTATCATTTTGAATAAGCTTTGGCAGATGTTTTGTTCTCTAAGTAAGCAATCATATCATATAAAAATAATGACAGTTTTATTTTCTCCTTTCTAGTCCTCCAGTGCAATGTGGTATAGAAGCGGTGGTAGTAGCATGCTTATTCTTTTGAGATTATACAGGGAATGCTTCTAACGTTTCCATATTTACAACGAGTGTGATAAGGTTGAGGTTTTTAATCTTTGTTTTTGTTTTTTGTAGTTACCTTAATCAGATTAAATACATTATTCTCTTCTATTCCTATTTGTCTTTGAGTTGTCTTTTTCTCCATGAATCAACATAGAATTTTGTTTTCTTAATGCATAGAGATGATCAAATGTTTTTTCTACTTTTCCACATTTAATATTTCTCCTTTTCTTTTATATTTTTATCTCTTTGTCTCTCTGTAATTTCCTTAGGCTACCTACCTTTCAGTTCCCTAATTCTCTTTAACTTTCTAATACGATGTTTAACCTATCCATGACTTGTTTATTTCACCAATTTGTTTTTCACTTCTAAAAGTTATATTTTGTTTTTGTTCTTTTTTCTAAATCCATTTTCATACTTTCTTGCAGCTCACTATTTGGAGGATGACATTTTTTCTTGAAACATTTTATATCTTGATATTCTATATTACATATGTGATCTTTCCAATACTTAAAAGCCTCAGAGAGGCTACATATATTGCTTGTCATTTATTTATTTTTTTTACTCTTATCTACAGTTACAAAAATGTCTAGGTAGAAAAAAAAGTAAATACTATAAAGAGAGGGAATTTAATATAAGTTTGTTATGCAAATGGGATGGCCTGGAAGATTGAAAAAGGAAAAGTGATGTTTGCTAGATACTAGTAACTGTCAGAAGCCACTCTTTGTCCTAAGGCTGAGCTTAAGTGGTGTTGTCCAGACTCCTCCATGAGTACAATGCTGCTGATGCTGTGCCAGCACCACTGTCACTAATTAATGTCACTACTCCATAAGAAGCCCACAGCCTTTACTCCCACTGAGGCTGCAAGAGCCTGAGGGTCCACAGTCCCTTGAATTGCTCAATTTGCTGCTGACACTTTGGGGGCCCAACGTTTCCCACCATGGATTCAATTGTGCAGCAGCCTGTAGTGATCTGCAGGTGCCTGACATTACCAGAACCTAAGCAAAAGAGAAAAGTGTCTTCCCCTGCCCCTATCCCTGCCTTCTCATTTCTGTTTTCTTCCATTGATAGGACCTAAGAAATTAGCTGACAAGGACATTTAGGAAATAAAGTTTTCAGGCTCACGGCCCTTTGTAATACAGAGAGTATCAAAGAAGTATGGAAATGTTGCCGAATGCTAACAGACTGAAAGTCAGTATCATTTCCTTGCATGATCTGTGATTGTGAGTTAAATCATGGCTGATTTAATCAGCAGAAAATCTCCAGGCCTACATTAGACTGCTTTCCTTCAAAGATGACCCCTTGTGATAGACAATGAAGACATAATCATTTGTTTTCAGGGCAATCTTTCTGGAGGGTGTATAGGGTAACTATGTTGCACAACTCCAGAGGGTACCATTTACATAGTATGCAATGTAAACGATGCTCCAAGGCATTCTTTATCCTTGTGACTCCATTGCTTAAACAATGCTCCAAGGCATTCTTTATCCTTGTGACTCCATTGCTTCCCATTCTCCTGCTCACTCATATTTTTTAATGGCCAGTCTGTGTGGAGGAAGTGAGGGAGGTGTCCCTGAAAGCCGAGAATGCATTAACAATTCTTTCTTTAGCAGGACCTATCTAGTTTGCCTTCTTGCCCAAATATGTAGTACTTTTATTAAAAATAAATAAAAATTAAAAAATAAAGTGATTCTTCTTTTCCACAACCCCCCCCCCAAAAAAAAAAGGGAGAAAAATGGTAAGGCCAGTATAGTGTTGGGAATTCTGCCAGCTACCTTTTAATGGAATTTGAGCTATCAGCAAAAGAGGGGTTAGAAACCTCAAATTGTCCTAGGGGTTTGGGGGATCCCTAAATCAACTAGGCAACAAATTCCGCAGGTTTTATAGGATGCTGAATCTCCATTAAGTGCAGAGGGTTAATAGACTGAAGACGAGTGCTTCCCAGCACACATTACTTATTAAAGGCTATAATACTACACTGTGGTCTTTTGCGAAATGGTTAAAATATAAATGTCAAATAAAACCGGCATAGTGAACTTGAATTCATTAATTCAAGATGACAACTGTGAGGACTGCTTGAAAGAAGCAGTAGTGAATGGAGAAATGATCTGTTTGCTATTCAGTAAATCCAGAGAAAACTGGAGATAGGGGGTAGAATTGTGAGTGTACAGGTCAGATATGCTGCTTAGCTTAAATTAATGATATACACCAAGATAAGGTATCATTCCATGAAAGACTCTCTCTCTCTCTCTTTCTCTCTCTCTCTCTGTGTCCAACTCTGATTGTCTGCATGTGTTTGCATGTGTTTACGGTCTGTCTCCACATTATCTTTTTGTGCTTATCTTTATCTTTCTTAATATTAGAAAATCTAGGATGCTGTCTCTCCATCTTGCTTTGTCTATCTCATGTTCTTCCTCTGTTCCTTCCTAACCTCCTTTCTACTTTCATAGCCAATAATTTTGAACTGACATATTTTCCTGTTACATATTATATTTATAATAGTTTTAAGTTCTCGATTCTTAATTTAAAACAGATGAATAGATCATTTTCATCTTTCTCTATTCAAATAAGTTTGTTTTACACGTGGGGGAAAATATTCCTCTCTTCTGATCTAGGAAGCACCCCTAATCTGAGAATTGCATTAGAAATGGTAAAGATAAATTCCACAAACTGAACTAGAAAACTATTCCAGATTCGTTCTTGATATACCTTCTCTGCTCAAATTTTTTTATCTGGATTGAATTCAGCTCTATTCTCTCATTCCAGTATTTACTTCAGTCAGGCATTACGTTGAGAAGAGGAGGAAGAAGTGGAGATCAAGATTTCACAGCTATAATTCCAAACACCTCACTTATACTTTTAACCATACGCCTATATTGGGAGAAGAGTATTAGAAAGGAGCAACTACAGTTCTTGAAAGAGTCAGACCTATGAATTTAGTAGGGACTATAGGCTGAGCCATGGCTTTTGAGACAGATCTGCCCTCGTGGATGGTTTGAAAACAAGAAAACTATAGAGAAAGCCCTTTCGGTTGATTATCACTGCCCACTCTCAATTTCATCTGTCCACAAGTTATGGACAGCACTCCCCCAGGACAATTTCATTTTTAATTTCAGAGTCAGTTTTGAGGCTCCTACAAATTCTACTTGAGTTCTCACTTAGAATCAGAATTTTAGAACTCTTTAAACCACCTGATCCAATTCTCTCATGTTATAGATAAAAAATACTGATGATGTAAGGACTCATTCGAAGCCAGGGAAGCAGTGGCAAGGCCAGGAAGAGAACCTCACTCTTATTCTAGGTGTTATTTCACACTTCATGATGCCATGCAGATATTAGGTATACAGGAATATTATGGGAATTTTCATAAAAAGTTACACTGGAAAATCTAATATAAATCTTTGAGGGACAGTAGTCAGAAAAGGCTGCAGTTTACCAATTAGTAGGTTAGCTAGCTACCTGGAAACCAGAATCAAATTATCCGGGTGGCACCTAAGGCATTAGCCTTCAAGGGGTGCTAACAAGATGGCACTTTTGTACGAATTAGAGAAATATCCTTGTCCTGGGTGGATGCAGCTCCTTGCCAGTGAACCTTTGTGAAATTATAAAGACAGCCCTTCCTCCAGATGAATGTAGCTAGTGCCTGTGTCTACAGTGTGGCAAGTGGAGAGTGAGATGGATTTCAGTCCCCATTTTCCCCTTGACTAAGCTCCTTTATGCATTTACCAGAAATTTTTCCTCTAAGATAACTATGTGTGGTTGGGAAGAATGCTTTGACAAGAACTTGGGGTAGGGGTGAGACAGCCAAACAGCAATAAATGATCACTAACTTACCTTCTTAGGAGCTTGACTCTGGTTAACTCAGTTGGGTACAAAATTTGAGGTCAGGCAATAGAGGAGTAGCCACAGACTTCTTTGGAGGTTTTTCTATGTCTCTGCTAGCCCCCATCCACTCAAGGGCCATTGTGGGAATGAGTTGTTCTAGGTAAGAGCATGAGTTCTCCCATTGTTACTTCTATAATTCCCCTAAAATAATGTGCAGTGACAGAGGTCAAACGGTGCTATGGGGTTTATTCTGGAGGTAGCACTTCCATTTCTGAGATGGTTCAAATACTTTCCTTTTCTTCATCTTCTATGGGCAAGGTAGAAGATGGACTTTGCAGTTAACTGATGAATTTTAATCTTGGCTCTGTCTTAGCTGTATGATGACTTTGAAAAAAGTCCTCTAAAGCTGCTGTGAGATTCCTTTTCCTCATCTGTAAAATGGCCTTTGTTAGGAGGATTAAAGCAGATAATTCATACATGTGGCAAATGTACAATTGGTCTGTCCAAGGGGAGGGGAATGGTGCTATCTTGTCTTACTCTCCACTCCACCTCACTGCAGTTACAATCTATTGCTGGTAGCCCACTGCACTGTGACACATACAAACCTTTGGCTTTTAGGGCCCAGAGGAACTGGGCACCAGGTTAGCTGCCTGGAGAGGAACACAGGATGATATCTGAGGTTCGAATTATGCTTTGCGTACCACATTCCCATAATGTCTACCTTAGGTCCTGCTAAAATGAATTCCTAGGGAAGTTCCACCTCTTAATGGGTGTCCTCGTAGATCATAGAGTACACCGGCTTATTTATGAAGAGAGAGATCATCAAGAGTGGTTAAAAATGAGTGCTGGCATCAGAGTGATCTGGGTTTGACTTCTAGCTGTTTTTCTTTTTTCTTTTATTTTGTTTTACTATTTGTGAAGCGAAAGTCAGTCCTAGTTTTTCTCGACTGTGTAAGTGGGATAAAATTAGTTCTTGTAAAGTTAAATAAGATAATTTCCTGGTATATAAGAAGCACTCAGTAAGCATTTAACTATCATTGTTGTTGTTGTTAGGAGTTCTGCTGGGTAATGTGTTCCTGGTTGCTTTCAAAGAACCCCCAAACGTGGCAGAAGGATAGGCCAATGTCTGGCAGCCCCTGGACCCGGTGACTGGGATCAGGGATGCTGGGCTGTGTAGCATGCCATGTCCCTGTGTTTGTTTGCACTAAGCTTAGCATGCATAATATGAGCTCCCCCAGAACTGAGGATTCTCAGGTTGCCCAAGGAATAGAGTCTAAGAACAGATGCAAAAAAAGTGACTATAAAACATCCCACCATGAACACTGAACTATGGATGAGGCACAGAATTGGGACAATAATACCAAAGAAACAGAAAACATAAGTTTGCAGTAGTTACCACGTCTGTTTGGAATTCAGGATGTGAAGGATTTCTGGTCATACCCATGATCTACTCCCAGGACTTTTAAGAAGCCAGGAGTACAAAACACACTAGATATACGCCACAGCTACAATGATTGGGGCTAGAAAGCTTCTTTCAGGTGGGCCGGAAAGCAAGACCAGAACACATATTATCACGAGCCCAGGGATGAAGAAATGTCATTACTAAATTGTCAGGGGTTTGAGATCAAGTATCTTAGCCTGATACCCTTTTCCCCTGCAGGGACGATAATAGGTGCTTACTAAACCAACATGTTGGCAGGAGAGGAATAAAGGAACTCTCCCAAAATGAACAAAAGACCCTAGATGATTTCTACTTCTCTCACCTTGGTCCCCTCTCAACTGGTAAATCTCAAATAAGGGCTCATCCTTCCATCCTCCTACTACATTTCAAAACATCTCCACAATCCGGATTCTAAAGCACCCAGTGTCCACCAGGGGTGTTGGAGTAAAGGCAGATTTATTTTCTTCTTGATCATCACGACCCATGATTCCTTCCCTTCCAAGTCCAAAGTCGCAGGCAGTGGAAACTAGGTCACCTCAAACCCTCTCATCTCAAGGCTGGGGAGAGGCAAAGTCTCTCTTTCCTGCTCCCACCCTGCCCAGAACAGGAAGATGGGGGTTATCAATTAATAAGCAAACCCTGCTGTTCATTCCCTGAGGAAGGCCCCGCGAGCCGGGCAGTGGCTAAGCTGGCAGCGGAGGGACTGGAGAGGGCGGGAGGAGGCGTGATGGCCCCAGCAGGCGTGACCGGACGCGTGCCCGGCGCGGTGGCCCAGGCCGGCGTGTCGGGCGTGTCCTTGGTCGGCATGGGCCCATTTCCGGTTTGTGCCCGGCGCGGTGGCCCGGCAGGCGTGGCCCGGGCGCTCAGCACGATGGCCCCGGGCGGGGGTCAGGCGTGGGTGCAGGGCC
>NW_006494612.1:2180439-2219234 GCF_000325575.1 Pteropus alecto | reverse complement strand
GCGCTCCTGCCCGCGCCCCAGCCTCGCCCTGCAGCCAGGCCAGCGCGCTCGCTTCCGCTCCCGGAGCCCGCGCCCCGCGCCGTTCCCTGCTCGCCCCGGCCATGCTGTCCTTCCAGTACCCCGACGTGTACCGCGACGAGACCGCCGTGAGTACCCCTGCCCGGGCCCACCCGGCTCCCCGCCGCCGGTGCCGCGTTGCCGCGCTCCTGCCCGCGCCCCAGCCTCGCCCTGCAGCCAGGCCAGCGCGCTCGCTTCCGCTCCCGGAGCCCGCGCCCCGCGCCGTTCCCTGCTCGCCCCGGCCATGCTGTCCTTCCAGTACCCCGACGTGTACCGCGACGAGACCGCCGTGAGTACCCCTGCCCGGGCCCACCCGGCTCCCCGCCGCCGGTGCCGCGTTGCCGCCGGCTGCAGCTACTCTCCCCGCAGCCCTATGCCCCCTGCGTCCCTCCCCTCCCCCTCGGCCTTTGTTTGCGAGAAACCGGCCGGGGGCGCGGGGCTCCTCCCCAGCCGCGGAGTCCGGGGTGCCCGTCACTATCCGCCTGCGGGCGGCGGAGCCTGTGGCCAGCTGGCCGCCTCCTAAAATCAATGGGTCAAGGGCAGATGCCCAAGTAGGACGTGTCACCCCTTTTTGAGTGGAGGAGGCTCTTGGGTAAATATGGTGGTAGCAGAAAGTGTGCATGTGTGTAGATGATGTAGAATTTAAAAACAAAGCAAACTTTTTAAACTTCGAAATTTAAAATCGAGTTGAAGTTCATTCATTCAATTTTAAAACGTGTTGAGCGCCTACTCTGCCCCAGGCCGAATGCTGGGCGTTGGGAGCCGGGGATGCAGGGACAAGACAGAGTAACGCGGAAAGCGATCAGCGACCCGGTAGTGCCTATCCAAGTTTTCCTAAACGAGAAAAGGATTGGATACGGGCTGAAAGGAGACTTTAGAAGGGAGGGGGATGGCCTTTTTTCAGGATGAGTTAAAATTTTGCCTCGTGGAGGGGTTAGCCACCATTTACCTAAGGTGTAGATGAACTCAGGGTAGTTGTTGAGATCCAGTGGGTGGAATTGGTGAGCAAATACCTTTTTTGTGTGTGTACAGATTAATTTGGCATCTTAAGAACTGGAGTGCATCCAAATGTTGTGGGCATGATTCTCTTAGAAATAGCCAAATTTCTCAGATTACTTAAAATAGAATAAGAATAAAAATGTTTTTGTATAATACAGTTCTACATTTTTTTCTGCTCACTTGGACCCGATTTATGCCAGATTGTACTTTAAAGCACATCTCACTTTGGGGTAAAGAGTACTGAGGCTTTAGAGTAAAGGACATACCGTTTTAAACTAAGACTTCCAGTGGCACTGATGCATTCATGCTTTCTCTGACCAGTGACCATCTGGTAACCATGTTTTCTCAGTCTGTTCAGCTGCTTTCTTATTAAATTTACTCTAACAGCCCAAGAAGCCCTGTTCCTGCCGTGCAAGAAGGTTGATTCCATTGCGTTTGGGAGTAAAGGGATCCTGCTGGAATGGAGAGGAGACAGATATAGTAAGAAGACTTGAGAGCTAGTTCTGGTTTTGTCACTCACTAGCAGGATGCCCTTTGGCAGATCACTTATGGGCTTTCTGTCTCATATATCAGGGGTCCCTAACTCCCGGGCCACAGACCAGTACTGGTCCCGGTAGGAACCAGGCCGCACAGCAGGAGATGAGCGGCTGGCTAGCAAGCAAAGCTTCATCTGTATTTGCAGCTGCTTCCCAGGGCTAGCATCATAGCCTCAGCTCCACCTCAGATCATCAGGCATTAAATTGTCAGCAGCACTGGTCTCTGGTCCTAAAAAGGTTGGGAACTGTTGTCATATATGAAATAGTAGGCTGGCTTGTCTAATCACAGGGCTCACTTGCTTCTGTGGTAAGAATATCATCTTTTGGTCATTCACATCATAATCTAGCTCTGCAGTGTGCCAGACTTTAGTAATGGGAAGACATGTGACTATCCCATTTCAGGTCTTGAACATCTTTGAGTTTTCAAGATAGGTAAAAATGTAAAGAACTACCCATTATGTGGTTTGATAAGTGCCATTTTAGATTTATTTTGTTTTTAGGCAGAGTTGCTTCTTGCTTAGTTTTCCCAATTTGGGTTACCAGAATCCTTCAGTACATTTATCTGTGTTTAGCAGTTCTCAGAAGGGTTAAGTGAGGATTTTTTGAAGACATTAAAAAGATTGTGCACAGTTAACTTGAAAGAGTATCCAGTACCATGGATTTTAATCCTCTCCGGTTCCTTCTCACCAGAGATCTCATGATAACCCTAAAGCCTAATGGCCAAGGGCAAGCAGCTCTGGTCCAGCATGTACTCATCCCAAAATGTATTTATCCCAGCCCTGAGAGTGTATGTGGGGTATCTTTTTTCAGTGAGAGAGTCCTGAAACCTTAGGCTGGACTTAGGCATTAGCTCAAATTATAGCCTTGATTTCTAGGATGGGTTTCTCTCCAACAGGTGCTAGAGATTGCTGTAGCTCTCTGTCTCTCTCTCTCACTTGAACATCTTTCAACCACATACTGGAAAGTCTCCTACTGAACTGTGGGGTTGGAGCATACAACTTTTGGTGGATTTCTGCCCTGTTGAGCAGAAATTTGGAAACCATGACACTTCCAATAATGAGTAATGCCCTTGTCCATCCCCCAAGTGTTGCTGTGGGGAAATTCAGGCCTGCTACAGGGGTTAGAAGAGTGTGTTGAGTGAGTGGGGAACACAGAGGAGGATGAGATTAATTGAGCCTGGAAGTTGGCCAGTTGGATACGGAAGAGAGGGATTTTTTTTCCCTGTGACTAAAATAAAGCCATAGTTACGTAGGGCTGGATGGCCATGGAATTACATATGTTTGTAGGATGGCAGGAAGGCCATTGTGACCAGCGCATCCATGGGTGGATAAGCTTGATTGAGGCTTGAAAAGGAAAGAAAAAAAAGTGAGTCCAGAATTTGTGGGCTCTGCCTTCTATGTATACATGTCTGCAAACTATCCTGAAAGCAGTGGGCAAGTTGTTAAGTGGTACAAGTAAAATATTGAATAGTAACAGTGGCTTATCAGGACTCTATTTTTAAAGCCTCTTGGGGGAATGAAAAATTTGCGAACTTAAGTCAGATGGGAAAATTAGGTACTGCATAACTTGAATTCGGGAGCTGTGGCTATGAGACCACCCCATTTGTAGGATGTGGTCTTATAAAAGAAATGGTGGGCGCGCTTGGCTCCTGGGATCATCTGTGCGTTTGTCTTGGATAGTTCCTCGTCCTAGTTACAAATGTCTGCTCGATAACTGACCTCAGTCTGGTATAGTTTGGTAATGCTGGTTCTGGAAAGATGGGGCTGTTTCCTCGGTGGTAAACATTCAGGAGGCAGCACGGTGTAGGGCACTCTGGGTTCTGAGTCAGAATCTGGCTGTGCACCTGCCAATTCACATCCAGCCCGGCTTATTAGCAAGAGGTTAAGTCCATAGGCTTTGGGGTTGGCTTGAAGTGGGTCACAGCCAGCCATACCTTATTAGCCATCTGACCTTTGTCAATTGTTTTAGCTCTCTCCAGCTTCAGTTTTCTCATGAATTAGGGAAAATGAATTAGTAATAACTTAACAGTGAGGACCAAAGGACATAATGGGGCTGAAACTTATGGCACAGTGGTTAGCTTACAGTGGTCTCTGAGTAAACAGTACATCAGTGGCTTTTACTCTTATTAACCTCTCTGAATTGCATTCCATAATCTGTAAAATAGGAATATCATTAACCCTCCTACAAGTATTTTTTTAAAACATCAAGCACAACAGTGCGGATATTCAGTAGAGATTTCATTGCTTCGGGCGTAGCTCTTGGCAACACCTTCACTTAGTCATAAAACTAACATGGTTTTCAGTTAATCTTTTCTGCTTCCTTATGAAAAGTGTAGTCTCTGGATATGTTTGAGTTTCAGTAAAATAATCCAGGAACATTTTTAAAGTGTTTGGTCTGTCCCCTCCAAGGAAAACTTGGGAAAAGCTGTTGGCAGAATTTTAGTCCCAGCTCTAGGTCTCAACTTGGTATGGCCTTGAGTCTGTTGCCCAATCTTGTTCCTGCTATCTCCCCTAACAGTGTTAAATTGTGAGATCCTTTACAGGATCCTTTGTCTGGTTTTTTATATTGTCAGAGAAAAGAAGGTGGTTATTTTAAACCACTTCAGGATGTATAAAATGTAAAAGACTTGCAGATGAGAAGAAAAGATAAAAAGCTTTCATTTTAGTGGTAACAATCAGCTAAAATTTAGAGAAGCTTTAGGTAAGGATTTAAAATTGATAATTTTTTTCCTTGGAAATCGATAATTTTATGAAGACTCCTCAGGAGACGTTTTAGTGTGATTTTATGTCTTTTGTGCTTGTCAGTCAATTGTTTAATGAGAAGAGTTCCCGAGTGTTCCACCGTCATCGACCATTCTTCCAGAGGGCCATTTCCCCAGGTGTCCTCTCCCCCGACACCCGATGAGGACAGATGCAGACCCTTGGTGGAAGGCTTGGGGTTTTAAGCTCAGGGACATTCTTCTCAGTTGGCAGCAGCCACACTGGAACTTTGACCAGCAGTAGAAACAGGTTTTTCTTTTCCAGGAGAGTGTTTGCTTTCCTTAGGGAATAGCCCTCTCCTTCTGGTTATAGAACAGAGCAAGTAGGAGACAAATTAAAAATTCGTCTGAGATACTGGTAGTCTTCCCGACAGCCGTACAAGAGAAGCCTTAACCGGAATGTTGGAGTTGTTCAGAGAGACTTGAATGGAAAGACATTGTCAGCGTGGTTTCAGTTAACTAGACATTAATCATGATGGTATGACATGGAGAGGCTTTGTAATGATTTTTACCTTTTGAAAATTTCTTTAGGCACAGTCAGTCACTTGGGGAACGGTAACTCCTGATTTCTCTTCCAGATTCTGGTCAGTCTCCGAGGCCGGGCCCAGGAGTTTGGGCTTTTCAATTCTCAGGTGGTTCTGTTGATAGGCCCCCACTAGGAGCTCTCGAAGGCTTTCCCTCAACCAGGCCCTGCTTACACTCAGCACTTTTATTTCCATCGGGGTAGTGTGAATGGGGGAAAGCCTTTGCGCCTCCTTTTACAAACTCAAAGAAGGCATTTGATAACGTTACACAAAAAGGAAGGAAGGCTTCCATTTAGAAATGTTCTTTCATTGGTATTTAAGTCAGCTTTTTCAGCTGATGTCAATTAGAATCATTATAACTAACTACACATTAGTAACTTGCTTTTTGGCAGTTTAGACTTAAAGGCAAAACCGATTGTATTACATATTGTAGGGAGATTTTCTAATCATTAGTAAGCTCAGCAAGAACAGGAAAATAAGCACGTGTGTGGTGGTTCCCTCACAGACGTGCCCTTCTTGCATCCCTGCTGCATTGTGTAATTCTGTGCTGTGCCACTGACAACACGTTTTCAAGTTTCTTTAGCACAGCGGCAGTCCTTTGTTTTGTGTTGTGCAGACAGAGCTGTTTCCTATTCTGACCTTTCATCTTTCTTCCCTCTCCAGCTAAAACATTCTTTTCATGAAGGGTGGCTTGACACCTTTGAGAACCTGCCAACTCTGGTTCATGTGGTAATTTGGGCAGACATGTTGCCAGTGAGCCAATAGGGGTATTTTTGTCTGTCTCTTTACTATTTCTCCATCGCATTCAGAAAATACGAAGTTAATTGGGGTTAGACAGGAATTATCTAATCCCGCATTTTGTCTTTTACAGGTACAGGATTATCATGGGCATAAAATTTCTGACCCTTATGCTTGGCTTGAAGATCCAGACAGTGAGCAGACAAAGGTAATTGGGGCTTATAATTAACGATAGGACAGCCTTAGTGGCTAGCAGGAAACCGTAGATATTGGTAACCATGGCCTTGCCTTCCTGGTATCTTCCTGTGTTTTCTGCTGTGGGATGGTGAATATCCCTGTTAGTACTACCACTTTTTGTCAAATGATTCATGGGAAAAAGATGAAAACATTTTCAGTCCCAGCAAAGATCAAGTAATTGTTTTCAATAATGTTTGTGGTTTTATAGTGACGCTGATGAACTAGCTGTTTGAAATGAAAATATTAGAAAGAAAACTGATTTTTACCAAAAATAAATAAACACCTAAAGAAAAATAATGGGAAAGAAAAAATTGCCTAAATACATTTTTTCCCAAAGGAAAGAAAATTATATGTACTGAATAAATATTAGGTCTTGAAAACTAAATGCTGATTACCTATTGATTTTAATGCAGCAATAATGAAAAATGGAATTATAGTAAGCTAATTAGTATCTTCTTATATTTTATAGATGTATGGATGTGGAGGGGAGAATTTTCTGTTCTGTTTTCTGTTGAAAAACATAAAACTTTCCTTTTCTTTTGGAGAAACACATGGTATTTTGAGCTGGTCTCATTTCATTAATGAAGCCACCCCTAAGTGCACCCCTAAGGAACAGATATTTGTTCCTTCTTGGAGTGCCTAAGACTTGTCATTTGTGACTCATCGTTTATGTATACTATGTGTTGGTTAAGTTTGCTTAGCTGAGGGAATAGTGTTTTTCCAATCTACTTCAAGTTCCTTGACTTATTTATAACCATATGTACATATTACTTAGTATATAAGAATATATAAGCAGTTTCCAATATGCTCACCATTCCAGAATTTGAGCTTCTTTAGAATCCCACAGTACAGTCCGATTAAAAAAAAAGTTAAATGCACTCTGGGTGGTTTTCCTGACCAGCCTCTAAAGCCTGTGTCTGTGGTCCCTTACCACCATATAATATATACCAGTGTTCTCTGGAGAACTGAGCTTAAATTCCCAAGGCAATTCTGATTTACCAGGAAAGCATTCACTCCTGATACGTATCTGGCAATGGGATTGGGATTCTCCCCTTTCCCCCGCCTTTCCACTCCCTGGTCAGTGAGGTTACAAACTCCATCACCTTCATATCCTTGGGGAAGAGCTTGATGAGGAAAGGAGTGGGGTTAGCCGGTCATGGTAATCTGTGGAAGGGGAGAAAGTGGAGGCAGGAAGAAGTTGCTTTTGCTCAGGTAAATCCCACGTCATCTCTTTCTTCTTCCTTCATTCCCATGTGCTGTCTTTCTTGCTCTCTCTTGTGTTCTTTGTAGCATTTCTCTCCTCCTGGTATATATGGTGGCAAGGGATCCAAAGGTACAGGAGAGCTAAGACATACCTGCTTACTGCAGAAACTCTTACAGCTTCTCCCCTATCCTTTGTTCTTGAAGTAAGCACACCATCATTTTGAGATTTTCTAATGGTTTTTACTTCTATCTGTAATCTTCCTCTCCTCTCTTTCCTGGGTGAGAATGATAGGTGTTTGAGTTTTCATTTTTCTTTTACAAAGCATTGGGTAATAGAGGTGGGTAGGTAGAGATTCCCAAATGAGAAACAGGTAGTTAGCTTTAGAAGCCCATGAAGGCTCTAGCTCCGCAGGTAAAGCTAGGAGGAGCAGGGAGCAGGTGTGGGGCTGCCTCCTCACCTGGTCTCTGCCATGGACAACCTTGATCATCCAGCGTTGGACTGAACTGAGTTAGGGATTAAGCCTGGGAATGGAAATCATTGGCAGCTGTATAACCTGTGATGGTCAAAGCACCAGGGAAGGGAATGAACTTGTATGCACCTCTTGGAAAACTATCCCCAAGGACTGTCTCTGTGATGGTTACTTTGAGGTACTGGGTATGACCTGGATTTTTTTAGCCTTTGATAGTGATTGAGTGATTCAGCGATGTCATAATGACCCAGTTTTGGTTTATGTGCTAATGAATACATACTTCGCTGTTCCTCAATTGATAATGGCTGGTCCTGTGGTTGACAAGCCACTTATTAGTAGATGAGACTTTGCTAATTAGTGATTTTGCAGTTAACATTTGATAGAAGCTAATGAGTGTACATTTCATGGTATGCATTTATTAGATGCTTGCTGCTTTACTGGGAGCTTTGCATACTCTATCTCATTTAATTCTCAAACCCTAAAATAGATTTTTTTTATTTTCACCATCTTACAAATGAAGAAATTGAGTTACTAAGTGATTAAGGAACATGTCCGAGGTCACTCAGCTAGTAAGTGGAGAGTCAGGACTGGAACTCAGGTAGCCCAGGTGTTTTCTAACTTCAGATTTAAGAAATAGCTTTAGGAATACAAGCTGAAGGAATATATTCATGCCTGTGCTTGCCGTGGGCCTTTGTAAGTTCTCCCGCATGGACCCAGGGCTGACCCCACCATTCCCATGCTAGCCTGTTCAGGCAGCATACCACAGGTGTCCGAGGGCCTGTGCGGCTATGTCTTCCTCTTTATTCTCCTCCACACAAACCTTTCTCACTCTTCTCTAAAGAGGCTTGTTATTGTTGAAGGCTAGTATATCATCTGGGATCTGATGAGTTAAATTTTGATCTCAGACTGAAAAGATAGGGTATGTTTTTCTAACGAGCAGAAGAGCAGCCTGAACATTTTCTACTCAGTTATCCACATATACCCAGAGGTGATGTACACATATACATTGGTGTAAAGAGGAGAATCTTCACATAGCCTCCAAAACAAAGAAAAAGCAGCTTGTTCCATTTTCGATAAAAACCATTCAGGAAGTGAGGAACATCGATAGCTCTTTTCCACTAAGATCTGAAATACTATTGGTAGTTCTTTGACTTAATCTAATATTTAATATGAATTATCCAGTTCTGACAGTGCCTGGCATTTAAGGCTTTATCTTTTCTAAAAGAATATCAAGCGGATATTCTTAGAAGAATATCAACTTATAACTTAGAAAATTCTGAAAAACAGCTGTGGGGAGAGTTGAATCTGGATGAATCCTTTCAAGCTGTCAAAGCCCCTATAGCCATATTTTATAGCAAATGTTCCAGATCGTAGAAGATCTTAGAGAGCTCATTTGATTCATAAGTAAATCGAACCTTGTATGAAAACCTAACAAAGATGCTTTGTAAAGGGGAAATTGTAGACCAGCACTGCCCAGTAGACATTTAATGCAAACCACATATATAAATCAAATTTTTCTAGTAGCCACATTGTAAAAAGTAAAAAGAAACACGTGGAATTATTATTATAATGTTTTCTTTAGTACAGTTGACCCTTGAAAAATGAAGGGATTAGGGGTGCTGACCCCAGCGCAGTCGAAAATCCACGTAGAACTTTTGACCATGGGGCGTTGGTTCCAGATCCCTTTGGATACCAAAAGCCACAGATGCTCAAGTCCCTTATGTAAAATGGCTTAGGACGATACATGTAGTCAGCTCTCTGCATCCATGGATTCCCAGCCAGGAATCGAAATGCTTTTTGACATGCAGTTAGTTGAATCCACATATATGAAATCCAGGGATGTAGAGGGCTGACTGTACAGTTATTGAGAAAAATAAAATAAAATAAAACATGTAAGTGGACCCATGCAATTCAAACCCATGCTGTTCAAGGGTTAACTCTATACTCAAAATATTAACATCTCAAATTTAATTGATATAAAATATTATTAAGGTATTTTACATTCCTTTTTTCAAACTAAGTTTTTGAAATCCTGTGTATTTTACATTTATAGCACATATTAATGCACACCAGCCACATTTCAAATACTCAGTAGCCCCATGTGGCTGTTGGCTACTGTATTGGACAATGAAGATGGACCGACCTTTCTTGTGGATATAAATGTAAAGAATATAAATAAATGTTAGGTTAAATGCATAATTTATCACAGGAATTGAAGAATAGTTTAATATTAATATTAATAGATTAAAGCTATATAATTATCCTAATTAATATTAAAAATAAAGTAAAACTAAAAGTAGGAATAACAATGCTTTAACAAGATGACATTTCATTCAGAACAATACTTTAAGCACTAGGCTAGAATGTCTCTGTCACTACTATTTATATGTTTGCAAAGCTTTGACCAGTGCAATAAAAAAATGAACCAAAATTTGGAGAGGAAAAATAAAATTATTGTTAGTAATAGGTTATGTGATTGTGTATGTAGAAAATCTAAGGGAAACAACTGAAAACTTATTAGAATTAATGAGTTCAATAAGGTGAATATAAAGTAAATATGACATCAGTAGCACTCACATTTACCATTAATAATTAAAAATAAACCTGTCTGACAGTAACAACAAAAGCAAATACTTGAAAGAGAAGAGATTTCAAGCCTACTGGGAGAGTAGTAATATCACTTCAAAAATACAGAGAGATCTAGGAAAGGGCCAATTTGGGTCATTATTTATAGTAGTGAAGAATTGGAAATAATCTTTTTCCAGTAGTATAGTATTTAAGCAGAATATGGTGAATCTGCTTGATGAAATAGTACATGCACCTATTAAAATGTTAGGCTATACTGAGTGCTTACTAACATGAAAGAATGTTTATGGTAGGGTATTAAGTGAGAGGAGGGTGAAAGATCGCAGTACTCCAAATGATTACAGCTTTAAAAACTACCTTTGTAAACACGATCCTAGGAGAATGTATATGGACTAAAGAACGAAAATAAGATAAGGGGAAAGTTCTGGGTCAGAGTGCTTTAGATATCTACTAAGTATCATAAATCTTCCTGGTGTAAAGTGGGAAAGTCTTTAGAATGAGGCTCCAGAGAGGGAGGTATGCAGTCATTAAAAATGATTTGAAGATTAGATAGGCAGGACCTAACAGGCAGTTAGCCCATACTTCCCATTCAACAGGCATTTCCAGCTTGTCCTTTGCAAATCATAGGAAGTTTATAGCGTCTTGCTGTAATACCCCAATATTTTAATAATGAGGTAATTTGAGTCTCCAGTCCACTAATAACAAGACTCTACTCCCCCATCCCCGATCCATAATATTAACATGCATGTGGTTGACTTCCTAATCTTTTAACTTCCTAAATTTCCCCTTAGTCTCCTGTGGGAGACAAACCAACCCCAAATCCCACAGTCTGCCTTAGCCCTTTGCAACCTCTTTCTTCCCTTCCGTTGGTCTCCAGACCCCTTCAAGTATGCCTGGATCAGATCTTATTCTGGGCCATCTCCCTCCCTTCCCTTGCCTATCCACAAGCCACTCTGCGTGTCCCTCAGTGTATCTGGCTCGCTGCCCTCTTCCTTTGTCATCGCTCCCAGTAACATGTTCCATCAGTATAAACCATTCTCTTGGTGATCAGCAGTGGCTTAATGGCCAAGTTCAGAGGCTTTGAAATTGTCCTATGTTCTTCACTATGCAGCTGGACCACAGTTCTCAGGGAATCATAGAGATGTTTATGTATACTGGCAAGGGGAGCACTCTGCTTACTCTCAGGCCCTCAGAGTTTGCTTACGTTGCCTTCATCGCTGAGGCAGCAGTCTCACTGTCTGGTCACTGTGAAAGTACTAAATGAGTATTTTTCTGGCCTTTCTGCCATCATGAAGTACTCAGTCCACACTGCACTCTTTGCTGTCCTTCCTGATGGTGGTAAATTCTCTTTACATCACTGGGCTTGGTTTTGTAGCCTCAAGGTCCAAATAGAAGCAACGTGCTTGTAACCTCTTGAGGAGTCTCCCCATCATACTTGTCCTATTTTGGCTTCAACTTCATAGTTGAATATTCCAGAACTTGTTGCTGAATTATTAAAGGGGAGGTACACAGAGAAAAGAAGAATTTATATCTTTCATGGGATAGCTGCTTAATTGTACCTAATTCTCAAGTCTGGCTTTCACAGAAACTCTATCCTGGAGCTTTGGTACAGGAGGTAACCAAAAATGTAGAATATCGGCTGCAAATGTAGAGTGACTAATTTCTTTTTTTTCTCCCTGAGATCTGTCCTGGACAAAATGAGAATAACAGCAACTCTCATTTCTTTTGTGGATGATGAGAGAACTGTAATAGGAATCAGCAAAAAACAAAAACAAAATACTTGTTTTTGTTTATGTTCATTTCTTCTAAAAAAAAATTAAATTACTATTTGTTTCAGAGAGTATCAGAGGGATCTACAACATAGGTCTTTTCTAGGACATTATTTGTTCTCCCTTCCCATATACCATTTGGCTGAATAGTTAGGGGTAGTCCATTAGACCTACTGATAAGAGGCTAGGAAAGTAGAACAGAGATCATTCTGTCTTATAGATTCAGAAACCTGGAAATATTACCTTTCTCTTTCCCCATCTCCACACTGTTTCCTTCCTTGGCAGGAAGGATTTAATTCTTGAAGGACTTCCAATCATCTCCAGGATATTTACAATTTCTGTGTAGGTATTTTAATGTTACAGAGGTCAGTACCTGCTTTCAGGTATCCTTCCTGTCCTGAAATCTGGTCTTTTGTTTCTTGGCTTGCTTTTGTTTTTATTCTTTAAGGTTAACCCTAAAAGTGTGTAGCATGAGGAGTTTCTGCTCTGTTCTGATCCCAGTGTGGCCGAGATCTCCCTGCACCGTGTGCTTTCCTTAGCATGGAACGGAGCCGGCGTGTGCAAGAGCGAGCAGGGAGCCAGGCGAGCAGGGGTTCGTTTGCCCAGTTGCATTTTCCCATCAGGCCATCATGCTGTCAGGCTGCAGAGCCAACAAGAGAAACCTTGCTCCCAGGATTTCCAGTACCATGAAGGTCTAATTCAGTGTCTCTAAGCTGAAAGACAGCAGATAAAGCTTACTGTGGGGCTGAAGAATATATTAATTAAAAGTCTAAAAGACTGGGTTTGGTTTATGGTATTCTTTGAAGGCTTTAGGACAAATTGTAATATCCTCTCTGTAGATAGTTCCTTCATCCAGTGAGCTTTCAGGTATTAGTGATGTTACTTCTGTTAAGAGGCAGTGTTGAGGAATAGAGTATTTGCCAGATAGGACTAGAAGTCAAAACACATAAATCGTAGCCCTTGGTCTTCTATTTCCTTGTTCTGTGAGCATAGCAAGCTACCTTACCCAGATTTATTTTCTTCATTTAGAAAATGAATATAATCATACTCAGTTTATCTAGCTCCAAGGGTTTAATGACACCAACTGAGAAAGTGCATATAAAAATTCATTTTCCACATACAGCAAAGGTCTGTATAAACATAGTGCAGCTTGGAGACTACTGCTTAAATGCGTTGGGATATGTAGACCTTCAGACTCTAATCCTTTAATTGCTTCATCAGAATATTGAACTTTAAATACTCTTTAAATTTTCATCTGTGAAGCTAAACAAGATTTTCTTTTTTAAATTCTAGGTTTTTTAGAAAAAAACTTACATCCTGAGCATTGATTTTTTTTTTTTTTTAATGGAACTATGACTTCTGAGTGTCCTTTCATTGCTCTCAAGCATGATTAAACTAGGCCAAAGAGTACCTTAAAGCTGTTTGGCAGCATTACTGTTAATTGATGCCTTCTGAACCCCACTGGCAAAGCTGGCCTATGATATACCCTGCCACCTGTTCATTAATGTTTCATGTAAGGACCAGGATTGAGAATTACTATGTCATCTCTCCTTTAGTAGAAAGTGGAAAAGCTTTAGATAAATATATTACCACATTATCTCAATCGCCAAAGCTCAGGTCTTAAATGTCTTACCACCACCTATGGAAATGTTTAGCCATATTATAGTTTGTAAACAGACTTCTCATAAATCCACAGGAAACAACTTCTTTTTGATTTGTGGATGGGGTAATCATCAAAAGTCTGAGGTAGTTACTGGTACTGGGCCATCTTTTTCTAAGCACTGCTTTCTCTCTTCTTTTTCCTCTCTCCTTTTCTTGCCTTCCGCAGCAAGATTTTTGATGCGAGCAGTAGAAACTGATTCTGGCCAAGTTAGGTACATAGGGCATTGATGGCAAGCACATGAGGCCAGCTCCTGGGATGGACCAAAGGGTCTAGGCTTGTGGCAGGCAAGAACCAGATGGTTCTAGGGCTCCATGGCAGGAATTGCCACTTTTTACCCAGCAGTGCTAAGGGTAACAGTGATCTCTAGTCATTTAGCCCTCTGTCATGTGTTCAAGTGACTGCGTCCCAGGAGAGGGAGTTCTTTTGGCCAAGCTCCAGACAAGTGCTCACTCCTTGGCTGTATAGTAAGAAAAGATTTGGTGGAAGCCCTAGAGACCCTCTTTGGTTTCCGTAGCAGTAGGACAACTGCTGCCATTGAGAAGGGAGGACACTGGGGAAGGAGAATGGATGCTGGCTACACCAAATACCACAGGTCCACGGGTTTCATCTCTTTCTCCCTCTTTCCCATATATTCTCATTTCTACCCTTTCTTTCCCTGTCCTAAGTTTACTCGTGTGCCCACTGTGACAAGAATTAGGTTAAATGGGCAAGGGAGAGGGGTTGGAGAAGGAAGGGATACACTGTTTTGGAATTCCGACATGGGATTACATTCTAACCTAGAAGGACCAGAGATTGGAGATGGGCGAGCTTTTAACTTTTGAGCTGCTAGAAGTCAGTGCCAAAAGGAGGCTGAGCCACATCTTAACTCGAAGCTGGGTATCTAGCCACGTTTATTCATCAGAGAAAGGTCCATTTTAGAAAAGCAGACCCTACAGCATCGATGAAATGCTTAACGTGCTTATCTACATTTAACACCGAAGATTTCCCTGTAAGCAGTTACTCAGCTTTGTTTTCAGTCATTTGCAGTTTCTCTGCAAATGCGTATGTACAATAGGTGTCTTTGGAAAAACAGTTGTTAAAGAACTAAGATAACTGACTTCTCCCAGGCTCTTTCTTTTCTGTTTTTCCCCCGTACTTAGATATCTAAAATCCATTTACTACCCCATTCTGCTATGTCCAGGGGAGGAAGCAGTCAATCATAAAAATCACCTGGGCACTTGTTAAAAAAATTCCCAAGCTCTACTTCTGGAGCATCTGATTTCAGTAGAAATCTCGGTTTCCCTAGCCACCTCATCAGGTAGTTCTTAAGATCCACAAAATTTGGGAATATTGCTCTAAAGTGTGCTTAGTTAGATATGATCAAAGAAAGATAATAACACCTGCGATTATTATGGGGCCTACTTTCAAGGAGCCGAAGTTTAGTAGATGTCTCACTGTTGTTTACAGCATCTTTGTAAATTAGAGGGACAGTGTGGTTCTGATTTTTCAAGGCATGTGTCATAATAAAGTATTCTGGGACTCATATATAATATTGTATGCTACTCTGACCATTTGAATCAGCTCTCTATTTAATCATACACTGACTCTTTGGAGTTCCAGTTCTGCTTCTATAAAATCTCATACTTTTCTCCTTGTTTTTATCCCCACTGAGATTGCCCTCATTCAGGCATGCATTGCCACTAAGCTAGGCATTTAGTAGCTTCTTAAATTGTTTCCCTTCTTCCAGAATTTTTTTCCTACCCATTTCCCCTAACAACTAGTAGGAACCCTAAGAGATCTTGAAACCTGTTTGTTCATGGGAAGGCAGTAGTGTATAGTCATTAACTGAGTAGCTTTAGAGGTAGAATGATAGGTTTGAACCTTATTCTGCTATCTTACGCGATGTGTGACATCGGTCATGTTTTTTAACCACTCTAGGCCTCAATTTTCCGATTTATAATTTGGAGAGAATGATTGTGTGTGGTTGTGGTGAAAACTAAGTGATAGTGTTTTTGAACCATGCAGCACAGTGGCAGACACAAGTAAGAGCTTACTAAATGCTTGCCATGGCATTTATTATTGAATAGTTCAAATAACGTGGAGATTTTCTGCTTAATAATTAAAAGACCTCATCTGTAGAGCTATCTGGGAAACATTTTTTTAATGCAATTTTGGGCTCTTTTCTTTCACTTTCATGGTTATTGCTCTGTTCAGATCTTTCTTTTTGGATCAATTTTAGTCATTTGTATTTCCTAGAAAATGGTCTCAACCATTGGGATTTTAAAATTTACTAGCATGGAGTTATTTGTAGTATTTATTTTTCTTTTTTTCTTTTTTAAATTTTTTAAAATTTATTATTTTTTTTAATTCTTCAATATCACCACATATTTCACCCCTTTTGCCCCATCTGTCTCCCTCCTCTTCCCCACCCCGCCCCTCTAGTAATCACTAGTCTATTGTCCATGTCCACGATTCTTTGTTTGTTTGTCCTGTTCCTTTGTTGCTTTTAGGTTTATATCCCACATATAAGTGATATCGTGGTTTTCAGCTTTTTCTGTCCGGCTTATTTCGCTTAGCATGATTATCTCGAGGTCCATCCATGTTGGTCCAAATGGCAGTATTTCATTGGTCGCTTCCATGTTCTGGCCACTGTGAATAATGCTGCTATGAACATCGGTGTGCAAATATCTTTTTGGATATGGGTTTTCAAGTCTTTGGGGTAAATACCCAATAGAGGGATTGCTGGATCATATGGTAGATCCATTCTTAGTTTTCTGAGGAACCTCCATACTGTTTTCCATAGTGTCTGTACCAATTTGCAGTCCCACCAGCAGTGTATGAGGTTTCCTTTTTCTCTGCATCCTCTCCAACATTATTTATTGTTATTACTTGTCCCATTAACTCAAAATTAACTCAAAATGTAGTATTTCTTAAGGATAAGAAACTTTACTCTCCCTGGCTGTGGTCATATTTCTTTATTGTTTCTATTTTTGAGTATCTGCAGTTTCTCTCCTCTTTTTTCATTTAGTTTAGCCAGAGCTTTGGTTGAATGTGTTTTTCTTTTTTTAGAAAAAGCCTCAGTTCTAGGACTTAGAAGTTATAGTCTTAATTTTTTATTCCATTAATTTCTTTATATTTTCTTTTTAAAACTTTTAGGTTTGAATGTTTAGTTTAATTTCACTGTTTCTCATGTACTGATAAAACACCTTCAGCGTGAATACCTTTTTCAGGTTATCAGAGCCAGCCCTTAGGCAAGCTTCTGGTCGATTCTTCCTCTCCCAGGCCTCTCAGGTTCAACCAGCCGTGCCTTGCTCAGACCACTGCAGGACTCCTAGAAGAGCTGCGTTAGTCAGGATTCTTGATGAGCAGTGTCTGAAACCCAGCTCACACAAGCTCATAAAAAAGAGCTAAGTGGCTTGCTTAATTGATGACCGGAGTATATGCGCCTTTAGGCATAGCCTGATCCAGGAGTGCACATATATCTGGAAACCTGTCTCTCTTTGTCTCTTAGGTCATCTGCTTTTCTTTGGTGGTTTTATTTTTCAGCAGCCTCTCCTGTGTGGTAGGGGAAGACAGGCCTCACTTCTTCAGATTTCACACAGTCCTCGTAACACCAGATCTCATAAGATGATATAACTTCTATCGTCCATTGTTCATCTCTGTCTCTGAAAAAGGATTCTCATTGTTTTGCCTAGGTTGGCGACTACTTTATTATTGACTGTTGCCTATCGATAAGAACTTTGGAAAAACTCTGCTTATGAAAATGAACAGGGTTTACTTACATAAAAAAATGTAGAAAGGAGTTAGCATAGCTGGAATACAGACAGAGGTCTGAGTAACATTATCTGTGACAGATGGTGGTACAAGTTACCGGTACCCAGAAATGATAAAATCTGATCAACAGAGAGGGTAAACCCCAAACTTCCTATAGGCATAACTGCCACTTTCCAGACCCAGCCTTTTTAGCTGGATACAGGGCGCCTCACCTGGGCCAGATGCACCTCATCAATCATGGTGTGATCACTGTCCTTCAGTACATGGCACATTCAGGCACCAACACTGTCTCCCAAGCCTGTTCCAGGTACGCTCCTGAATCCAGTGCTGTGGGCCTAGATCAGGTCAGATATCCCATGTGTTGGGAGTGATGATAACAAGCCTTTAGATTGCCCACAAACCTCATCCTGCTTGGATGTCCTGACTGACCCTGGATCAATCCCAAATCTAGGGGAGGGGTTCTCTGATGGCCAGCAGAGGTCATATCCCTCACTCTATCAGTGAGACTTCACAAAGGCACCAAAAGAAAAACAGATGTCCATTCCAAATGTTTTTACCACATCCTGTGAATTTTAATTCTTAGTGTTCTTTTCTTATTTTCTAGATATTTTTGTTGTAACTTGGATTCCCTCATTGATATAAGAATTATTCAAGAGAGGGTGTGTATGTTTAATTGCTTCATGATTGAGTTTTAAGTTAGGTTTAAATTTGAGGTGCAGGTCACCTGTATGCTTGCCAGA
Source organism: Pteropus alecto (assembly GCF_000325575.1). Classification (NCBI taxonomy): domain Eukaryota; kingdom Metazoa; phylum Chordata; class Mammalia; order Chiroptera; family Pteropodidae; genus Pteropus; species Pteropus alecto. Next base: position 2,201,201 of record NW_006494612.1, on the reverse strand, counting down.
TTTCTGGCCAATAGTGTGTGTACACTGAAGAACTGAGCCAGCTGGGGTTAAAGTTTCAGCTTTGACTACGCTCCCTTGGAATAATTCGATTTGCGAACAAGGCTTGAGTGTCAAGTCAAAATGAGCGTTTCCGCTTCTTTCTCCTAATTTCCAGTAACTAGCCCCAGTGAGGGAACTGATTTGCCCATATGGAGAAGATAGAAAGAGACCTGGCAGAGCTGCTGGAAGGCTTCACCTGGTCTGTTAATCATGTGCAGCTAGAAGCTCACTAAGAGCAGATGGTCTCTGAGAGAAGAAATGGAGCCACTCTGGGTTTTAAAGTTAAAAGACCAGCCCACTGGATTTAGGGCTCTCACCAATTGAATTCGAAATTTCTCCTCCTAGAGAATGAGATGGGAGTTTGTGGGGCCAGGAAGAGAAAGACACCTCACTTAGTTGAGATTAATGGCATTGTGGGCACAGTGCTGCTTGGGTTTTAACGTTTCCTTTGTTGTCTGATGTACTGCTGATTTTTGTAAATGTTCAGTGAGTGCTGCAAAATACAGGGCACTCTTTTTTTTGTAGTATAGAGTCCTCATATTAGTCTTGTACATTATTCTGTTCCTTTATATTCTCAATTTCTGGACGTGTTTCTTGAAGCAGCTGCACCTACTTTTCTGTTTGGCATGGCCTCCCTCCAGTTTCCCATGTGACCGTCCGGCCCTCCTGGCCCTGGGTCCTGCAGCCTCAGGGTGAGCTTTGCCACCTCTTGGCTTTTTATCCCTGCCCTTGGAGAGTCATTCTGAGATTCTGCTAAACTCCCAGCGGTAAGGAGATCCAGGTGTGCTCCCGCTTTGGCCACTAGGATGCATTCAGCCCTTCCTCTGTGACTGGGATATACTGGTTCTCTGCCAGGCCATGCTGTGGCACCAACCACAGTCATTCTCCAGAAGCCCCTGATAATTGCTTTAACAAGGTCACCCTACACGCACACGCACGCGCGCGCGCACACACACACACACATTTTTGTAATTTGCAGCAGAAACTCGTCAAACTTTGTGGGATATAAATAGCACCATCCCTAGTTTTCATTGGTATTTGGAAAGAATGGAGGTTGATCCCCATGCCCAAGTCAGTTTCTACCTGGAACGCCTTCCTGGTCATCTTCACTGCCTATATGCCCCGCTCCCTCCCTCTCCACACCCCCATCCTGGAAATAGTATCCCTCTCATTTGTTCTCCTGTAGCACTTATGTTTATCCCTAATTCGTCTTTCAAATCCCATGTTATATAATCATGCTTTTTTTTGGTGTATATATATATATTTGGTGTATATATATATATTTAATTATATGCATCATTTTTATTCATATATGTAAGAGTTGTACTTGTAAAAGGACTTGGGGTACTTTGTGGTTTAAAATACTGCACATGTTAGGACAACTTGAAAAACTTCTTCCTGAAGACAGTAGGGATAAAGAATCTTCAGCTCTGAAACTGAGCAACCCTCTGCCAGGTAGCTTCGCTTTTTTCTTTTTTCTTTTTTCTTTAATGGTAAGAATTAAATTAACATGAGACCTGCCCTCCTAAAGTTTTATGTGTATAATGCAGTGTTAACTATAGGCACAGTGTTGGAGAGCAGGTCTCCAGAATTTAATCATCTTGCTCAACTGAAACTTTGCTTTGCCCTGAAGCTTCCTAATGGTCAAGGCAAAATGAAAATGAGATATAGGTTTCTTTGTTTTGAGCAGCTATTAGGAAAATGTATTTACATTCATCCATAGCTATGAAATCTAAACTGTTGATCCTCTTTAGAGGCTCAGCTGCAGGTATTAATGAGCTTTCAGGTTTCAGTTCTTTTAATAGTGACTTTGAGTGGTGACACTCTTAAGGAACAAAGAGGATTTTAATTCTCCTCACCCTGCTTCTTTATCATTATGTAATTTCTCCAATTTTTTTTTCTTTATCTTTATACCTTCCCCCCATTTCCCCCAAATTTATTCTAATTTTTAGACCAAGAAACCAGACTACTAAATCCATAAATGACCAAGAAGGAATTTTCCTGGTTAAAATGTTAGAAATTATTGGCATTTCATGGAACCATAAATTTCACTTAGCCCCTTGACAGAAAATTTTCTATCACCTCATGAAAAGGATTTGCTCAAGTTATAAAGATCTATATTATGAAAGAACTTGAGACTTTAAGGAATTTGAACACTATTTGGCTTTGTGTCTAGATATTTGACTTGGGAGGTACAGTCTTTAAATACTGCCCTATTTAAAGTAATTGACTAACTTTGTGGGTGGGAGTTAACAAAATTGGATATAATAATCTTGGAATAATTTAGTAGCATTGTTATGCCTGGCATAACAGTTTTATGAATTTTAAGAGAGAAAAGCAATGTGTCTGCTTTAGCTTGAGATGGATTCTATTGCAACAGTTGTAATTATACCATGAGACATCTAAAAGAAGCAAAGCAAAATAGAGAAATAATCAGAGAACAGAGTTCTACCTTTCCATTATATATGTGTATACTACATTTCCTTTATCCACTCATCCATCAGTGGACACACATAGGTCATTTCCACATCTTGGCTGTTGTAAATAATGCTTCTGTGTGGGGGTGCAGGTAGCCCTTTGATCTAGTGTTTTTGTTTTCTTTGGATAGAGCCCCAGAAGTGGAATTGTTGCATTTCACTGATTCATATTAATGGATGACATTTCTCATGGAAAATTTTATATCTGACTTGATTTATCCATTTAAATATTCTGTACAGGCTTTTGTGGAGGCCCAGAACAAGATTACTGTGCCATTTCTCGAGCAGTGTCCTATCAGAGGTTTATACAAAGAGAGAATGACTGAACTGTATGACTATCCCAAGTATAGTTGCCACTTCAAGAAAGGAAAACGGTATGTGAGGTTGCTTTCATTTACTTCTGCTTTTCTAATTGGACACTGTCTTAAATTTTAAAACAAATTCTAAATAACTTATCGGTTACCTGAAACATAAAATAATATTGAAAGTCGATTCTAATTGGAAAATAAAAATTAAAAAAGAATATCAATTCATCAGGTTAATTCATTATAAAATCAATTCTTTCTACACTTGAGTATGAGAATAGTATCTTTTGGTCTGTTGCCCAAATACTTGAAATAAGGATTAAGAAACATAGTAGATGTCAACTATAATTAAAAATAAGTTTTAAAAAAACATAATCACCAAAAAAAGAAAAATAAGAAAGAAATTTAGTAGAGAGATGTCCTAGGAAGAAATCTAGACTATAGGAAATTATTGTTTTCTTATGGCTAATAATTGGTGAGATGGGATGATTTATAGACAGCAATAGAGATTTGTTTGCCCCTAAAATGATCTTTGGCTTTTACTACTTGAAAAGATTTTATTGCTTCAATCCAAAAATGGAAATTGGCCAAGAGGTGGCAACTCTTCTCCTCTCTTGTTCCTCTCCCTTTCATCCTCACTTAAACATATTCTGTTGTTTGTTTTTTAAGCCTTTTTGGAAATACCATCACAAATTTACTTTAGAATTTCTTAGACACCCACTCACACACACACATGCAAACACAAGGATCAGCAAAGTACGATCTGCATGCCAAGCCATGCCCACCACCTGTTTTTGAAAATAAGGTTTAAACGGCACTCAGCCATGTCCATTCATGTATGTATTATCCATGGCTATCTTGTACAACTGCAAAGTTGAGTAGTAGCGACAGAGACTATATAGCCCACAAAGCCTAAAATAATTGCACCCTTGCCCATTACAGAAAAGGTTTGCAGACCCCTACGTAGTAGCCTGGCTAGGGAAGGGAACCAACATTTTATTTGAGAAAATCTGCTTTCTTCTTCATTGAAAATAAAAAATGTCTGCTTTATTCATATATTGGTATTAATTTTGGCAAATAAAACAGTATTTGTCTCTGTTTAGCTAATATTTAGAATTACAATAAATTATTTTAATACTTCAGGCAATTCAGATAACAAACTCTAGATACAGGGAAATGGTAAGACCTTCCACCCCAGTCCCCATGTCTCTGGCGTGGCCCGTTTGCAGTTGTGCCTTTGTATAGTGTTTCTCTTTTGCTTTTATGTGTTTGGTTTTACTCCACAAATAGAAAACTCCACAGCTGAATAAAGACTGTCTCTGTCCCCCAGGTATTTCTATTTTTACAATACAGGTTTGCAGAACCAACGAGTATTATATGTACAGGATTCCTTAGAGGGTGAAGCCAGAGTATTCCTAGACCCCAACATACTCTCCGATGACGGCACGGTGGCGCTTCGAGGTGAGTGCTCCACAGCCAGGCCCACAAGAGTCCCAGGGCCCTCACTCACAGCCCTGACGTTGATGCAGTCACCTTATCTCTGAAATATCAGACAGAACAGGGACCATATTGCAGAACAGATGCACATGCAATATCAGGAAGGAGATTTTTGCATAGTAGTCACATGTTCTTCCGATGGCATGAAGCAGAGTTGGAGAATACTTCACACTGGACCCAAATTAGTTAAGAGCCCTTCTGGGATCCTGAAGTATCATCACCATTTCCTATAGCATCCCTGAGAACTATCTGTGATTGGAAAAAAAAAATAATCCTCTTCTATAAGAAATTTAAGCTATACAAAGAATGTTCCAACTGTAAATATAAAATAGGAAGGAATATTTATGAGATCTCTTTCTTTGGTGGGGGAAGTGATTAAGAGTTTTAAATTTTAGTTAATTGTCAGCATGTTAGAATTAAAAGTAAAAGAATATCATCTTGTAAAAATTGGACGATTTGGTACTCTGCTCCCTCAAGATGCAGGTTTAAAAACTGAGAAAATAAGCCTTGCCTGCAGTTGTTATATGTCTCCTGATAACTCTGCCACCAAAATAATCTCTCCATAAAGATTACCCCAGTTTTGTGCCATAGTAAGGAAGTCCTCTGTTCTCTGGTTTAATAATTGTACACTCTGAGAATCATCTCTTGTTAGCATCTAAATGTTTTTAGTGAAGTTGGCTCATCTTCTGTAGCACCTTTTATTTTATTAAAAGAGCACAGGTATAGGTTCAGCCCTACAGAATTGAGTAGTTGGAACACTAAAGTCCTGTAATCAGTTAGGTGGGGATCAAACAGAGCGTCACAAACCCTTGTACAGAGGCATTCAGTCATTTAGTGGTTCTCTCTTCTCCTCTCCCCAAATAGGCTATGTATGTAAATAACAGTTCTTTACTAATTAGTATTGAAAGTTATCAGTATTGAAAATAAAATGCCAGCCAGCTCAAAAGAATATTCTTCCATGAATCTGAGCTTGGAGTTGTAAATGAACTTAATACACTCATTCTTTGCAATGGTATACTCCGTACAGGAATTCCTTTAGTTTTAACAAAGGTCTATCTAGTAGCTCATCCAGAGAGGCTTTATTGTAACAGGGTCTCACCTCTCGCTCTGATAATTCATTCCAGTAACTTTTTAATGGCATGTTTGCCATATATAGGCCCTGATGGTTGAAAAGGAAAATTAGACATAGAACCTGGCTTCAGTCTTTGTGTTTTCTGAGAATGGCATTATAGAGAAATAATGGTATGGGTAAACATTTACATTCTTTTGATAGTATATAGATTTTTAAAACAGTTCAAATCAAAATATTTAAATTTTTCCTGAAAATTTTCTAATTCTATATAAATAATTCAAACACTACAGTGTTATGTAGAGTGAAAAATGAATATTTCCTCCCCATCACCTTCTAGATTCTTTTCTGCAATAACATATGTATTAGCCTGGATATTTTATAAGAATCATAAATTATTAATAAGACAGCTTTTTGAAATTTTAAACATTTCCCATTAATATAAGTTTCATGTAAAATAGTAGAAAACCTCTGAAAATAGTTGGATTTCTTAGGGTAATTTACAACCCCCAGTAAAGTTTAGCAAACATCATAAGAGGAAATCTCTGGTGTTAGTGTCTGGTACCAAACGCTGTATATACTTTATAATTATAAAAGCCACTATAAACATGTAAATATTTGTCAGGAAACATTCCATAGTGATTACAGTGTTCTCTCTGTCGTGGCCCTAAAGAATTGGCCACAGCAGAACAGTCCACAGATGGTCACCTTTGGAATGTGCACTGTGTAAGATCTTCATTGCAAACCCTCAGGCTTTACTTGCCTGGGCTTCTGGTGGTCAGATGGTGTAGATGTTAATCTTTGAATGCCAGCAATGCTCAGAAAATGAGGTTGTAAAGAGCGATTTCAAATAGTTTGGAATCCATTCCAAAAATTACCTAATGGCTCCAATTTAGTTCTATTACATGGCATGTGTTATAATTCAGTCTTTATTCTAAAAGCAGTTTCCTTACTCCTTTTCCCTCTCATTCCCTTTAGAGTATACATAAAATATGCGTCCTAGTGAGCTCTGCTTTTAACTGAACTGCCTATTGAATTATAGATATTAAAAAATCGAAGCATCTTAGTGGTCATATAATCCAGTACTTCATTTTACAGATGAAGAAACTAAGATGTCCAGGGTCATAAGGTAAATTCCTGTAAGACTTGGGCTCAGCCCCCAAAGTTCCTCGCTACCACATTCTGCCTCCACTTTGTCAGACAGCCCAGAAGGCAGTGGACAAGGTTAGGAGTTGTATTTCCATGTTCTCTGTTTGATGAATTCTCCTGTGTTCCATAGGCTATGCATTCAGTGAAGATGGTGAATATTTTGCCTATGGTCTGAGTGCCAGTGGCTCAGACTGGGTGACGATCAAGTTCATGAAAGTTGATGGTGCCAAAGAACTTCCAGATGTGCTTGAAAGAGTCAAGTTTAGCTGTATGGCCTGGACCCATGATGGGAAGGGAATGTTCTACAACTCATACCCCCAACAAGATGGAAAAAGTGATGGTAAGTTAAGACTGAAGATGAAGGCACCTTTTTCATTAAATAGAAGTGTGACTCACATAACTTTAAAAAGAAAGCTAAATTCTAATAGAGGTCATTCGGTCTAGAGCCAGAATTCCTCCAAGGACATGTATCTTTGTCATTTTCAGATAGGTTGACTTTTCTTTTTTCCCCCCAGTTGAATTAGGAATAAGGCTATAATGCTTTTTATCTCTCTTGGCTATGTTTAGCTTCTTTTGATTAGACTACTGGAATGCCTTTCTCTTAATTCACCAATGAACTAACTATAAGAGGAGCTAAAAGATATTTTATTCAAGGATATTGGCTAAAGAAAGATCTCTGTGCTGTGTACACTGAATTAGCCGCCTTTGTGCCACTGAGTTAGAAAATGTTGGCTATTTCCAAGTGCTGAGAGATCAAAAAAGTATATAACTGGCTATTTCTTGTTAGAAAACAACATCATTAAGTTAACTTGTGAAAAACGTGAAAATTTTTATTTAGCCTGAGCTTTCAGTGAGAAAAAATAATGATTAGTAGATGTGATTGAATTATGAAAGCCAACACTTTCTCCTGGCTGTAATTTTGTTGTCCTGTTGGTAAGAGAACCACAACAGCCTCTTCGTCGTATGATGGAGGCCCTTAAAGTAAATGCTGAACGATTTTGACCATGCACTTCTTACCAGTGTTCCTGGAAAACTTTTGGAAAATCACCAAGTACTCTAAGGCTTTTTTAATATTATGGTATTATCTTACTTTTTTCTTCATTGCCCTGAAAGCTTGGTACATTTTCAGAATGGAAAATAAAAAGTTAATTCTCATAAACAATATCCAAAATCAGCAAATATGTGTGAACTACTTCCAGGGTGATACCCAGCTGATACTTAGCTTTTTAATTTTAATAGATTTAGTGTAGTTTTAGGTTCACAGCAAAATTGAGCAGAGGGTATAGAGATTTCCCATACACCTCCTGCCCCCGTCCCCACACACACATAATAGACCCCATTATCAATATCCCCTACCAGAGTGGTACATTTGTTACAATTGATGAACATCGACACATCATAATCACCCCAAAGTCCATAGTTGACATTAGACTTCAGTCTGTGTTGTACATTCCATGGCTTTGAACAAATGTATCCAGCATCATAGTATCATACAGATTAGTTTCACTGCCCTAGTTATCCTCCGTGTTTCACCTATTTATCCTCCCTCCCTCCTAACCTCCGGTAACCACTGATCTTTGTACTGTCTCCATAGTTATGCCTTTTCCAGAATGTCGTATAGTTGGAATCATACAGTATTTAGCCTTTTCACATTGGCTCCTTTCACTTAGTAACATGCGTTTAAGGTTGTTCCATGTCTTTTCATGGCTTGACAGCTATTTCTTTTTAGCACTGAATAACATTCCATTGTCTGGATATAGCAGTTTATCCGTTCACCTACTAAAGGACATCTTGGTTGCTTCCAAGTTTGGGCAGTTATGGAAGAGCTGTTATAAATATTCGCGCAGTGGTTTTTGCATGTACCTAAATAAGTTTTCAGCTCCCTTGGGTAAATATCAAGGAGCGTGATTACTGGATTGTACGGTAAGAGTATGTTTAGTTCTGTAAGAAACTGCCAACTGTCTTCCAAAGTGGCTGTACCATTTTGCATTTCCACTAGGAATGAGTGAGAGGTCCTATTGTTTCACATCCTCATCAGCATTTGGTGTTGTCAGTGTTGTGAATTATGGCCATTCTGATCGATGTATAGTGGTATCCCATTTTTTAATTTACATTTCCTTGATGACGTATGATGTAGAACATCTTTTCATATGCTTATTTGCCATCTGTACTGTATATCTTCCTTGATGAAGTGTCTGCTAAGGTATTTGGCTTATTTTTTAATCAAGTGGTTTGTTTTCTTACTACTGAGTTTTAAAAGTTCTTTGTATATTTTGGATAACAGTCTTTTATCAGATATGTCTTTTGCAAATATTTTCTCCCAGTACATAGCTTGTCTTTTTATTCCCTTGACGGTCGGTATCTTTTATAGAGCAGAAGGTTTTAATTTTAATGAAGTTAAGCTTATCAGTTATTTCTTTTGTGAATTGTGCCTTTAGTGTTGTATCTAAAAAGCCACCGCCAAATGCAAGGTCATCTAGGTTTTTCTTATGTTATGTTCTAGAAGTTTTATGATTTTATATTTACAGTTAGGTCTGTGATCCATTTTGAGTTAATTTTTGTGAAATCTGTAAAGTCCATGTCTAGATTGTTTTGCATGTGGGCGTCCAGTTCTAGCACTGTTTGTCGAAAAAAAAAGTCTTTTCTCTATTGCACGGCCTTTGCTCCTTTATCAAAAACCAATTGATTGTATTTATGTGAGTATTTCTGGGCTCTATACTCTGTTCCTCTCATTTGTTTGTCTGGTTTTTGTTTGTTTATTTGCCAGTATCACCAATGTCTTGATTACTTTTAGTAAGTCTTGAAGTCATGTAGTGTCAGTACTCCAACTTTGTTCTCTTCCTTCAATATTGTGTTGGCTATTTGGGGTGTTTTGTCTCTCCACATAAACTTTAGAATCAATTTGTTAGTAACCACAAAATAACTTGCTAGGATTTTGACTGGGATTGCGTTGAATCTATAGATAAGTTGAAATGAACTGCATCTTGACAATATTGAATCTTCCTGTCCATGGACATGGATGTCTCTCCATTTATTTGGTTCTTCTGGGGGTTTTTTTTGTTTTTTTTTAATCAGAGTTTTGTAGTTTTTCTCACATAAATCTTTTACATATTTTGTTAGATTTGCACATAAGTATTCCATTTTGGGGGAAGTACTAATATAAATAATACTGTGTTTTCAGTTTCAAGTTCTGCTTATCAATTGCTGGTATATAGAAAAACAGTTAACTTTCGTACAATAACCTTATATCCTGCAACCAGGTACTTAACTTTTTAAATATTTCTAGCATTGTAAAATATGGGGGTATAGATTTTCTTAAAATTGCCAGTTGCATTTCAGTATACATTTTTAACTCTTTCAGGTACAGAGACATCTAGCAATCTCCATCAAAAGCTCTGCTACCATGTTTTGGGGACAGATCAGTCAGAAGATATTTTGTGTGCTGAGTTTCCTGATGAGCCTAAATGGATGGGTGGAGCTGAGGTATTGTACCACTATGAAATTTTACCCACAAAGCCCGTGTCCCATGGACTATGTATATAAATATTCTTGTTTCGTGATAACCTTTATGGATGGTAGAAGTCCTTTGAATGAATCTTTTGTTAAAAATATTGGTATTGGCATACAAATTGACTTAATAAGGAAGGTGATAAACCTTTTTAACTGCAATCTCAACATGCTTCTGGTAAAAAAAAAATGTATAAGTACAGAATAATGTAAAGTAAAACATGGACTTCAGAAAACTCAGGATTCTGCTTCTTAGAGGTGATCCTTCCAAAAATTTCCATTTTGTATGCAAGTGAGAATATATATATAGAGAGAGAATATGTGTGTGTGTGTGTGTGTTTTATACAACTGTGTTCTTTGTGCATATTGTTTACTTGTTTTTACACCAAAATGTGTGTTTTTTAATACATTTTCCCATCTTATAAATAAATAGTTAGTGCGTTCCTGGGGGATCTTGACAATAACCAACTTCCGTTGAAGTGATGCGTCTTTGAAATTACTGGCCTAGATTTTATTCTGCATCTTGATAATCAACTGAAAAACTTAGAGATGCTTGGAGTAAGAATTTACTCTTGTTATTTCACTTATGGGTACTAAGAAATTTTTTTTGAAAAAACATTCTGAAAAACAAACTTCTGCTCATCGGTCTGATTCATTGGTGGGTAGAATAGGAATCCATGGTATTTTAGTTCATCATACTGTCTTTATGTTTATTTTGTTTCTCTAGACCAGAGGTTGGCACACTGTTGCCCTCAGGCCAAATCTGGCTTGTCATCAGTTTTTGTAAATAAAGTTTTATTAGAACACAGCCACACCCATTTGTTTAGATGTTGCCTGTGGCTGCTTTCAGGCTCTAACAGCAGAGTTGAGTAGTTGCCTGAAGGTCACATGGCCCACAAAGCTCAAAATATTTACTCTTAGACTCTTTATTGAAAAAATTTGCCAGTCTTTAATTCAGTGTGTTAAAAATGAATTCACAGGACTTATATTTTATTACCTGAAACAGTGACCTTTTTCCTTGCTTTTTCTTTTCCACCTATTTCCCCACCTACAAGCTCTTCTTGTGTAGTTTCTATTGTCGTATTTCTCACATATTTGTGTTTAATGGCTTTTCTGACTCCATTTGTATATATTGTTTCTAAGTTTTCTTCTTAACCCAGCTTTTCCTCACACCTGAGGCTTCTGTCTACTATGGATAATATGTGCTTGTTTATAAAATATACATTTTTATTTTCATTGGAGTGAAACAATTAGAAAATATGCTACCAAAAAAGAAACATAAAAATGTTAGGCCATGTGTTTTTCTTTACTCTTTTTTGGCAGGGGGTGGAAGGTGTTGATGGAGAGAACTAAAATAACATTTTTTAGTAATCAAATTTTACTTTGGATTCTTCATAAAATCAAAAACATGCTCTTTTTGAGAAACTTTTTGCTTCAAAGGTAATAATTTCATTGCAGAAGACCTATTTTAATCAAGGTAAAATTATTGTTTGATACAATAACAGAAATACTAGAAGTAAATGCCAGAATATCAGTGTATTTTAGGATATTTGTCTAAAAGAAAACAGCTTAACAGTGGGATACACATGCAGCTCTAGTTGCTCAGATCTCTATTAGCACTTGCTTGAAGCAATTAGGTTGTCTTTTTTTAATACTTTTTAAAATCATGGTAAAATATACATAACATAAAATTTACCAGTTGAATCATTTTAAGTATAGGATGTCATTAAATACATTGACATTATTGTGCAACCATCACCATAACCATCTCCGGAACTATTTTCATCTTGCAAAACTGAAACTGTTCTTATTAAGCAGTAACTTCCCACACCCCCTCTTCTCAGTCCCTGGTAACCACCATTCTGTTTTCTGTCTCTATATCTGACTACTCTAGGTACCTCATATAAATTTTATATATGTTGTGACTGGCTATTCACTTTACATAATATCTTCAAGGTTTGTCCATGTCATAGCATGTGTCAGAATTCCCTTCCTTTTAAAAGTTGAATGGTATTTCATCATGTACATATCACATTTTGTTTATCCATCCATCAGTGGATACTTGAGGTGTTTCCATAGCATTATGAACAATGCGCTATGAGCAACCAGGTTTTTAAAATACAGCGAAGTGGACGTGGTTCCATAGTGTAGCGGTAAGCACATCTGCTTTACACACAGAAGGTCCTGGGTTCGCGCCCCAGTGGAGCCATGGTCCATGGTCTACAGCCATGCCACCCTGAACAACCCTGATGTCTGATCTCAGAAGCTAAGCAGGATCGGGCCTGGTTAGTACTTGGATGGGAGACCACCTAGCAAGACCAGATGCTATAGGCATAAATAGTAATAATAATAAAAAAATTAAAATACAGTGAAGATATGTCATATACGTATTTAGCATATGTATGTTCAGTTCTAGCTAGGCAACTGAAAAGAAAAGCAGATTTAAATAGTTTGGGTGGTCCTTCTACCCTTCATTTAATAGATGTTCACTCTACATAACTTGTCTAATATAATCTTTACCACAGCCTTGAGAAGGTGATGATAACTCCATTGCATGGACAAAATAGGATACCTGCTAGGCTAGGATGATTAAGTTGCAAGACCATGGCTGGACCTGCCTGCTAGGCATGTTAGGTAGGCCCCACAGCCTGTATCTTTTTAATCCCTATGTCTCTCTGGTCAGAAGGAAAGAGGTCACACAAAAACAGCAGCAGTGACTATATAAAGAATGGCAATAAATGAAGAGATGCATCTGTACTGCACAGAAGAAATAAGTGAAGTTGTAAAAAGAATAAGGGGACAAAGTGAGTCCTAAGGAACTTCATATTGGATCATGGTCCATTATGCAGAAGAAGACTATAAAAGAACCAGTGGGCTTAGTAAACACAACCTGGGTGGAGACTTCCCTTAAGCTGTATTCCAGCCACCTGGGTCATCTTATTAGACAAATGTCACCCCACCAGTTGCCAGGGTTGTTTGGGCAGGTCTGGCTGATTTAAGTGAATGTCCTCATCCTTCCTCGCCCTTCTATGTGTGATCTTTCTGAGCTGAAAGGACCTTCTTGCTACAGAGAGGAGCATTTTGTCACTTCAACATGAGTACTATAGTTCTGTAGATATGAAGCCTTCAGAAGCTTCAGGCCCACCTTGAATCGATGATTCAGCTCCAGGTCAGAAATATCTAAATCAAGAAAAAAATATTGACACAGGAGTTTCTTGTACTTGTCAAGGAAGAGTGATAAAGCCCAGGGTAGTCTAAGAAGCTGGTGCATTGCCGACTGGCTGGACCAGAAGCCACCCATGACTGATATACAGATAAGCACTGAGGGCATTCACTGGAAATGCTTTTATTTAAATTCATACCTCAGAGAAAAGCAGTAGTCCTTTTCATAACCATGCACCAAATGCGTGTGTTGCTTTTATTTTTCAAGTAGTTGCTTCTAGGATTATCATTTTAAGCCTAGTATTTCATGAATACTTTTAACAGTGTCTCTGAATAGAGAGCAAGTGATACAGTGATGGCAGCATCCTGAGACAAATCAGGAAAATTTTATTCTAGTCCTGTCCGTGTGGCCTTGGGCAGTTCACTTCATCTCTCCAAGTCTATTTCCTTTGTTTCCTCCAGGGCTTTTCAGCTCTGGAAGTCCATGATCGAAGGATTTATGATAGCATCTCATAAATCCTGCAGCGGCTTCCCGAGTGAGCCCGTAGCTACTGAATGTGAGAGCAGTGAAACGTGGAGCTTTGTGAGTGTGGTTCAAGGCACACGTGGGCTAGTGGCCTAGTGTGTGAATGTGTATGAATTTCTCTGGCTTGCCCCTCTCCTTTGGCTGCCGCAATCCACATTCACTGAGGACTTCCCTTTGTATCCTGAATGCTCATGACTCATCTCCTTCCTTCACTGACCTCTTCTGCCTTCCTGCCCTGGACAGGTCTTTCTTCCTTGAGCAAGTCTGTAAGTTATGATCAGGAAGCAACTTTAGTGTTTACATAGTTGCCTATGACAACAGCTGTCCCCAGAACTACTGCCTTCCACTGGCAGATCCCCTAACTTTTTGGACACTTTTGGATATTATAACAGTTACTAAAGGTTCATTGCAGTTCAAAACAAAAATATCAGCTCACCAGTTTACACAGTTCTTTCCTCTCTTCAGCTCCAGTTTGGTGAGCACATGGGGACAAGCAGGTGGAGTAGGGACTATTCAGTCTCTCCATCCTCCACCTTTTTTTTCCCCATATAGAGACTTGGACATGTAGAGCAGCCTTGTTCATGATAGTCCCAAACTGGACATAACCTAAAACTCCATTAACAAGTACAGGAACGAATAAATTGTGATACACCCCTGCAATGGAATACTGCTCAGCAATAAAAAGGAAAGAGCTATTAATACACTTAACAACATGGTTGAATCTCAAAATAATCATGCTCAGCAAAAGAAACCAGAAAAGAAAGAGTAAATAGCATTTGTTTCCAATTATCCAACAGTCTCTAGAAAATGCAAACTAGTCTATAATGGCACAAAGCAAATCAGTGGTTTTTGGGAATTGGAAGGTAGGGAATAGGAGGGAGGGAGTATGAAGGGAGGCCTGGTTGGGGAACGATCAGACTGGGGAACGATCAGACTGGAACGTTGGAATTGATGTTTTACAGGAAGGGCCATTCTGAGCAATGACGAGCTCTCCAGTTACCTTCCCCAGGATACTCATCATGGTTTGTTGTGTTCAGTGGCCACACAGGGAGGAGAAGGTGGAGAAGGGGAGCAGGATTTTTGTGTTTTTGATCTCTCCTGACACCTCACAGTCATGATGTGTGTCTAGGCATCCCTTTGTGGTGAGATCCCTCAATTCTGGGAGCCTCTGTACTTTGTTGTTCCCTGATGTGGGTTGTAAACTCTCTGGGTGACCTTTTGCATTGTCCCCCAAAGCTTCTGCTCTGAGCAGGATTCCCTTGAGTTTTGTACCTCTCTGCTACCCCACCCCTGATCCTTTTTCAGCTGGGACCGTTAAGATGAATGGAGGCCAGCTACCTTCTTGGCGCCCGTTGGGGAGACCACATCCATGCGTTGCTGCTCCATTCTGGAAGTGCATGCAGTGTCCACCACTGCTCTTCTCACTTGCCAGCCAAGGGCCACTCAGGTCCCCCTTCTGCCCTCAGTCCCTTCCATCAGCACCCTCCTACCCCTAGAAGTAACATGCAGCAGACATCTAGGATTTGGCTTGGAGGAAATAATGTGAATTATTTTTTAATATAGACCATGAGGTTTTTGTTGCAGGGCAATGATTATGGAAGGATAGAAATGGTCATTTTAGAAGGTTCTAGAGGACAGAACAGAAAATCTCTTTATTTTAAAATGATTTATAGAACATTTGGGGGAGAAAAGGAAAGAAATCAAACATTTTGAGACACTTTTCCCAGCAGAGGGTGCTCTAGAATGAAGATTCTAAAAATGTATCAAGTCCCTTTAGAAAGGATTAAGGAGAAAATATCCACCTCTTTGTGATTATCTAGCTGAATCCTATAGTGAGAACCTAATTCTATTATACCTAATTCTTGGGGAGGGAAAAGGTTTTATTGTTTTTTTGTTTTTTTTTTTACAAAGGTGATCCTAATTCTTAATATTTATTACATCTTTCTCCATAAGCCATCTTAATATGTTCACTTGTGACCCTTAGAATTAGTATATATATTTGTGTTCACATTTGTATATATTACACATATGTGAACTTGAAAATCATTGCCCGATGCTTGCCTCACCATAGGCACTCAGTGAATGTTAATTTCCTTACCTTCCCCTGCTAAGGTTCATGCACACAGAGACCCTCTGGTGTCCCCCCAGCCTCACCTACAGGACATACGTAATCAATACGGTCCAGATATTCCTCAGGGAACTCCGCCTCACCTGTCCCTTACTCATGGGATAGTTTTACTTGGGGCAGTAATTGTTCAGCAGCCTTCTTCCTGGTCAGGACAGCTCATGCATTTATTTCCCGAATACCTAGTAATCCCTTACCTTACGTCCACCACTGTGATAGGGCCAGGCGATCTTCAGGAGCAAAGAGCAAAGCTCTGGTCCTTATGGAAGATGTTTTTGTCATAGCAACCTATTCTGTTATCAGTATTTTTATATATTAGAAGGAGATTGAGGGGCTGCATGATGGAATTTCCCCCCATGTTTGGTTTGTGTGTCATTTTAAAAACACTGTTGTCCTCTTGACCTTAACTTCAGTAATTGTGCTTGAGGCTTCCAGCAGAGGTTCTTATTGGTGACTCTTCAGTTCCTTACGCTGTCATGGGAGTCGTGCCTTTTCCACTGGCTCCTAGGGACTGGTTCCTTCTGTTCATTACAGGAGTGGCTGAGTGATTGTCTTTGTATTAGTCCCAAGGTAGATTTCTAACTGGACTGCGTATGCCCGAGGCTCATTGTCTGTGCCCTCTCTTTCATCAGCACTGCGTGAAGCGATAATATCCATCATGATGATTAACATGCAGGAAAATCTCAGCAGCATACTTGGGAAGGCAGAAATGTCAGGAAGCCAACCTAAAGACCCAGATGTGAGTAAAGCTAGAAAGCGGTGCTGCTCTGTGTACATAAAGCAGCTCCTGATGGGAGAGTTGGTTTTTGTAGCAGTAAGGCTGGATTTGCTCATCAGTCACTTTTCTCACCTGTCTCCTCTAGTGCTCAGTAAGGGAGGAAGGAAAACAAACAGTAGATTCTAGAATAACTAAGCTTATCTGCCAGAGAAACAACCAGGTAGATTAGAAACACTAGTGGTTATATCATGTCCTACATTATTTATTTTTCTTTGAATGGATTATCTTTTTTAGAATTTTCTGTTATGACTGTTTCTGGCATTCCAAGCAACATGTTATACAGTATTTGGGTTGATTCCTACCTGCCCCGCCCCGCCTCCCCATTTGCTTTCATACCACACTGTATTAGTAAAGCTAGGTAATTTGACTTAATGATTACCATTTATAAATGTTTATGTTAATGCAATCACACATGTTTATGACTACCCTGTACTTCTGTTACTGACATCATCTCTTATTATTATTACAAACCCAGAATGAGTCCCATAAATGAAAAGCCATTATTGTAGGTGATTAGTTTGACATTTAAAAGTTTTTCTGAATTAAGTTTTACAAATAAACTTAATATTAAAGGAATATTGTTATGATTCACAGCTCTTATGAAAGGAATTCAAAAGTGTTTGTGAAATAAAATTGATAAACTTTCCTGCTCTGAGAGGAACATAATTAACTTTCAAAGCCATTAAAATCCATTTTCAATCCTTTTGTTCATTTCCTGGACAATTTTAAGTTTTGCCGCTTTTTAGTATACTTTTTATACATACAATTCTTTTATCATATAAAAGAAAATATTTTCCTCAATTTGAAAAAGTACATATAGATTCAAATTATGAAAAAACTTTTTCCACTCTCTTCTTGTTGGATTCTAAATTAAAATATATTTATATATAAAAGAAACTTCATGTCCATGAAGATTTAGTTATTAACACAAGACAGTGTAACTATGGAGTTCAGTAGCTCTAGCATAAAATGATCATGTGTTCGATGGAAGTCCACATATTCTATGTATGTATAAATATTGGTTATATGTCCTGTCCCATCACTTTGAAAGACAAATAACTTTGTAGATAGTTAAATAATTGGGAGTTTAAAACATTAATAAGCAATCTTCTGTTAATTTTCTCTTACTAAGAGATGCATGAAGAAAAGCAGGCTTGTTCAGGTCATTTGGAAACAGCTGTTCTTATTATGTACCCTTGAGACTGAGAATAGTCAAATTCATTTACTTTAAAGTTTTATATTACTAGTAATAATATATCGTAATACAGATTTCTTGCAAAATACAAAGATCCTGTTTACCAGAGAAACTAAAATTATCAACATGTTACTATTTCACACTTACTTCTGTAGATTGATATTTAAAAAGAGCCACTTGACACGGACTCTGGTCTGAACAGATTACTATCACACCTACATGAGACATTAATTGAAGACATTTCATAAGACAATACTTGGGACTAGTTTCCCCTGAGGTGTGCTGTGGGTTCTGCCTATCTCTCTTAAATTCTGTGGTTTTGTTGCTCCCGGGTTTGTAGGGGTTGTATTCTTGAATATACTAAGTCATATGAACTATGTGTTTGTTGGACCCAGCACATGTGAATCAGACAGAGTAAAGTAGAAAATACATATCCTATGTAAAAGTTTGAATGATGTCTACCAGGGATTTCCTTGGTATATGTTACTATCTCAGGGTAGCATAATATCACAATATGCACTATTAAAATTTCTCAGTGAATTAATGTGGCTTCTTTAATAAAAGCGTAAAATCCAGGACCCCCATACCTAATGCTTTACCTGTTGATAAATGCAAATGAATATGGCAGCTGTTATTATTGGGTGCCCCCTTCATAAACAATATTTTGTGAACTGAAGTTTATACTGTTCCATGGAGGCCTGATGGAGCCCTTGGTTCTACTTCTTTTCCCTTTTCCTTTTATCTGGATTTCAGAAAAGTTGCTGTAATTTTCATAATTCTTTTAATTCTCACTTTTAACTGTGGTGAGATTCAGGTGTCCTTCTCATCGACACAATTTTTGTCTTCTCCCCAATGATTTCCAAAATTCATTTTTATAATTGCCTTGAAATATAATTTGAATGTGAGGCCATGGTCCACTATGTATTGTTATTGATTGAATTTTAGTGGAAGAAGGTGTATTTCTAATTGCATATTTTGAGGCAACAGCAACTTATAAATGATTTTGAAATTTGAGGCCTTGAGCATTTGAAAATTTAGAGTTAGAGTTGTGTCAGTTCAGCAGATTTGTTTAGTGGCTATGAAACATCTCTGGGTTGTGATGAAGAGAGTAACAGTAAAGGCTGACTTAATTGGCATCCCAACAATTTACATTGGGACTTCACCTTAGATTAAATAGAAACTGCTGTAACTATTTAGTCCAGCCAGAAATGCTGAGAAAAACTCATCAAATATGCTTGAAACAGCTGTCATCGAAGGTTTGATGTGGTTTTTGCAGTGACTTTACTGCTTTATCTTTCTATTGGATGAGTCACTACAACTGAATTAACCATCATTTATGAGTGATGTAGCATGACTTTAAGCAGTAAGCTGTAAAGATTCTGTCTTTATTTAAAGGACAGAAAACAAAAGTGTGAAGTATTATTAATGAGGCTACTTTCCATTACATTTACTAAAGTTATAATCGTGAAATTGCTGATGATATTTTTGATATAGAATGGTTTAAAAATAAGGTGGGACTAAAATTTTAGACATTGATTTATTGGCTGTATATATGAAAAGCTTAAGGAAAACATGTAAAGACTAGAGATAGAATATATAACTCCCAAAGCAGTCAAAGAAGGGAAAGTTTTTAAGAAATTTTTATTAATATATTACAAAGAAGGAAGGAGAAGGGAAAAGCTAGCTGAATAGAATATTCAATATTAAGAATGTGGAAGCCAGTACAACAACAATAACAATGAATGAAAACAGAATACAGATTCTTAGATTGAATTTTTAAAACTTAAGTTGTATGTTCATTGGCAAGAGACCCACTTAAAATATGACATGTGATTTTGAAATACATGAGGATGAGAAAGGAGAGAAAAATTAATGTAAATCAAATTACATGAGATTTTCCAAAACTGATTGGTGATCTTTGAAAAGACTATAAAGATCCTAGAAAAAGATGAAGAGAATTTACCCAAGTCATTCGAATTTATGTGTAATTTCTGATAAAACCTCGTACAACAAAATATGATTCATTTTGGGAAAGGAGATTGCTTCAGAACTCAGGGGAAAAAGGTCACCAAGAAAGAGCAGCCAAATTAAAGAGGACTTTCTAGAATCCTTTATAAAACTATAACTTACTTGGAATCCCACTTTTATTTCACAAGTGCAAACTACCTCTGTACTTTAAAATAACTTTTTCTGAGAAAGATGTTTAACTTATAACATCAGTGTGTTTCCAAGTGTTTATAAACACTGGGCATTTTTGACACGCACAACCATTATGATTAATTTATAAATCAAAAAAATCTGATTGACAAACAGCTGGTCTACCAAAATGAACCTGTAGGTGGTAAGTGGATGGACGTTTTTGGAGAGCTGGGATCTAATTCCTACGAATTTAAAAACTTGCTGCTGCTAGTAAGTAAAACCCTAAGTATTCCATACTCAAACATTCTTGTTTTGATGACACTGAGCTTGGTATCATCATGTTGCTCTGATATCAGGAGTCATTGTATTTGGACTTCATAAGGGTGGTGCAACAAGTCACAGTGAATCCTATGTTTGACAGTTTTACCTCTACATGAAAGAAAATAAGCATGTCCCAAAGCCTGCAGGTAGCTCATAGAAGTATAATTGGAACAGGAAACAGAAACAGTAAAAATATCCTACTATGTAATGAGACAGAAGGAACTATATCATTGTTAAGTTTTTTATTAATCATAGGTATTATCTTTTTAATTAGTCCTATATTAATTACATTGTTAATTCTTGCATCAATATATTTTAAGCATATACAATAATATACCCTAAATAATTATCCAATAAAGAACTAAAAATGAGTTAAAAAAATATATATATATACACACACACATATATATATAAAATATATAAAGTATATTTTATATATTTATAAACATATATAAAATATACATATATAAAAA
>NW_006494612.1:2166573-2180171 GCF_000325575.1 Pteropus alecto | reverse complement strand
ATATATAAAATATACATATATATAAAAAATAGATTTTTTCCAGGCCATGACGTGTAACTGGTACTGGGATGGCCCTCCTGCCATAAACAGCTAAAAAAACGGGCAAAATAGATAAAGTAACTGTTTGCTGATATTGGTCAGCAGGCATCATGGGACTTTCATCTGTGAGAGAGACGAGTGCTATGATTATCCCAGCTTTCTGCCTGGACGTATTTTATGAACTCTGGCACAAGAATGAGAAGCGCACAGAGTATTGTAGTCTCACTGAACTTAAGATCCAAAGACTGGAATTCAGAAAGACTGAAGCCACTGGAATTTGTAGGCAGAGTACCAAAGGAGAGAACTACCCACTAAGGGTTCCAGAAATCTGCTTTGGTATTCCTTGTGTCTTTAGCTGACTATTAAGCAACGCATGCATAGGATGAGACTGTGATTCAAGCTAAGAAAAACTACCAGGGAGTTGTAAGCAACAACTAGCAGAAGTTTAACAAGCCTGGGAGACTTTCACGCTCTGACCAGAGTGGAAAGACCTTGTAAACATGCCAGGTAGTCAGCAGAGACCCCAGGGAAGCCATACCTTAGCAATAGGGCTATAGACCTCACCCAGCAGTGCTTGAAAACAGGCCTTGAATGGATCAAGCTGATCCACTAGCAAATTAACTGCCTCAGAACATTTAAAGGAAAACCAAATAATCATCGTCGTCATTATCATCCCCAAATATTCAGAATCCAATAAAAATATTACTATATGTGTAAAGAAGCAGAAATATATGACTTATAACCAGGAGGAGAATTAGTCAATAAAACAGATCCAGAAATGATAGGTAGTAGAATAAGCTGATAAGAACTTTTTAAAAGCTGTTATAAAAATAATTTTTAAAGGATTTTTTTAAATGTTAAGGTAATGAACTAAGAAATAGAAAATATAAAAATGGAGCAAATACTCTTCTAGAGGTGAAAAAAATACCTGAATGGAAAAATTCTCTGCATGGGCTACATAGCAGTTTAGATACTTAAAATATCAGTGAATTTGAAGACAGGACAATGGAAAGTAAACCACCAAGAAAAAAACAAACAAAAATGAACATAGTCCTATTGACCTGTGGGATAGTACCAAGTGATCCAATATTTTGTATTTGAAGTCCTATGTTAGGGATAAGGGGACACAAAAATATATATGAGGAGAAAATGGCCAAAAATGTTATGAATTTGATAAAATAGACACCCACAGATCCAAGACACTCGACAAATCTCAAGCAGGCTACTATAGCAAGACCATTATAATCAATTTGCAGAAAATCAAAGGTAATACAATCTTAAAAGCAGCTTGAGAAGAACACACACATTGTCCTCCATGGCATTTATTATTCTATCATATACATAATTGCATATTTATGTATTTGTCTCCTCCAATAGAATGTAATGTTTTTTTTTCCTGATTTGTTGACTGATACATCTTTAAAACTTAGAAAAATGACTTGCATGTAATAGCTCCTCAGCAAATATGTATTGAATGAACCAATGAACAAACTACAGTTGTCGTTAAGTGTGTTAGTATTCTCCAGAGAAATAAAACCGACAGACTATGTGTATATGTATAGAAGAGAAAGGCTTATTTTTAAGGAATTGGCTAACATGATTGTGGACCCTTGACAGATCCAAAGTCTGCAGGGTAGGCTGTTAGGCTGGAAACCCAGGGAAGAGTTTCAGTTAGAGTCCATGTCCTGGCAGAATTCCTTCTTGTTTGGAGAGGTCAGTCTTTTACTATTAAGGCCTTCAACCGGTTGAATGAGATTCACTCATGACAGAGGGTAATCACCTTTACTCAAAGAGTCCACCAACTTAAATGTTAATCTCATCCAAAAAAAAAAAAAAAAACAAAAAAAAAAAAAAAACCTTCACAGAACCTTCCAGAATAATATTTTGCCAAATATCTGAGTACTGTGGCCTAGCCAAATTGACACATTAAATTAACCATCATAGTAGGATGTGGAAAAACAGTAACTGTTATATGCTGCTGAAATGTAAGGGTATAAGTTGGTAAACCAATTAATTTGGCAATATCTAATAAAATTGAATGCATATCCTACCAGCGAGCAATTTTACTTCCTGTTATATAAAAACATTTATATTAGACCACACTTACATAAGGGAAATACTTATCTAAGGCCACAAATAAACGTGTTCAAGAATTTTCCTTAAGTGTTGCTTGTAATAGGAAGAAAATGGAAATCTAAACATTTATTGGTGGGGAAATGAATCTGTTAGTTATGGTATATTCTTAGATTGGAATACTGTACAGCAGTTAAAACAAATGTACATATATCAACATGGATTAATTTTTTATGTTGAATGAAAATTAGTTGCAAAAGGATATGTTGTATAGCTTGAATGCCACTTATGTTAATTTTAACAACTCAAAACCATAATTTATTTATTGTTTGTTGCATACGTTTTTTAATCAAGATTATTTTTGCTGCCTAAGATTCTCCTGTTTAATATTGTAAAAGAAATCCACAGAAGCATAGGCCTTTGTTCCGTGACATCTTGTGGTGAAGATGACTAGAGATGTGTATAGAGGGTTGTTCAATAGAAGGTCATTAATGTAACCAGTATGAACCACACTGGTGTACCTCTTTGCATCCATGCCCATTTTGCTAATTCTTACTCTTCTAGAACAACTTATAAAATAATCTGTGATGAAACTTCAAAGTCAGGAATATTAATATTCAAATTGGCGGATTGGGTGTATTTTCAGTTAAAGAATAAACTGAATTTAAATAAAAATCACATTGAGTCATTATGACATTTAGTTACATCTATTGATATATTCTACTTAAATATTTTATTATGTTTTGTAAAACTGTAACTAAGAATGAAATAAGTTAAAATTGATGATCACCTTTTTTTCTGGTAACTTTTTTATCCATTCATAAGTTTGGGGTAAACTTACGGTCTTTGAGGTTAACCTTTATTTTTTACTTAAACAATGCTCTCGCAAAAAATATATTCTAATCGACTCCCTGCACTGTCTTTATTTCTTTACTAGTTGTCTGATGATGGTCGCTATGTTTTGTTATCAATAAGGGAGGGATGTGATCCAGTAAACCGACTCTTACTGTGACTGACTCTGGTACTGTGACTTACAGCAGGCATCCAATGGGATCACTGGGAAGTTATCTTTCAAACACAGATAATTATTCTAGAAAGCTCCATTAAAAAGCAATTATTTTGGTCTTCTAATTGATTTCCCGGGAAACCTTCTTCTATTTAACCACATCATCTCAGTTCATCTGATTTTTTTATTCCTGTATTATTCCATAAAATGAAGAAAAATTGACTTAAGTTATTTGTTGACTTTAGCATTTTCTCTGTAGATTGAGGTTAACCATATGTTTTGCATATGAATGTGAAAATATCCCGTGAGTATTACAGATGAAGAGTGTTAAGGAGAAGCTGGCCCTTTGGTCTGTAAAACATTATAACTGTCTAGATGTATATGAGCTTTGGCAGCTCATGTACTAGATGTAGGGGTGTGAACTGTCACAAGCAAGAGATAGGAGACCAGTGAGAATTTACCAGGTTAACAGGAAATCGTAACACAGATACTTAGTACTGAGCCTCATGCACAGTAACAGCCTGATATTCCTTCATGAAGTCTCGTATGTCATGGTAATAAGCTTAGAATTAGCCAGTTGCAAATTCTGGAGATGGCTCATTTCAAATGTTGTTCTCTTCCAACATCTATAATATATCAGCACCACCATCAGCATTAAAGCTTTTCAACTGCAAGATTTACTATGCTGAAAATTCCCAGACCCCATCAGAGATATGCTGGTACCCAGATAAAGACATTAAACTAATTACACCATTGTTCTGGTTAATGTAAAATAAATATATTTTAGAGATGGATTTTGAAACTATACAATATTGAGTGCCTTTCTAATTATTAATTAGATTACCTCATTATTGGTATCTAATCTGTATTACACTGTGATAAGAAAATATATAAATATTTTTTTAGTATTGATTGGGCATTGTATCATTTTTAAACTTCTCTAAGATCTGCATTCTAATATTCTTAGATATTACAGAACACCATTCACACATACTGCAGGATGACATTAACAACTTTATTCTAATGCTAAATATATATCTATTTAATAAAGAAACGTTATTTTTCAGTTTGAGACAAAGATACACTCATTTTGATCTCAAGAAAATTTCATCAACCACATCAGTTTTCACATTCTCTTATAGGAGCAAACCACCACCCAAGAATTGTTCACTTGAGTTGCAAGTCCAGGTCTACATAGAACTGATCTCTGAAATCTGAAAGAAACAGTGACAGTTGTTAATGTGCTGTTACCCTGTACAATATTTTTGTGCGAGTCTGAGATGGTGGAAGGGACTTTGCCTTTCTCCAATTTATTATAAATGCCGGTGACAGTGTTCTTCCTCTGGAGAATACTGGTTTCGTTTTTCTTTTTTTGACTTGATTTTTATATCTTTAAATTATTATATAGGCTTGTTGTTAAACAATATAAGTTAACAAATTAAAAACACAAATTGCTTAATTTATTCCAAATACGGAGAAGAAAATTTCATTCACATATTCATATACTGAACTGCTATTTACTGTGTCCACTTTAATAATAGATAATGATACTTTAAATGACACAGGTGCTAGTAGAACTTGAGGAAACCCTGTTTTCTTCCTGACCTCTTGGTCCTTGTCTTTTTTTTTTTTTTTTACCTTATACACTTTTATCCAATTTATCATTGCAAACATTAGTGAGCAGTTAGAGAAGAGGATGTGATACCTACAAATTGGGATTCCAGAAGGAAGACAGGCATAGGTACAATAGGCCCTCATAAACAAAATTAAACAGTGCAGCCATAAATGAACATGAAGAATAAAGGGATGAATCTAAGAAACCCTAAATGGCTGTGATGTGTTCAGATTAGAAGACCCTGTTTACAAAATAAGCCAGGTCCTGGCCTACCCTCCTAACTTTATTTTTCCTTGAGTTACTTGACCTTTATCATCTTTGCTTTCTAGGTGGTTTTTGCGCAGCTTAAGTGATGAGCCCAGTGTAGAGTAAGGACTCCATAAATGTTAGCAATTGTTATTTTCCAAATTGTTCCCTTTTTTAATTCTTTCAGGGAACTTTAAGATTACTTTGTCATGATTCTTCATGCTTTCGGTTGATACCTTTCTCTCTATAGTTGGCCTTTCTGCTCCTTTTCTCTGTTCTGACTTCCTTTTTCCTTCATACAAAAACACTTTGTGTAAGGATTTGTGAGCTGTGTGAGTTCAGGTACCTTGTCTGTCTTGCTCTCTGTGGAGTCCCCAGTACCTAGTTCAGTGCCTGTCAGATAACAAACATTTTCTTCTTGACCAAACTAGTCTGGCTCCTCTGAGCCCTCTTCTCCACAAGGTCTCAGCCTTGGTTTCCTCCCTGCCCTGCCCCGCCCCACTGCTGGGCCTACATAGCCCTCTTAAATCAAGAATCCCACTACATCAGCTTAGAGAGAATCCCCCACCCTTGATATCTGATCAGATTCCTTACCACCCCCAACCACCATCTCCCTCGTGATAATCTGATTACCTTGGCATGCCTTCACCAGGAGTCCTGTTATGTCAGTTTAGCAAGAGTCCCGCTACCCTGATGTCTCCTCTTAGCAATTTTCCATCCACTAACACCCCATTCTGCTCATTAGCTATAAATCCCCAGTTGTCTTTTCTGTATTTGGAGCAAAGCCCTATCTCTCTCCCTGTATTACAGCAATAGTCTTGACACCTATTGCATTAGTCTTGAATAAAGTCCTTACCATTTTCACAAGGGTCAGAATAATTTTTACTTTAACTCAGACTCCTAGTAGGTGGTACCAGCTTGTCCTGAATGACTTCACTTGCCTCTTTAGGGATCCGTGTCCTCAGGTGGCCCTGATTTATAAGCATACATCCTGCATCAATAACTGTTAATTTTTTTATGAGAATTTTGAATCTTTATCTTTTAGGCCTGCTAATTTTTTTTTTTTTTTAGTTAAATTTTTGTCCTTTATTGAAGTCTAAGGATGATGAATAGGTAGGTCCAGACTATGTTTTCCAGTCCTATATATTGTATGGGCAGGAGATTTCTGTTTTCTTTTTTTCTGTTCCTTGTTTAAAATCAAAGGTGAAGAAGTATCAAGATATTGCTTAGGACTGCAGGCTGGCATGACATTTTATTAGTTTTGCAACAGAAAAGGCAACTGAGTCTTGATTCCTGTGATTCCTAATGTGATTCATGTTTGCAGATAAGTTGAAATTATTCATCCTGAATCTTACAAGAAAATGATTTGTGTCTGTGTTTTCTTAGTTGTATTTTCCGTACTTTTCTAAATCAAGACTGTTTCTTTTGAATTATATGTATATTTTAATATATAATTATGTATTATATATAAATAAAATATATATGTGTAATTATATATCTACTTTGTTTCTTAAATTTGTTGTAAATAACCTATTTTAAATATATATATAAAGTTGCTTTATATAGACTAAATTTAGAACAAATTTTTGCTTATGTTCTACATTACAGTTAATTATCAGGCCTTAGACCTCTTTTCTTTCAAATATGGACTTTTAAAATTTTCACGAAAATTTAATTTATACCCTGAAAATGTAAGCAATGGTTTTCAACACACTTTTATAACTTATTTAACTTAGTGTGATACAGTTCTGAATTTTTTTTTCTTTTGGAAAAGTGGAAGAGACTACTTATTAACTTCTTTAAAATTTAAAGTGGTTACTTCTGTTGTCTTTATCAACAACTGTCTGTAAGGCTCAGTCGTAAGTGCAGGATTATGTAAATGTCACATTTAGTTATGAAGCAGTCATGTATTGATGCCCCGCTCTAGGCTGTCATCCCTGCCCACAGAGTGCTCCCTACCCACTGGACAGTAGCCGGGAGGTCACCCGTGCCCCATTTCAGGGCAGATCAATGAGGCTGCGACCAAGCATACATCAGAGTTAGGGCATCTCTGGAGTTAGAAAACTACACTCCATCTCCTCTCTTCTTTCTTTTGTTTGTTCCCTTTTCCCTTTGGTTTTTTCATTTCTCTATAGAAGTAATATCAGCAGCAAAAGGGACACTTACCATTTGGCCATATTCTGAATAAATTTAAAATCATATCAGAGGTTTTTAAATAGAATCTTTAGGAAGCAATTGGCAGGTGAAAAGAACTGTATATATCTAAAATCCTTATTAGTAGTCACACCTGTCTGCTTCAGTACAGCACCCTTAAAACGAGCCCGAAGTAATCTTTGCTTATGTCACAGCACTTATGAAGCTATTTGGTGGAAAAGGTGGATGATGCAGACATATTAATTTTTGTGAGCAAATATCAGCTTATCCTGTATTTCACCCAGACTTTCACTAACCTGTCTCTCCCCTTTTTCCTTTTTTTTGCTGAAAGTTTGATCATTTTAGATTGGTAAGGTTTCAGTGCTCACCATGTCCTTGTTTTAATGTTTTCACATCATTAATGAGAATTAGCTTTTTTCTGCATAAGAAATTAATCTACACATAACAATAAAAGGAAGCTTGGTGTTTGTCATTTAGCCATCTCTGGCTAATGCAAGGCAGATGACCTCTTGTTTTTAGGTAAGTAGCTAAGACAATATTGACTCCATGGTTCACACCCAGTGGAACTGAACATCTTTTGGAGGTAGAGTGGAAATGAAGAAATAAGCATTTCAGAAGCTTCAAATAAATGATTTGTCCAAAGTTTAGCAAAACCATCTGAACATTAAAAGTCAGACTAACGGGAGGAGGACTTCTGTGACAGGCAGGGAGTTATTAGAAAATATTGTGTGTCTCAGAGTGGGACTGCCAAAAAAAAAAAAAATTGGAACATCAAGAGGCAGTATAAAAATAAGGAAAATAGGAATTTTAGAGTAAAATAAGTAATAATAAAATTCGTACTTTTACTAATTTTAAAACTAGTGATTATAAGGGCTTCTAGGAAAATAATTGTGTTGCTGTGAGATATAAATTTGATTTTAAAAGTTCACTATGAGCAAATCATGCTGTTCAGAAGCCATATTTAGCTTATTTTTGTTGTTCAAAGAATTCCGGCATCATTTGGAATAATAGTAAATATTGTTTATTTAGCATTTACGTATGCCGGATTCTGAGCTACAAATATAGATATTTCATTCAGAAGCCTTTGAGGAGGACGTATGGTTATTCATAGGAAACAGGTTGGTGAAGCCAATTAGCTTTCCTGATGCTATTTAGAAATTCAGACCCATGTCAGTTGAATGGCCAAACTGAGTTCTAACCATCACTATTCAGCAGATGAGATGGAAGGAAGGCATCAGGCCTGAGAGAACAGCCGCCTGCTGGCCCCCTCAGTCTCAAAGCAGGACCCACACTTTGCCTTTGTTTATCGTTTTTTACATGTCAAGCCCTTAGTAAAGTGTAAAGGCACTTTTTAGCTTTTCTTATTAGAGAGCTTGCAAAATATATGAAACAATACCATTGATTGTCAAAGAAAGTAAAAAAAAAAAATAATGACTTTACTCTAGAGAAAGCATGAGATGACTTATTTTAAGCTAATCTTCACTCAGTAAACAAATCATTCCCAACCAAGAAGCAAGTTTATAAAAAATAATTTTAACTTTAATGTAGAGAAGTTTGGGGATTGAATTCTGCTGTCTTCAGAGTGAATAATGCCACTTACAGACAAAAGAACCTCAGAAAATGTGAGCAGACATTAAGATGGTTTGGAATTTAACTATGTCTCTTTTTTAAAAGTAATTTTTCTATTTTGCATTTAAATTAAATGTTCTAACGCATGTAGCAAATCTGAATGAGCCCCATTGTTCGTCTGAATTGCCATTTCTCTTGAATTATGTCATGGGCCAAAGCCCTGGAGGGGCAGGGAATTCAGGATAGCAAAAGGATTTGGCGAGCTCCTGTTTTGAACATGCTGCCCTGTATAGGCCTGTACTTTGAACTGCTTTTCAAATTTACAGCTGGATTTGTATAAACCCAGCTGCTTTGGTTAATCTAAATGAATTTATGACTTGTAGTATCTGTTTATGACTAAGATTAATGCTTCAGAATTCGGTGGCAGATAAGACCACAAAGTTTTGGGTTTTTTTTTCCGTATTCGTTGGAGCTTGATTGATTAAAACAAATGTACCACATCTTCAGGCTCACCTGATTATACAGAGGTACTGAAGGAAATTTCTACTGTGTTTTGCCTTTGGTAAATGTTTCAGTGACATTTTTTATGGGCTGTAGGGTACAGGGTCATAATAAATACCACTGCAGTGGCTGCAAGACCTTTTCAGGCAGAAACCATAAGGTGTTACTTTGAGAAATAAATGTTTCACATCATGAAATGTTTTATTGTCAAGGGAACATTTAAGGAATCTGTAACATTTCCCAGACCAAGATTCTGTGTCTACAAATGTCATAGTCCAGAAAATTGTCTTATTATTCTTATTATAAAGAAATGTACCTTTCTGATTATCTGCAGATTTTGCATTGCCAGCTAATTTTTTACTTCTAAGGAGTAGTTTTTAAGCTTTTTCCTTCTAAAGCGATGTTTTATGTAGACTAAGATGCAGTTATCTTTGAGTGGTCACCTACTTTTGAAGTTTGTCACTGAAAATAAAATTGTAACTCAAATGCAGAGCTTAATTAATCTTTTATGAAAATTAATTATAAAGATTTCTATTTGATGGAGTTTGTCAGATTGTATATTCTGAATAATCTCCCAACTGAAACAACTGAAATGCTGTAAAAAGTTTGCACAGCATCTTTCTAAGTTTATTGCTAAGTTGGCACAAAAGAAGAGAAACCATAGATACCAAAGACAGAAATAAAGGCAGGAATTTTAGATTGTTCCTGAATGTTTCTGCTGGGCCTTGAAGGCTGAGCTTCCCTGTGCCAGCCACCCGGGGCAAGGGTGATGGGAGATAAAGCCTCTCATTCTGCATGGTGTAGAGTCTCATGAGAGATACCCTTAATATAAGGGTGATTGAAAACTAAGCATACCAGTGGTAGAACTGGGGGTGGGGTGAGGGAAAGCAAGAGTAATAAGAACCTGTCTTTACCTTGGCCCTAGTGAAGGGGAACGGTAGGCAGGATGTGAATTCTCCTAAAACATGAGAATGGTTAACCTACACATGGGTGCAGATTGTCTTGATTGTCCCTATAAGGTCCCAAAAGCCTCATGCCAATAATGTAATTTAAAGTACTGCCAGTTTTGTTGCCTTCCACTTCTCTGTAGAAGTGCCACTTCAACTCAGGCCTCCAAGGATTCCCACAGATATTGTTTCAAGGGAAATCAGTACACAGTCAAAAATCACAAAGCAGATGAAGAAATTCATCAGCATGAGAAATAGAGCCTGCAGAAACACCAGAGCAAAATTATCAGATTCCTAATGTAAAATAAGCACATTAAATACATGTTTAGAACTAAATGATTAATGGGATGCCTTTACAAAAAATGCATGAGAAGCTTAGCAGCATAAACAAGAAACAAGATACTGTAAAGAATGACCAAACATATCTGGAAGAGGACTAACTAGAATTTTACAAATAATATTTTGATTATTAACATTAAAAAATTCAATTATTAGGTTAGAGAAGAGATTAGAGACAGCTAAAGAGAGAACTACTTAAATAGAATATAGATGTAAAGAAATTACCTAGAATGTAGCCCACCATGAGGTGGAAAGCATATGAGTGGTCACCAGACATGGTAAAGAGCAAATCTTTCCAGAAACGATAAGCTACGTAATTGGGACCAACCATTCTGCAGAGGACAACTGGCTCAAGATATGACCATGAAAATGATATACCTCTCTTAATATCAAAGTAGACTTTAAAGTAAAAAGCATTACTAGAGATAAAATTTCATAACCATAAAAGATTTGATATAGTTTTATTTAAATACAGTAATTCTAACTTTGTATATCTAACAGCATGATTTCAAATACAGAGAGCAAAAACTAACAGAAATACAAGTAAAAATGACATATCTACAATCAGAAGAACATTTTAACAAACTTTTTTTGTGGCTGATAAAAAAAAATGGCCCCTCAAATCAGTAAATATATAGATTTAAACAATATGATTAACTAATAACTTAAAAAACATATTTAGCTTATCACACCCAAAGGCTGCAAAATACACACTTTTCGTTCACAGAAACATTTAAAGGTCATTTAAGGGAAAAAAATTAGGCCATAAAGCTTTTCCAAACTAATTTTAAAAGATTGAAATCATACATTGTATGTTCTTTGAACCCAGTAGGATTTAGCCAAAAGTCAATAGCCAGAGGGCAAAAATCTCACAAACTTAATATCAAGTGAAAGAAATCAGACACGAAAGAATACATGCTGCATGGTTTCATTATATATGAAGTTCAAAAATAAGGCAAGATTAGGCTGTAGTGTTTATGGATGCATGTTAAAGCTGAAAAAAGAACAAAAGAAGAAGAAAGTGATGACCATAAAATTCAGGATGGTATTTACCTTTAGGAGGGATCAGGGCGTGTTCAGAATATCCTAGTGAACGAAATTACTTCTCATTATCAAAAATGCATTGACTATCCTTATATGCTTATTCTTCCAGATGAACTTCAGCATGATGTTGTCAAATTCTCTAAATATCTCATTTGGATTTTGATTGGAATTGTGTTAAATTTATAGATTTCCTCTGGGATTATTTGTACCTATGAAATATTGAATCTTCCCATCTAGGGATATACTGTGTGTTTCTAGTTATTCGGGTTTCAGTGGTAGTTTTTAAGATTCTTTAGAAAAATTTTCGAGCTTTCTTCATATAGATTCCACATTTCACATTAAGTGCATTCCTAAATGTTGCATTAATTTTACTTCTATTGTAAATGAGTTCTACCCCTATATTTTCTACCTGGTTGTTGCTGGCATGGAAGAAAGCTATAGATTTTTAAAAACTGCTTATAATTAGTTTTAATTCCAATTATTTATTTAAAAATAATGTTGACTTTTGTTGCATAGGTATTAGTAGTCACTTTATAATAATTTTTTTGTTTATTTACTATTCCTAGTTTATAGTTAAGAAAATGAGGTTTAGACAGGGGATAAAAAGATTGCTCAAGGTCACACAACTAAATAATGGTAGAGCTGTTTTAATCCAGTTATGTCTGACCAAAAACTCTCTGCCATGGGATTATATTTTTCTTGATAAATTTAATTCAGCAAATTATATAAAGATACTATGCTATGGAGATGAATCAGATAATGAATGTAAAATTGCCCTGAAAGATTCAAGGAATACAAATGAACTATCCAAATTAATATAGCAATTTCACTGTGAAATTGAAGCTCAGAGATTAATTGGAGAATAGCTAAGATTTGGCATCGCCTTTCAGTAGTTGAGAAGTTATCGAACTTTTTGTTTATGAAACTCAAGAGGTACACTGAACATCTATGTCTGATACATTGTGAAGCAGATGTCTTAGAATTTTTTTTTTTTAAATATTAAACGTGCCATTTCGTGAGCCATTTAAACAATGATAGTGAGCCACATTTAAGATTTATTTTAGTGATGACCATCTCCAGACTGGTTCTCAGCACTAAAGGACTGGGCAGTGTTCTTTCTTTCATTTAATACCAATTTTATTTTGCACCTTTGAAGTACCTGCCACTCTGTTTAGGTGCTGTGTGTTAAATAGTGAATAAGAAAGAAATTACAAACAAGCAAATAACTACATATCTTGAGAGAAGTGCTTTAAAATATGATCTGGGTTCCGATAAAAGGTGCCTAGCTATTTGAGAGTGGGCCAGGCGGAGGAAACACCCTGTAACAGGGTCTGGAAGCATCTTTTAAGGAACCTGACAAAGGCCAGTGCCTCTGGAGGACAGGGATGAGGCGAAACTTGGCAGGACGTGAGGTTGTCTATGTAGGCAAGATCACGGAGACTGTAAAAAGGAATTTGGATTTTATTCAAAGAATAATGGGGAATTTTTTAAGAAAGGCACCAACATGGACCAATTTAGGATATTAAGACTTGGTGGCTGCTGCACTAAGATCAAAAGTGGCAATGGGAAGAGTAGGCAGGAAGCTAATGCTGCAGACCAGGGCTGGCTAATCCTTTGTTATAAGCTCTGTCCTTCTGTGTGCTGAAGCGTGTTTAGCAGCATCTCTGGCCTCTACCCAGTAGATGCTTATAGTGGCCCGCCTCTCACTTTCCAAGCTGTGATGACCAAAAATGTCTACAGACATTTCCAAATGTCTCCTGGGGTGGTGGAATCATCCCCGATTGAGAGTCACTGCTGTAGACCCAGAGGGAAAAGATGAAGACTTGGAACGGTGTGATGGCAGCAGAGATACAGAGATGTGCTCAGATTTGGGACATGCTCAGGTAGAAAAGGGTTTACAGATTATGTGGGGTGGTGGTCTGAGAGCAGAGGTCCTTCACTCTCTTTCATTGCCAGATTTTTCAGGAAAAAATTCCTTCCCATTTTTTTAAAACCTTAAAATTTACCCACCCTTGTCCTTGCTCCTTCTCAAGCCTTAGATCTTTCAAATACTGTGTATGCTTTA
>NW_006494612.1:2161179-2166551 GCF_000325575.1 Pteropus alecto | reverse complement strand
CCCTACACACAAACCACACCATTTTAAATTCGGGAGTGGTGACAGGGATGCTTGATCTCTCACTAGGAATCCTGAAGTGGGTAAAACTGATTGACAACTTCGAAGGAGAATACGACTATGTGACCAACGAGGGGACAGTGTTCACGTTCAAGACAAACCGCCATTCTCCCAACTATCGCCTGATCAACATCGACTTCACAGACCCTGACGAGTCTAAGTGGAAAGTGCTCGTTCCTGAGCACGAGAAAGATGTCTTAGGTAAGACTGCTGCTTGAAAATTGTGCTTTTGTGTTTGGTACAAACATCAGCAAATTGGTATATCTCTCATTCTCGCGTGACCAGTGTACAAGGTAAAGAACCTTCAACCTCAAATCGTTGGAAATGAAGTGTCTAAATATAACACAACCAAGTATTTACTATTGGACGTCTTTTTAGTTAGGACAGTGTCATGCAGGGTCCTCATGATCATTGTGAAGATATGATCAGACTGTCAAAGATAGTGCTTTTTTTTTAATATCAGTCGTCTGCGTAGTTATTGTCTGATAATCAATTTAATTTTTCTAACCATTTGGATTTAGAATCTTTAGCTTTTAGCTTTCGAATAACCTTTGGCTGTTTATATTATCCATATTGTGAATCGTAGGGTAGGTTGACAGTCCTCTTATTAGAAAAGAGAATAGACTCTCGTCAGATTTAATTGAAATCCATTGCAGTTGCTGCTGTGTGCACCGAGCCGCATTAACCACTTGAGAATCTCACCTCTGTTATCAATCGTGTTTCATAGCGCCTCTAAGTTCCCTTTTACTCATTTTTTCTGTGATTTTCCAAAACTGATATGCTGCTTTATAAATTATTTATTGCTTGAAAGCTGGATTTGATTAGAATAAGACTCACTAATTTTGCTACAGTTTTTTACACAAAAGGAGAGTCCAATTATCTTTAAGCCAGTAAAGAGTTTACTTATTGGAAGTGAACTTCTGCTGATGGGTTGAATGGGGATAAAAGCTAGGGCCATCCCAAAATGGCAAGGTATAAGGTATATGATTAGGAAAATAATTCCTTTTGCGATCTGCAAAGTGACCCTGTCTCAGATAAAGCAGTCCTTACAGGTGTTTTCAGTGAGTTAAATGCACAGGTGTCAGAGTCATACAGATCCAGGTTTATGTCCTGGAAAAGTAAGGGACTTTCTCCCCTGGCTGAAAGCATTGTGCTCTGTGCCTGGCAGGTGTTTGAGCCTGGCTTTCCTTAGCAGGTAGAGGGGGAATGTGGGCAGGTGGTTACGCTCACTCTCACCTTCAGTGAGAGCTTTTCATAGGCACTCGTGGGCCCTTCCTCCCGCAGTTCCCTTAGCCCTAGAGGAAGCAGCACTCTGGGTCTTTGAGAGTCTCCTCAGCCCCTGGGCATCTAGCTGCACCCCTCCACCTTTTCCTGTACGGAGGTTTCCACACTCCTCCAGATAGTTCTATTAGATGGGACCCAAGACAACCACATGCCCGCTCTATCAGGCAAAACTCACATCTGCACATCCGAGGCAGCAGCCCATTCCAGCCCTTCCCCTAAAGTACTTAGTCAGCCCTTCTCCTTTCTGGACATTCTAGTCACAGCGCCTTTAGCTTCTCGGGTTTGGATTAGGCACCAGTGCTCTGTCCGCCTCAGGCTGAGTTTCTTCCCCATGGGGAGGGGGACTTAAGACCTCCCCATGAAATCCCTTCAGTTGTCTCTTTAAAACCCTCCATTTACTCTGTGACCCTCAGTTATATTTGGATGAGGTGTCCATGAGTCAAAGAACAGGTTTTTGGCCATTTCCTTTAACATCTTCAAGTGAAGAATCTGGTTTGTAGTGACTTTGCTAGCCTAATAGCTTCTGTCCAAACTGAGACAGAGTGCCTGCCCCACCTCCACTAACCCCTCCCCCACCAAAGGATGCTAATAGCCAGATTTAGGGAGTGCTTCATAAATGCCACATGAATTGACCTCATGTATTGGCAGGTCCAAGTGAGTGAAATTTTGGTGGCATAAGTGTCATGAGCGTGCCCTCGGTGTTTTTCAGGTACAAATCAGGTTGGAACAGTGATTCACATATAGGGAGCTATCAGAGATGTTAATTATTTTCCAAGACATGTGACTTTTCTTCCTTTTAGCACCCCCCAAAGTGGTTTGACTGTGCCTTAAGGTAACATCCTATTTCACTTGTAGATGTAATGAAATGCAAATCAATGACCTGAGATTTGGGGGGTGATGTATTTTTATAGCCTCCCTTCTGAAAGATTTTAAGTTCTTTAGACTGGAAAGGGGAAGCCTTCAGTATTCACTAGATCTCATAAATTCAAAGAGAGGCACAATTGAATTTTCTATATATCATTAGCACAGAATGCCCTATTGAGAATAAAAACTAGAGATGAGTCATAAAGTATAGCTCTAAAGTCAGCTTTTATTAATGACCGTCTACAGATCAGCTTGTCTTTTTCTGATTCACTTTGTTTGTTTTATAATTCTGATATACTCATAGTTAATGCAGATTAATTATTCTTTGACAGAAATAATTTACTTCAGTTTTTTCCCCATACTTTCTTTAAAACATTCAAGCCACATGAAATATATTGCTTGATTGAGGCACTTTAAAAAAATCATATTGGAGAATGAGCAAATGACTTTTAGATGTAAGAATAGAGAGGGAAGAAAGAGTTCTTTATATCTTCACTTGAGGAAAATTTTATTTTGGTGATCTAAACAACTCAACAAGATTGAGACCTCTAGTGATCTTCAGAGTTCCTTCTGGCAGATGCCCTGTTCATGTTGATAACTGATGATGTTATAAGCGTGAATTGCTAGTTTCTTAGGTTATAAAAGTAAGCATTGTCAAGGATCCCACCACTACATCCCCGAGAAAGGCTTGTCTGTTCCACATGTTTGAGCTGTTCCCTGCAGCCCTGTGTCCTTGTTTCTGTCCACTGCAGCATCTCTCCCTCTGGATTGCCTGTCCTTATCTTGGGCTAATCTTGTCTGAAACGAACTGGATTGTGCTCTCTGCCTGCCCTTCTGTTTTCTCCTTTCCCCATTCCCTCGCTCACCTCCACTCTCCCAGCTCTGTCTGTTGGCAGCACCATTATTGAAGTCGCAACCCTGGTTGTCCAGAAGGTCTCATCTCTCCACCTTACTCTCCATATCCCCACAGTCACCAAGTCCTGGGGAATCTTGGGAAACGACTTTATTCCCCCTCGATTTGATTTGATTGGTTCATTGCAGTAGTGTTCTTACTGTTCTCCCCTTCATCCTTTTGTGTACCTTCCGTGTTCTATATCCTTCACTGATGTGATCCTGATTTGTGTCACTTCTCTCCAAACATTAGCTCCTCAGTGAAAGCAAACTCAGAGCTCAACTCCACTCTTCCCCAGCTCACTGACTCCACCTTGAGACCACCAGCACCACTGCCACCCAGCCCCGAA
The DNA here is from genome assembly GCF_000325575.1 of Pteropus alecto. Lineage (NCBI taxonomy): Eukaryota > Metazoa > Chordata > Mammalia > Chiroptera > Pteropodidae > Pteropus > Pteropus alecto. The sequence continues at coordinate 2,163,105 of NW_006494612.1, read as the reverse complement.
CTGAACAGATTTTTTCTTCTTGAAAATGGATCTCTCACTTGATCTCTTTACCAGCCTCTCTCCCGTCCGTCCTGCTGTTCAATCATTCATTCGTTCATTTTCCTTTTTTCTCTTCTCATCCCTAGCTTGCTTCTCATTCCTTAAGTCGCCTGACTTCTTACCTTAACCTCATCCCTGCTGACACCACCCCAGGGACCCCCATCTCCACACCCCTGTACTCAAGATGCAGCTTGGCACTTGCTGAAAGGCTCTCACTTTTTCAGGTCCCCAGCCAGCTACCCACTTACCTTTGCTTACACATTACTACTAGTATTTTCATCTGATTGTATGTTAAGGGCAGAAGTGATATCATCTTTCTGCTTGTCTCTCAGCACCTTGCAGGTTACCAAGGGCTTAATACATTTTTATTGAATAAGCAACCCTGACAGAAATGAATCATGATTTGGTTTTTATTCTTTTCCTTCTTATATTTCCTGTAGCATGATATTGGACACAAAGTAGGTAGGCAGTTTATTTGTAGTACGCACTCTATCTAGATTGTCAAAAGCTCCTGGCCCAAGTTAGAGAATATTTTGTTTCCCCTGGACATGACAACGATAATCATTTATTAAAGGAGTATGCCGGAAGTTAGATGAATGATTAAAACCAGTTATAAACCTGTTATAAAATCACTTTGCAAGTCTCACTGTTGCATAGCACAACGGATTGCTCAAAAACTATTGTTCGATGACATAAGTATGCTTTTTACTCTTTTTCAAAACTACATTAGGCTTTGTCTATCCTTATCTTTTCAGAATGGGTGGCTTGCGTCAGGTCTAACTTTTTGGTGTTATGCTACCTCCATGACGTGAAGAACACTCTGCAGCTTCACGACCTGGCCACTGGTGCTCTCCTCAAGTCCTTCCCGCTCGAGGTCGGCAGCATTGTGGGGTACAGCGGCCAGAAGAAGGACACTGAGATCTTCTATCAGTTTACTTCCTTTTTATCTCCAGGTGAGAGTCTTTTTACTAATGTTGTTCAGTTTAAAAATCATACTAATATTTGGGTCTCTTTTGGGAAATGGAAATATAATGCTATTATTGAAAACCACATTTGCTGTATTACAGCCAAAATTAATGAGAATAAAACCGTAAAACAGACACTCAGAACAAAGGGAAATGCGAACACCTAAAACTACAGTCTTGTTAATCTTATATCCTGAGTCTCTCTTCTGGGGTCAGGACCAACTGTTGTTCTAAGTTGTTTGAAAAATTAGTATGAACAAGGATAACCTTAGATCCAGCCTTTGGTCTATATATGTACTAGGACACACACAGTGCAGATAGCTAAAAGCTCAAAATAAAAATCTGTAGTCACATCTGGCATTAAAAAACTGTTTTCTAGAACAGACTGAGAATAAATTCCGCTTTTGTTAAACTGAATTAAAAGTTAATATTCTAAATATATAGTTTTATGTTATTTGGAAAAATCTTGTTTTTTGGTTCTAATAAAAAGAAAAAAACACTTATAAATCGTAGTTTTACGTTTCATGGTATGGGTTAATTTTCCCCAAAGTCAACACAGCTCTCTTTTTAACTTTTTTTAAGTTGCTCACACTCATTTTGCTTTTCTTTGGCTGCATCGTTTTTGTCATAGCCGAAGCCATCTTACACTGATTTATCCCAGGAGCCTGGCCTCAGTTGGCAGTTTGCATTCGACTGAGCAGACCCTGTCCTAAAATTTATCTGGCTGAAAAAACTTTTGCGTTTTTCCTTGTTTGTTTTCAAGCTCCTCCATAGTCCTTTTGGTCCTACCCAGTTTCGTTGCATTAGTTTGATCCTTGGCAAATAAAGCAGACAGAGGGGAGAGCTAGGCAGGTACTGAAGTGGCTCTGCCTTCCTCCTGAGATATAGCCAGACAACAGTGGTGCTTCGTCCACTTCCCCCC
>NW_006494612.1:2055070-2161157 GCF_000325575.1 Pteropus alecto | reverse complement strand
CCCCCGCACCCCGACGCCTCAGAGTCATAGAGCAGGCAGTCTATAAGGAATCTTACCATTACAGCAGATTGCTGTCTGGGTTATTAAAACCAAAAGAGTGGTATTCTTTAGTAGGTCTGATGGGATACCTGGAGCACCTAGCAAGCTTTACTTTGCCACATGTCTTTCAGACAACCTATGGAGCTAGGAAAAGTGCCCAGAAAGATGAACAATGCCCAGGGCCAGGAATCAAGGACTGACAGGTCAATAACCCCACATCAGGATGTCTTGCACTTCACTCCTCCCAGAACTGGGGTACAGTGGCAGCCAATGGACAGGAACCAAGAAAACCAGTTTCCTCCAGATAGCCATTCTCAACCCACTGCTCTAGAGCCCACAATTTATTTGCTCACCTTACGTTGATTCTAGAAATTTTACATTGGAAAATTTCTTAACTTAAACGAGTTAAATGGATAAAGGGCAATGAGAAGAACAGCGTAGGGGGGTGACTCACCTGCTCTTAATAAAAACCAGAGTCACAAAAGGCCTGTGAACCTCTTTCAGTGACCCCATGTGGCCATTTATTTCAGGAACGAGCTCATCGTTACCTGGGGAAGAAAGGACTCATTGTCCTAGTGTAAAACAGTGGGTTCTTTGCCAAGCAGTGAAATATTATCCATGGCTGTGGCTGTAAAGTTTGAAAAGAGAAGTGTGCTCTTAGTTCTGAACCGCCAGTTAGCTTCTGAACTAGCTTTAATTTGTAACTGTAATACTTTATTCTTCTCCATTGTCTTTTCTGATTCATTTTGCCTCCGTTGTTTTCTTTTTTCTCCTTAATGCAGTTTGCTATCTAAATCCAGAGAACGGGGCTTCCAAACTTAGGCCTTTTGGTCCAAACGTAAAACTGGCCATCAGATAATTAAACAAGATCTCTTGAAAGCAAGAATTGTCAGTGTGCATATCTATACATCTGTACATACATATCATCTAAAAAGGCTGTCTTGCCCTGGTCTTTGAAGGTTAGCCATCCACTACTGCAATAAACAACAGAGATACTAAATTATAAGCCCCAGGACTAAAAATAACTACAGCTCCAGCTGTTACAGACATGTGATATATTTGGCAGGTACACACCAGCTGACTTTGGTTCCCCTGGAGGTACATAGTGAAGATGTGTCTTGAGCCCAAGCCATTTAGGACTCTTTAGTACCTTGAGTCACACATGGGAGAAAACAGGCATCCAGGGCAGTTTGGAGCATAATGCTCTTATCTCCTGTGGCTCAAACCACTTAGTGGTTGAGCCACTTAATTCTGTACTCATGAAACCTTGGAAGGTTGTCTAAGGTTAGCTCCAGACAGACTTGCACATTGTAATAATCCAATACTGCAATCACAGTATATGGCTCTGGGATGCAGCAATGAGAAATCAAAGAGCCTTTCCCAGACAATTTGGGAAAGGCAGTCACAGTATATGGCTCTGGAAAGCAGCAATGAGAAATCAAAGAGCCTTTCCCAGACAATTTGGGAAAGGCAAAATAAATGAATGAATGAATCAATGAATCAATCAATCAAACAAACAGACAGACTATTTTTTAGAGGTTCACAGCAAAATTAAGGACAGGGTATAGAGATCTCCCATATACCCCTCGCCCCTACATGTGCATAAAATCCCCCCACCCATTCATAGGCTCCCACATTATCAACATCCTCCAACAGAATGGTTCATTTGTTATAATTGATGAACCTACATTGACACATCATAATCACCCAAAGCCCATAATTTACCTTAGAGTTAGCCCTTGGTTTTGTATATTCTGTGGCTTTGGACAAATGTATAATGACATGTATCCATCATTGTAGTATCCTACAGAAATCCTGCAGAATATTTTCACTGTCCTAAAAATCCTCTATGCTCTGCTTTTTCATCCCTCCCTCATCTCCCAACATCTGGCAACCAATGATCTTTGTCTTCATAGTTTTGCCTTTTCCAGAATGTCATATAGTTGGAATCAAACAGTATATAGCCTTTTCAAATTGGCTTCTTTCTCTTAATAATATGCATTTAAGGTCGCTTCATGTCTTTTCATGCTTGATAGCTTATTTATTTTTAGCACTGAGTAATACTCCATTGTCTGGATGCAGCACAGTTTATGTGTATGTTCACTCTTTAAGGACATCTTGGTCGCTTCCAGGTTTTAGCAATCATGAATAAGACTGCTATAAACATTCATGTGCAGGTTTTTGTCAGGACATATATAAGTTTTCAACCCTTTTGGGTAAATCCCAAGGTGCACAAAAATTTTTTGAGAGACTTGTTTTAGTTTTAGGTTTTTTGTTTATTTTTCTTTTAAAAACCTTAAAACCCAACCTATAATCAAATAAAACAGCATCTACATGGGTCACGTAGGCAAAATTCTTTTACCTTCTCTTTATATATCTAATTTTTCCTAGCCCTCTGATTCTTTCGTAGTCTCTCCTAGAGTTGCCCGTTCCCCCTAACTTCCATTTCTTTTATCTTCTTAGATTTATTTTGGATTATAGTGGATTATAGCAAGAATTTCCCAGCTAATCATCTGTGCCTCCTTCTTATTGCTAGCATAGCCTCATTAAAGCACTGTTTTTTCAGGAGACCTGTCTCCTCAAGTCCAGACACCTCCTCTGGCCTTAAAGGACTTCCATAATCCAGTTCTCACTTTCACCCTTAAACTTTGAAATCGATTTTCTAGAGATCATCTAACCAGTCCTCTCTGGTTCATGATTCTAGGATGGTTTCTCCAAACCCCACCTTCCTTATACTTACTGACCAAATATGACAGGACACAAATCATCATTATGTTACAAGAATTCATGTTACAATGTGAATGTGCAGTGGCTAACCTGGACTAACCTAGATGGGTCTGTACATAGAAAGTTATTGATCAAATATATTAAGCACTGGTACCTCTGGGTTTAACCCAGCCTTCTCTAAGGTGCCATTTCTGCACAAGAGAGAAAAATAGAGATCAGGCATTTGCCACCCATATACTCTAAAGAGTAGCCAGCCCCTGTTGCCTACTTATTTCATTCTGCTGTTAGAGGATTTGATATCTCATTTTTCTTCTAGATAAACAGGCATTTAGAATATGTTTTCTATTCATTGGCTTTCACATTCTAGTACTTTGATGACCCAGGGCTGGGGATCTTGGCTCCTAGGTCTTTTGTCAGTCACTATACCAGAGGTAGCAGTGATGCCAGGGTGAGTCAGGTGCTCAGATGGCACTTGCTTATTCTGCATTTTCTTTATTTTATAGTTGTTCGATTGTTTGGGTTTTTTTTCTTCAAGGATTCAGAATTTTTTGTATTTTGTGGAAGTGGGAGTAGGTACTGATCAAGAAGCTGTTAACATATATATGAAGCTAGCCTTTGCCCTCAAGATTGCATTCATCTAGGCAAGTGTATTCAGTGTGCTGAGTATAGTTGGGAAATACTTTACAGACAAAGATTTAGTTCAACAAGTATCCGAATATAATTTAAACTAAGAAAGCCAATACTTCAGTTACATGTCCCCACTGTCAGTGTTAATCATACACCCTATTATAGTACCTTAAAATAATTTGTGAGCATGAGAATTGAGATAACATTCATAGGGATTAGCAGTCATGCTATTAAGGCATCTAAACATACTGCTCTTTGCCAGTGGGGAGCAGAGTATTGTTTCTCAACTGTTACTGGAGTACATACACAGAGGAGCTGAGAAGAAAGCAAGCAGTCATTTTAATACAAGATCGATCCATTTGAATGTGTCCTGTGGGAGTACCATTTGGTTTCTGGTTTTCCAGCAAGTATTGAGATCACAAAATCGATTTTTCATATAGTTGACAGTGTATATTTAAAGTATTATGTGGGAGGGCTGTTTCCATACCACCCGCTCCGGATGACTAATTCTGTTTCATAAACAACGGCAGTGTTGTTGTTTTCAAACAATAGGGCTCCTCTCACTTGTTGTTTCTTTGATTAAGTTCTTAAATGTTAGATGTAGTAGCATTAAATTCAAGAAATGGAGTTTTAATTATCGGTTAAGTAAGCTAGAATTCTTGGTGCATATTCATCCACTTGTGTTGTGTACAATTACTGGAATAATCAGAATTTATAAAGCAATTCTAAAATGGCTACCTGATCATCTTTGGTCAGAGACACACATGTGTGTCCATGAATGAGTGGGTGTCAGGTAGCAGGAGCCCCAGAGTTCCCATCAAGACTGGCTGTTGACCTTGGCAAAGGGCAAATCATTTGAGTTTTCCGTCTCAAATGGCTCTCAGATAAAATGGCCCTACTTGAAGTTTCCCACTTTTTTTTTCTTTACCTATACTTCTAAGTGACCTGGTGTGAAGGAGACCTGTTAAGTTATCACAGTTAGTTGTTTTTTTACCTCTTTTCATATTCCCCATTCTCCTCTCTTGTTACTAACGGCATCTGATTGTCCTTTGTGATCCTTAGCCCCCTTGAATCTAGCATTCTCATGCACTAAACTAAGACGTCGCTTCCTTCTAGGCGTCATTTATCACTGTGATCTTACCAAAGAGGAGCTGGAGCCAAGAGTCTTCCGAGAAGTGTCTGTGAAAGGAATCGATGCTTCCGGTTACCAGACAGTCCAGGTATGGAGGAGCATTTGAGCTTGATAATTAATGTGAGTTAGAAAATCTGACTTTCGGGTCGCGTCATTCACACGCAGCTCGTCAGGACTCATGGAGGTGATCCACATTAATACAGATAGTTTTGGAGCTCCTGCTTTTCTGGACATCAAGCGGGACACAGTCCTTGCCCTCTCAGAGCTCATAGGTTCCGCTCTCATAGCTGCAATTCTTGACCAGAAGCCAGAGTCTCTTGTCTGCCACGTTTAACTTTACCGCAGTAGCTATCAAAGGAACACAGTTTGTGTGTGTTAATCTGTTTGCCTGAATGTGGGTTGTGTTCTAGCTCAAGTCTTGTGGTGTCATAAATAACAACATAGATTTGCTCTACATAAAGTAGTTACTCAAATGCTATGAGTAATCTTTTCATTCTGAAGTTCATACATATTTCTGCCTAGCAGAGAGTGGGCATGCTGTGAAATATTAGAATGAATGAATTAACTAATTGTCATGGCACCACAAGCTCAGTTTCTGGTCACCATCCTTTTAGGTTAAGAATCTCCATTTTTATTTTTTCGGCTCCCCAAAGGTACTGAGTCTCTCAGAAACTGAATCATTTATTGATTAATGATGCAGTATGTCTCTGTTCCTTCACGATGAGAGGTCACCCAGCAAGCACCAGGTGTTTATCAGGACTCTCCCACCTGGAGGGCTGGATCACAGGGACCACACACTAGGAATTTAGGAATCAGAACATTGTTAGTGAAGGAAGGTTAGAACAAAGAGCACTGGATGCTCTTGAGAATGTGTCTGTGAAACTAGAGCATTATTTTAGCTTGGCGAATTACTCTTCACTGTCTGAAATAGTCTTGGTGATGTACTAGATCTCAATCATAAAAAATATATATAAAGCTTAGTTTATAAACAGTGGGCTGGATCTGGCCCAGTCCTGCAGTTTGCCAACCCCTGTTCTGTATAGAAAGTTGGCAAACTGACCTCGGGTTTTATCCGAGAATACCCACACCCGTTCGTTTCTGTACTGTCGGTGGCTGCTTTAGCACCTCAACTGGGTAGGTGCAACAGAGACTCTATGGCCCACAAAGCCTAAAATGTTTAGTATTTAGCCCTCTAAGAAGAAGATTGTTGATCCCAGGTCTATATGAATAGTATTTATGAAATCAGAATGTGTTGAGTAGATGCACAGAACCTTTGTCATGAAGCTATCAGGCCTGAAATCTGCATATCCGTGTTGGGTGGCATTGCACAAGTCATTTAACCTTTCTGCCACAGTGTTCCCAGCTGTAAAATAGAGATAGTATCTATTTTGCAGGATTCCTGCAGGATTACATGAGATGATAAATATTAATGGCAGATAGAATGTAATCAATTTTTTCAGTCAATATTAGCAATAAATATAACAGACTTTGAGTGTTCCATGTCTATTTTGGCTTGTTTCTTTCATTTTCAAGGTGAGCCATTACCTAGAGAGAGATCCTGTAAGGCCGGTAACCCCAGTCTGGTACTTACATGGTTCATTAATTCACCTTAGTCTTGTATTAGACTTTAAAATCACATTTAGACTGTCATTGTCATTCTTTGCTGTTTTCCTTTTTTCCATGTGTCCTATCTGCTATATAACATTTGTCCCTACCCACTGTAACGTCTGGCCATCTCCAGGCCTGCTTCTAGTCCTTGCCTGTGTGTCAGGTTTTGTGTGTGTGTATGTGTGCGTGCGTGCCACTGCCTGTCCCATCACTAATGCCAAGGAGGCCCAGGCACAGTGACCATCTCCTCTTCTGCCATCAAGGGTGCAGCTTCAGCTGCCCTAAAATTGGGCAGAGTTGCCCACAAGAGACCTCTGTCTTCTCCGCATCTCTACTGCATAGACCCTCAGATCTATATTAAAAAAAAAACAAAGAAAACATTATTTTTGCTTTTTCATCTTCTCACAAACAATTAGTGCCCAAGTGTAAAAATTACCTTTGGCATTTGAGGGAGGCGGGGACACCTGTGATGATGACAGCTATCAGGGAAGTAACTTACTTCACACTGAGAATGGTTGGAGTTACTCCTATCAAGTAGCGTTCTTTTTTTTTTTTCTTTTCTGATAATACTGGTGTTTTTTTATAGGTGATACACAAAGAAACTAGTTACTACCTAATGTGTGTTGTTTTTATTTATAAATGAAAAGGTAAAACTTTACAGTTGGAGATATGCTTGTGTGGAGTAGAAATCTCTCAGCCTGAAATTGCCAAATTAAACTGGGGAGGAAACGTGCTTAGGTGATGCCAGTTGCCTGTGTTGTTGGAAAACTCCCTGAATTCCTCTGTGTCTGACTGTCCATTTCACAATGAAAACTTCCCTAACATTGAGCTACACAAATACTTACAACTTTTTATATGTACTGTTGCACTACAGTAGTTTTTTTGCGGGGGGAGGAGATTCATAGTAAATATTCAAAAAGATGGTAACCGGAGAGAACACATCAGTTTATAGATTCTTGTGCACTGTTCCTCATTTTCATGTCTTAGGAAATGGAGATATGCCTGTGGGCACAGTATAGCTTCTGTGTATAATGCCAGTAGAAGATTTTATATCTATTGATTATACACATCATACATATTGCACTGAGCTATTAAAATAGAATTCTTTCCTTGTGTAAAAATGCCTTTGAAATGCACTATGATGTCACAACACCATAGGCTTATATCACTTAACATCTATTTACAGTGCTTGAGATTCAAGTGTGCACGGCAAGCTTGGACATGAAATGTGAACATGACAAATGTTTTCACGTTTTGATTAGGCTTTCAGTGGTGTTGCCGACAATGACCTACTGTTGTAAAAGCGGGCCCTAGAGAGGAATTTGTGCATGAATGGAAAACATCCTGACGTTGTGTAATAGAAACCACAGCATTTTGAAAAAAGATATTCACTTAGAGTAATGCCACTTTTGATTCCACGTAACCCTGGCATTTATACTTATTCCGTATGTAATTTAAAAAGAAGATCCTCAGGGTGTTTGTCATTCCTTCTTACAGTCTGTGAGGCACCATTGTTGTTTCGAAGCAAATACTGCAGCACACATTGCCCTGTGTGGTTGATCAGTGCAATTAATGGTGGTCGTGACCATGCACTTCTCCTTGGTGTTGTAGCTGGCAAGAGAGACCAAGCCAGGGGAAAGAGAAGGATCGAAGAAACACGTGGCTAAATAAGCAAGCCGCAGAGGGCTGTTCTTTGTGTGATCTACATTCACCCAGGACCCAGAGCATCTTGAAAGGGGTGGTGGGGGAGGGGAAATGCAAGAGTGTGCCACTGTGAAGCATACTTTTAAAGGATGTGGTGTCGTATTTTGCTGACAGATGCAAAACAGAGCTGCTTTCTGTATAGCCTTTATCCGTTCCTGATTGCAGCTATGGGTACGAAATTGATCTGTATCAGAAATATGTTTTTGAAAATCGGATTCTGGAAAAATTGTTCATTTTTCTTTTGGTCTTAGATACTTAATAATTTAGTTGTAGATAAGCGTCCCAAATCTGCAATTGACTATTTTTTCTTCTTTAATTGTGAGTGACATGACCACATAATTTTGATGAGAACCTCTGTACCTATGTCTTTAAAAAAAAGGTTGAAATACTGAACATTAGAAATTATATTTATTAAACAGATCTATAAGTGATTTATCTGAAAAATATGTCTCTATTTATAATCATAATATGTTTCATTTTAAACAAAAGTGAAGTACTAGAGAAATGTTAGTTAAATTTAGTCCATCAACAGATATTTATGAGATGACATTTCAACACTAAGTTGTACTGTTTGAACATAGAGAAATTCTAGGCACAGCGATCAAGGGAAAGGTGCAGGCTTCAGTCTGCACCGCGGTTTATAGACCATCCCAGCCGGAGTCAAGGGGGAAGGAAGTCTTCACAGCACGGCTGGAAGTTGGGCAGGGCCCCAAGGGATGGATGCTTCCATAGCTGACGTTTTCCCACTGAGGCTCTAGAGCAGTTTCACTACCACTCTTCATTCAGACTGCCTCTGCTTTTTTGTAGCAATGTAATTTCATAATTTCACAGTAAATCCAAGAAGAAAGGAATCGTGCCCTCAGTATCCTGCGCCATAGGGTTCGCCTTTGGCAGTTGTCATCTGTGGGTGGAATAGTGTGTACGCTGTGGTTGAATGTGGCATGACAAAGGAATGTAGTGTAGCAGAAATGCACTTTTTGGTTCCTTGGTATCTTATTCTTGTTCAGCCAGCTGAGAGATTGTCTATTCTTCCAAAATGAAAGTCGAAATTTATAGACATGAAAAAGAACAGTAAACTGAGTGTAAACCCCATTAACAACAGTTTCCACATTTTATAAAAGACAATAAATTAAAAGGAAGATCTAATTTTATGGGGCAAAAGCAAACAAATGAATATAGTATGAAAATAGAATTATAAGTATTTAACATAGATTTTGTCATGATTCTTGGTCTCTTCTACTTTGTAGGAGCTTTACCTTTCTGAGATTTATCTACAATAATACATATGAAAATCAAGAACATCTCAAAGGTGGTTTGCTGTGTAGCTGAACAGAAATGCTAAAATTAGATGATTCTTTGTGTTTACCAAGATGTCCTGGGATAGGAGCGGGAATTTTTTTTAATCAAGTCTAGATTTTTCTAACATTGATGATAACTAATTTGTGATTTCTGGCTTACAGGCTGTGCCATTCACAGAGCATGTTCTCAGAATATTAGTGTTTCAATACTCATGAACTTTAGTGCTGAGTGCATGACATGTATAAGTTTTAAATGCTGACTCACCCACATCCTTGGTGAGCTGACTGTTGAACTAGTGAGTGTTTTCTATAGCACTATGTTCTCACCAGTATGTATCAGTCAGAAATCTTCACAGCATGTTAGTGAGCAGTGAGTGAATGGGGGAACATTTTCAAAAAGAACTTTTTGAGGAGTCTATGCTTGCATATAATTAGAAAACTGCTTTAAATTCAATCCGTTGTTGACGACTTATTGCCCAAGTATTCATGTTACTTTTGATATGCTTCACAGTGACATACTCTTGCATAAACAGATTCCTTCCCTCTTTCAGAATTCTTTTTGTCATGCAGGCATTCTAGATAGAAGGCATAATATTCGTATTCAGAGAATACACGTTTGTGTCTTTAGATATCAACAATGTGACTGTAAAAGGTGACGAGTCTTTGCTTTCTTGCTATCTTATAATAAAGAAATGAGTTATGGGACCCGTCTGTAGTTGCTGCAGTCTCCATATCACTGTAAATAAATCTTCCGTGTTTTAAAAAAGGACATTATTTTGCAGCAGCCTGAGAATATGTCACCCATTTTCAGTAAAAATCACAATGTGGCCTTGAGAATTGAGCAAGCAATCCCCTTAATGATAGACCTGGGGAAATTTCTTGAGCCTTCTGCGGGACTTCCCTGTGGCAAGGAAGGTAGCCGGTGCTGACCTTCCTCTGAGTGTCTCTGAACTTTGCTGTGAGGAAACGGGCCCTGTTTAAATTATGAATGGTGTCTGCAGTGAGATCGGGACTGGGAAAGCAGCTGCACCCGTGCCTCGTGGCTTATAGCACACAAGGAGGCAGCCAGGAAGAGAAGCCCCATTGGCCAGCTTGCCTGGGGCATTTGGTGGTGACTTAGCATCATGGGGGTTTGCTTAGCTTGCTTTGCTGAGATGTTAGAGCGGAACAGATGTGGATTTAATTTGAATGGGTAGATTGACTTTTAGAAGGCCATCTGGGTTTATTGTTCTTTAAAAATATTGTGTTAGAAACCATAACTGTCAGATCAGGCTCTAAACTCAGTACCATAGGCAACAACTATACTCACTGGAGTATATACAAAGTTCTTACTATTTAGATAATGCTGAATTTATAGGTTTAAATTTTGTTCGCATTGGTCTTAGAGTCATGGCTTTTGCAATGCATAAACGTCGCAGGTTGGGGAGCTTTGCTGATATTGAACTCTTGTTTTGCTGTTTTGACATTAGCAAAAGTGTGATGCAAGGGTATATGGGACTATTTTGAGCACTAAAATCAAGATGATGAGGAAGCTATGTAAGCTTGTGTCCAGATTGCTCCTCGGGTGTTTGATTCTATGCTAGAGTCTTCTTGCCTGGGATAACCTCCTCGACTTACCTGCAAAGGACATGGACACAGGCCAGCTCTTTGGCATGGAAGCACAGTGCACATCAGCCTTTTGGGAGGTGGTCAGGCCCCTGATTTCATAGCTGCCTCTCTTCTTTTTGCTAGGTGTATATTTTTCTACTAACATGGTTTTGGGCTCTGGATAAAGTTGTATGCCTTCTCGTTGATATATATTAGGGTACATCTAATTGAACCTTCATTTTACAGGTGAGGAAATTAAAACTCAGTTGGTTATATTTTAAGTGACAGAGCCAAGACAAAAACTTAGAACTCCAGACCTGTGCTAGTACTGCACATATTGTTTTCAGGATAAGTTATTTGCATTCTCTATAGCTCAGTTGTTTTTTAGTTTTGGGTTGTTGTTATTGTTGTTGTTGTTTCACCTCTAAAACAAACAAATTAGACTAAAAGGACTCTAAATCCTTAAGATCCCTAACTTCTAAAAGGATGTTTCTACATCACGTAAGTATCTAGTGACTACTTTGTAGACTCTTATGGAACCTATTAAATAATAAAAATCCCCTCTGTGTGAAAGGGGAGACAATAAGGGCCCATAAATCCATTTGTTAATGACTTATATGTATTATGATTTAGTTTAGTGTTCACTTCTAGTTTCCTTATTGCATGTTAATGGACATTCTCATTGTACCCATTTATTTACATCATATACATATCATACACACCATATATGTGTATATATATATATATACATACATTTATACTTTAATCTGAGAAGCTCTATTCAAGTGTTAAATGTTAGCCACCATGCAGCAGCTCGAAATTTCATTTTAAGTATGCTCGGAATTGAAATAAAACTTAAGTGTTTTTTCTTTTGGCTTTTTTCATGTTATCTCTCCTGGACTTAAAGATCTTACTCAGGTTGGCATTAATGCCAGTACTGGCACCAAGTGGCTTCTAACTCAAACTCAGAAGAATATTCACAGATTTATTTTGGAAGCTCTAGCTCAAGGCTTTTGCTTCCTGTGCAATGAATGTGGAAGGCAACTTCTGTGCCCAAAGCAGGCACCCTTGTTAAATGCTCTCTCTTAGAGGAGCACATCCATTCCAGTGTCTGTATTTTTGCCTTTTTAATAGGTGAAATTGGACAAAGAATTAATAGGATGAGGATAGTGTCTAGAAACGGGAATCTGACCATGGTTTAGATTTTCTCTGCATTGAGAAGGCTCAGCAGGAGAGAGATGGGATAATCTTTTTCCTGCTTTTCTGTAATAGTATCACTCCTAAACCCCAGGAGTACCTCTTCTGTAGGTTGCCACCTAGACTAATGTTCTTTGCCCTCCTGCTCTACTCTGTCTTTTGGGGCAAAAGGTGAGACGAGGCCCTAAGAGCTTAGTGTAGGCTCTCCACCTGCTACACAGTTTATTCTCTCCCCTCTGCCTGGAGTTACACTGATGATCGATGGATAATGGTGTGAGTAAAAATAGACCCAGCACTGCCAATATTCTTTTATCTCCCTGGAGGGAAAACCATTACTGGCCTTACTTCATTGGTCTGTGAAGAAGAGAGGAAAATGTTTCCATTACCATAAGTATCATCTTTTGATTGCGATCAAGTGTACCCTGACCTGGGTTTAGAAAAGTAACCTGGATCTTCCTCTCTACACTTCCAGAGTTGACTGAATGTAAGAGGCAGATTCAAAATGTTGTAATAGGGATAAACATGATGGTAAAATATCATGAAGCAGAAGCCACCAGGAAGGTACTAAACAGGGACACACACAGGTTCCTGGTCATTGTCTGTGTTGAGTGTGAGCTCCTCTGCCCAACTCGTGATGCCTTCCTTCATCCATCTCTGCAAAGGTGCCACCTCCCGAGTCCCCACCCCAAGTACTTCGTGCCATCCAGGCTCGCCTCCCACCCTAGCCCTTAACCACCATATTCAGCTCACCTCTGCCTGGCTGTCCTTCCTCCGTGCTCCATCCTGGAACCACTCATTTTCTTTACTCCAGTTTCTACACATGTTTCAGTATTCAAGTCTCAACTCCTGTAGAAGCAGCCCTTATTATTTTCGCCCTTGGGAACTTCGTCGAAAGCAAAAGGTAGAAAAAGGGGATATTCAGCTGTTACCTGAAAATATACCATGGGTGTGGGCACACGGTATGCCAGACTCTGGGCCATTGTTCTATAGAATTCTATGCATTGTTTCATTTCTTCAGAGAAAAACCACCCTTTGAAATCATTACTGTCATGGTCTTCATTTTCTAGATGAAGAGCTTATGTAGGGAAGTTAGGTGAGTTGCCCCAAGTCACACAGGGCATAACTGGCACTTAAGCCCAGTTCTGCAATTCCACGGTGCTCCTAAGCACGGTGCTGCCTTCCTTAGAAGCTGTGCCATCTTCTCCGATCCGGCTGTCAAAGTTCAATAGTTGAGTACCCTGAAGTGTAGGTAGTTCTAGGTCTTCATATAGAAGTTTATATAAAACGTTGTGGTTTTATTAAGACCCTAGAGAAAGCTTCATCATTTACCTTGATTAACGTCTCAAAATAAAGAAATGTGAATCATCCGCTCAGGCTGTATTGATAAATGCAGCCCATATTAATTTGTATGCATTTAAAGTCATCTAGTAGGTTCTGCTGAATTTAGTAATAGATGATGCCTTGTGCCCTGCCTCCAGCTGCCTTTGTTTGTATAAGAGTGTGTGTGTGTGTGTGTGTGTGTGTGTGTGTGTATGAGTAGGTATAACTCTTAATATGCATAAACAGAATGTGTTCTTTGATTCCAATTAAGGTAATGAGGTAATTCTGAAATTGAATCTCAGAGAAAACCATTTAGTGTGCAAATAGAAACCATTATATATGTGCTGCCTACATTTGAACCCTGAAGTTTTCCATGTTTTGCATAGGATATATCTAGTTCAACTCCAGAGTTTAATGTGCATATAGCTAATTTAAATATTTGGAAGAGATTAGAGAAGAATATGATTAAACTGTGGCCGAAGTGTTGTTTGAGAATCTCCAGATTTGACTGTGTTGGAAGTGACGACGTTGAACCATGGCTCAGAACCCTCAGAGACAGGAAAGACAGAGGAGTGTTATGGGGCATTGCTGGAGCTGCCTCTGCTCACGCATCTAGACTGTCACACCTCGTTCAAGTCTAAATACAACTGTCAGCAGGTCTCCTCTCCTGCCTTCAGAAATTCCTGTCAGCATTGTTAGCTGGTGGTGGGACGGGAAAAAACCACTTCCTTCATCCAAAATGTATATCTATAAGAATTTGCTTCATGCCAACCGTTGTGCTAAAAACTGGGAATGTAGCAGTGAGCTAGAGAGATGTTGTCTTTGCCCTTATAAGATATACAGGAAAAAACAAGTGAACAGAAACATAAAGTTGGAGGAAGGGCTGTGAATGAAATAAAGGACTGTTGCCAAGAATGAAAGAGGGCCCAGTGTGAATTCAGTGGCCAATAAAAGTTCCCTTGAGTTTTCATTTAAAGGCTATGTGGGAACTGACCATGTGAAAACGAGGGGTAAAGAGCCAGAATGTGGGAGCAAAGGCCCTGAGAACAAAGCACTTGGCCTCAGAGAGGACTTGAGAGAAGTGTGGGGCATGGTGAGGGAGGGGAACATGGGGTTGGCCATGGAGGATGGCAGGGCCTTGTGGCTATGTTACGGGTTTATTAGGGATCCCACGCGTGGTGGGATTCTACACGGTGCTAATTAGAAAGTTCTGGTGTATGAAGACCATCTTTCATTGTGTGGAGAGTAGAGTGAAGGGACAGGTGTGGACACAGAGCTGATAGACATCTGTAGCAGTCGACCAGATAAGCGATAAGGTGGCCTGGATTAAGTAGAGACTGTGGACGTGGGGAGGTGTGTGTTCGGGATACAGCTGGAAGGTAGAATCAAGGCAGGACACACCAAGGGATTGCATGTGGCGGGGAGAGGGAAAGGGCTACATCAGGGATGGGTGAGAGTTCGAATCTGAGCAGCTGGCAGTGGGTTTGGGAGGAAAAATGTTTTGGACATGTCAAGTTTGTGATGCCTTTAAATTGTCATCCAGGTGGCTGTGTCAAAAATGGAGTTGTGTATACTTGAGTCTTAGAGCCAAAGGAGAGATCTGAGGTGGAGATGCAAGTGCAGGCATGTTCAGCATGAGTGTTGTTAAATCCAGGGCATGGACAGAATCACAAGGCGGGGCAGGTAAAGACTGAACAAGACTCAAGACTGAACTCTGAGGAGCCCCAGATCTAGGGGTTCATAGGAGGACGAAGAACCGCTAAAGAAGCCTGAGAGGAAGCATCCAGTGAGGTGTGAGGAAAACCAACAAACCACAGACCAGATGGACCAGGAAGTCAAAGAAAGGATATTAAAAGGAGGGAGTGGCATACGACAGTGTGTTTGGTTGGACAAATAAGGAAGAAGAGGTGTTGAATCTGACGGTGGATTCATCGGTGATCTTGACGAGAGCAGTGGGGGCGGATGGTTGGCTGAACAAGGTGTATTGAAAGAGAAAGGAGATTGTACATGGTGTTCATAATACTGGTTTCTTATAGGTGAGTGTAATTGAGGGATTGGGGATTAGCTTTGTTTTCATACATTATTGTATTGAATTATTTCCCTAGTAACAACAATCTCGTATTAATGCTATAATCTAAAAAGCTTACATTTTAAAACGTTCAAAAATTTTTAAGAAAAATATGACCCCTGAGAGATTAACTGAGCATCTCTTTTGATAGCTGTGGTTTATTCCCACTCTCCCCATTCTCTTCCTCCTTCTCCAGATTAGTTTTCAGATTTGTCCTTTTCTTCTTGCAGAATAACTTGCACATCTGTGTTAAGACACATTAATCCAAAAAACATCAAATTTTAATAAAGCATTTTACAAATGGAGCCTTCTATAGCTTTTGTGGCAGTAAGTTCAGGATCAGGAAAAAGATATAGGGGAGAGGGGAATGGAGACCCAGTCTTTTGAGAAGTTTAATTGCATGGGGCAAAAGGAATGTATGAAGTCAATGGAGTGTCTTAATAATGTGGGAGAAACCAGATTATTTTGGCATGTTAATGGGTGGGTTCCAGTAGGAAGGAAACCCCCATGGGAGCTCAGTGTCTTGACAAAGTGAGGGGACCTCAGGCCCTGGTGGAGGGACTGGCCTTCACAGAAGGCCTCCCTTTTGCCTGGAGGGACGAACGAGAACGTGGGTGTGAGAGGGGCAACGGGCCTCAGAGTTGCTACTCCAAGTAACAGCTCCTTATTCTCCTCTGTGAGACCTCTTAGACCCTAAATTGCCTATGTTTTTACCTATTTTTTTTTCTCCCAAACAATTTTTTAGTTTCGACTAAAAATCAAAAAATAGCTTTGAAATTTTGAACTATATACATTTTTGATATGTACTCAGCTTAGGAGTGGGAAGACTCTCGAATATTGAAAGTTAGAATTTTCTGTTTTATACAAATGGGTTGATTTTTTTCTATGTTAGTCAGGATAGGCTGGCTATTGCAGTTAACAGGCACCTCCAAAATTCAGGAGCTTTAAAGTCAGAAAAGTGTACATATATCTCATTGTCTCATGCTGTTCGTGGGACATCCACCAGCGCACCCTCCATGCCCTGCCTGAGGAGCCTCCCCACCTAAGCATTGTCTGTTTCTGTGGCACAGAAAACATCACATCTGTGATGGCCTGCATCCCATTTGTCTAGAAACATCACCTCCCATCCCCAACCATATATTGTTGGCCAACACCATGTCATGATGACAAACCAGCTTCAGAGTGGGCAGCTGGTGGTGGCCATCTTCCATGCGCTGGAAGGAGCAAGAAGCGTGGGTGGGACTCACCCTGCTGATACCACACCACCCTCCTCAGAGAGGCAGAGTGGGCCCTGGTGGAGTTTGGGGTTGCCTGTGCCCTCAGGCCCATCCTTTGACCACATCACCTAAAATTCTGTTAATAGCAATCCATTCCTTTATTTTTAAGGTTTCATTTTTCCAAGTATTTTTTTTTTTTTAAGTAGAAGCAGTTCTAGAAAACCTAGTGAATCGTCACCTTTTTCCTCCAAGGACCTTATTTTCTTCGGCAGTCTCAAAATTGTAGGAGAGTTTGTTTTTTTAAGTAATGGTTATTTTCCTTCTTTACTAAATATAGAACTGTCAGTTGAGCTTCTGCTTAGCCTGAATTGATGATAACTGCAGGCCGATCTCTGCAGCCCGGTCTTACAGGTCTGCTTCCCATTGAGCTTTTGGGGGTTTGGCCTATGGCACTTGGGCCTTCATTACTCGTTCATGAACCCATTTGGACCCAGGAACTTGGCTTTAGTTCCACTAGTTCTCAGATGCTGAAGGTCTGTGAGAGGAGGGCCGGACGATGCTGGAGGCCAGGGAGCAGCTCAGCGACTTGCTGGACACTAGTGACCCCCAGGGATGCATGCAGTGTAGCCAGGCACTGGCCCCGTCAGTCTTCTCCATTTTTCCACCCATTCTCTCCAGCCCCTCCTTGCCTACTTTCCTTTTTATCTTACTCCTTCAGGCCACCTCCCTCTCCTCCACAGCCACAGGGCTTGCCCCAGGCTGTGAGACCAATAACAGAGTTAGTTTGTGGTGGAGATGAAACTGGCACTCTGCTAGATAGCCTCTAATATGGTACGCTTTCGTCCGTGGAAAAATCTAAGTGTAGTCTAGTGAAAATCTCCTTGGGATGACTTTGGTGAATTACAGTCTCCTGTAAACATATTACCTCCACACTATTGAAAATTTGTGGCGGTGTCAGTTTGAGTGAATGATTTATGTTATTCTTGATATATTAATAGGCAGGCTTCTAGGCTGGGGTCAGTATTAGGCAGGGCAGCCAATTCTGAGATCAGTGGTCAAAAGGAAGGGACTATTAGCTAATGTTTCATAGGACAAAATGGCTTTTTAATGAATAGCATATCCTTTATGTTTATGTTTGTCAGCTAGTTTGACCAGCCTTGAGTAATGCCCACAGACCCCCCAGTCTGTGTTTACCCCGACTCCTTTACTTTCACTGCACTGATAAGAGATCCCTTTCTTCTCCATCCTGTGTAAGGTAGCAGTCCTTCCCATCCTCTCCTCCTCATACAGCTTTATTGATTCCCCATTGCACTTATCACTAGCTGACATTATCTTTTCATTTGTTTATGTGTTCTTCTGTCTTCCCTTTAGAAAGTGGTTTTGCCCACTGTGGTGTCCCCAGAGCCCAGAGTAGATACATATAAATACTTGAATGAGAGAGGCCGTGATCGATGATGCACTCTGAAATTACCTAGTTGTCATTGCCAGAAACTTATAAACATGGAACATTTCCTTTCTGTAACATTTCTATCTTGGACTATCTCTCTCTCTTCTCTCCTATGATAATTGGTCCTGTCCATTCAAAGCCAACAAATATTTTCAGAAAATGAATATTTACTGCCAATTTTGTACTTTTGTGGATTTTTTTCTCATGAGCTTGTCTTTTAAGAGTATTTTGAGTCATATTCTATAACCAAGGCAAGAAATAATACTGCTCTTCTTTCCTAGAGCACCAAAGAAAATATTTTTTATATATATTCCTAGCACACATTCGTTGTGTCGTTGCCTGCTTACAAATGTTTGGGAACCTTTTAGACAAGTTGACCTATAAAAAAAAGTAATTATATTGACATGTAAATGCAATCGACTGATTCTTTGTTATGTTTTACAAAAGAGTATGATCATTACTTTGGAATTTTTTTTTTTATTATTCCTTTTACTTTGGAAGCTTAATTTTCTCCTTTTGGCTTTTGACTTTTCCAACATGTTTTCTAAAGTAGTCTTTTATTTCACGCATTCAATTTCCCTTACCTTCTTTAGTTTTCAATTTTTTAATTGATTTGTTTGTATGTTTCTTACCTTCTTCATTGTCT
This sequence comes from Pteropus alecto, assembly GCF_000325575.1. Classification (NCBI taxonomy): domain Eukaryota; kingdom Metazoa; phylum Chordata; class Mammalia; order Chiroptera; family Pteropodidae; genus Pteropus; species Pteropus alecto. The sequence goes on along the minus strand of NW_006494612.1, from coordinate 2,142,540 downwards.
GTGTTTTCTTGTAATGTCTTTCCATGCTGTCTGTGTTAGTCTAAGCGAGGTCCCTGAAGTCTCTGTGCCTCAGAGGGTGCTTAAGATAGTGATAGGTATACTAATACTAATATAAATAAAATGGAATTTTCAAGTGAGAAGATTGGTTAAGTAAATAAAAATAATTATTTCACAAACATTTATTAAGCTACTACCTAGTATCTGGCAGTGCCGAGAGTATCAGGAAAGATTGCATTTACTAGGGGAAATGGGGATGTGATCAAACATTTTTAGCAATTTGATGACGGGAGAAACTTTACGAAAGTTGGTCACAGGTCCTGTGGGAGAAGGAGGAGCATCTAAGACTGCTCCTGGGAAGGCTTCCTGGAAAGGAGCTCCAGGGGAGGGCACCGGAGGGTGGGGAGTGCGTACGAAAGCAGAGGTGGTACCAGCAGCATAGCTGGAGCCCGGTGGCAGATGAGCCTGGCAAAAGAGCCAGGTCCAGACCCGGAGGATCTGGTATGCACCCAAGTGGGGTGAGATTTTATCCCCTGCATGATGGGGAGCCCTTGAAAGGGCCTGTGCCAGAGGCACATGGGGCATCTACCAGAAGCTCAGAGAATTAGGGTCAGAAGTCAAGGAGAATTATGAAGGCTGGCAGTTGTGGTGGTCGATGAATACAGGGGCACAACTTGAAAACCCTAATGGTGTGTATAGACTCAAGGGAGTGCTAACATTTAGTTGGTGGAGGTCGGGGGAGCTTGCATCACAGGACCAGGGGAGAAGTTTCGAGGAGGATGGTAAGAGAAGTAACAGGGGATACAGGTTGGGCAGTGTTGGGATTGGCCATGAGCATTTGATCTGAGAACAGCCACTGAAAGCCGAGTAGCAGTGGACTGAAGACACTGTGAGTGGAGCCAGTGAGCCCAGCTGCCTCTCATGGAATGACAGGTCTCCTTACAGCCTGGGGCCTTGTGTGTTGATTACCATTAGTAGAGATATTACATGAACTTTATGAAAGTTTTTATACTCAGAGTACAGGCTTTGTAGCCAGCTTTTCTCTGCACAGACCCTGATGTTTCATAATCATCAGACAGTCCCCATCCACCATCCTGAAGGCTGTCTTCATCAGAATGGCATGGTGTTCTTTTCTAGATCTCCCATGAACATGATTAGTTATTTATCTTAAGCTTTCGTTTTTCTTAGACTGATTTTTCACTACCTTAATGCCATCTTGATTACTGGTGATAATAAAAAGGTTGTGTGTAATTAAAAGTATATTATTTCCATATTTTAAAACATTGAAAAATGAATAGAGAAGACTTTTCTGTCATGATAGCGTTGGGGTAAACGAGGTGATTGGGGACGGGGCATTTTGTAGTCCATCCAAAAAGAAAAAAACTAGATACGGTTTCACCGTTAAGATTTTTGCTACTTTTATTCTGTTGCACAAATATAAAACATTTCAAACAGCCAAGTTTAGATGATAAATCACAGAAGAATTTATGCTTGCACTTTTGCAGCAGGATTTTGGAACTTCGTGATTTACCTTCATCCTTTCCTCTTTCCTCCTCCTGGTGTGCTGCCTACCACTAGCTGTTTGTGATGCTCCTGTGAGCCTCTAGTTCTGTCTCCTGTAATTGACGACCTCTTTGCAGCCTGCCTTCACCAGCATGAGTCCACTTCTGGCCCCATGTTTCCCATTGGGGGTAATGAAATGCACTGTGCTGCTCATGAGCTGACTTCTTAATGATTGTCCTTTAAGCGACTTGAAATCACCTAGACTTGAAATGTCTTCGTGTCAGAGAATTTTACTTCCAAATTCGCCTATTCAATATTGCGGTCATTCATTTTTCTGCAATAAAATTTTGTGTGCCTTTGCTTCTCGCACTGTTTTGCTGAATCTCCGTTTCCCCTTGGATGTATAAATGACAAATAGTAATTAGACAGTTGTGCCAGTTTCCTGGTTCCTGGGCTTTGGTCACTGCTGTCCTTAATTCAGGACCACACTCTGCTTTTTACAGTTTTTTCATCCCCCCACACTGCCACCAACTGCTTGATTGCACAAACACGCTTTCACTACTCCTCACTAACATGTCTCTAATAGTTCACCCTTTTAAAGAGTGCGTAACTACCAGCCACACATTTTTAAAGCTGTGCAGTTCTCTTGTGTCCTATTACTGAATATTCTGGTGGGAATTTGTCTTTTCCAATACTTTGGTTATTGATTTTATTTTTCTAATGAAATAAAATAAGCAGTCTCCTATGATTTTGAGTTAATGAGGATTTGAAATGGATTTCAAGTATTTTTGTTGGGTTTTTATGGTGCAGGTGCAATCTCATGCCGTAAGTTACCAGAACTAAACAGTTTAAGAGCTATAAAACTCCTCTGCCATGGATTGCTAAAATAGATTGACAGCTACATGTGAGGTAAATGTCAGATGTTAAATATTTTTCATTAATGATAAGTTGGAAATTTGTAACCTTGTCCATGCTTATATAGCCTCATAAGTCCCTCAGCCAGTGTTAATTTATATTTTATTACTTTTCAGCTTGTAAACATTTCGATGCCAGACTCTTGGCTACTCAATTTGTATGGATTTTTTTTTTTTTTTTAATGAACTACCATTTAAAATGCTTATTTTTATGCCATTTGGTTGAAGCATCGGGTCCACTTTGAGCTTTCATTTATGCATTTATCTAGTATATGTTTTCTAAATGCCTACTATCTGCCAGGTACCATGCTAGATACAGAGGTAAATAGACACACAACCCCAGAAGGGAGACACATGAGGGCACAATAGTTGTGCCACAGAGGGTTCAAGAGGGTTCAGAGGATTTGCTGATCCCTTATTAATGGTGGCTAAGAGCATGGAGTCTGGAGTCAGATGGCCCAGGTTCAAATCTTGACTTCATTTAGGAGAAATATGACTTGGACTTGCTTCTCTGGGTCAGAGTGACCCCCTCTAAAAAAGGGGGGTATTTATGGTATAGACCTCATATGTGGATTAAAATAAGGGAATATTTATAAAGCCCTTAGAATAGTGCTTGGTACATGGTAAGAACTATAACATTTTTTAAAAATCAAGTAAAATAAATAACATTTTGACTGAACTAAGAACTAAGGAAAACTCTATTGTGAAAAATACAAAAATAACTGGGAGTATTTTAATATTTGTTTTTTAAATGTGTGGAAATTCGAGCTGATAGCTTATTCAGGGATTTACTATCACTAGGTTCTGTCTCCAGAGCCTTAGCTTACTTTTGTTTCGTATATTTTCAGCTGTTTTGACGTTTTCAGGTAAGAAAGAACTCTCTAACAATTAGACTCCGAAATGAAATGAGCTATTATTTATGCTATTGTAAATAAATTTCTCATTATCAGAAACAGCCAAGCAAAGGTTGAATCTACCTGTAGCTTTGGGGATGCCTACATTGGGTAGCAGTCAAGGGAGAAGCTGTTTTGACGTTTTCAGGTAAGAAAGAACTCTCTAACAATTAGACTCCGAAATGAAATGAGCTGTTATTTATGCTATTGTAAATAAATTTCTTTCTCATTATCAGAAACAGCCAAGCAAAGATTGAATCTACTTGTAGCTTTGGGGATGCCTACATTGGGTAGCAGTCGAGGGAGATCAAGTAATTCCTAAAAGCCAAATAATTTTTTTTTTTTTTTTTTGGTCACGCTTTAGTGTATAAAGGCATGCAGCGTTGGGAGCGGGAGTCTGAGGTGTAAAATGCCAATTTCAGTGAAGAGGACAGTTGAGGTTGAGAAGGATTCACAAAGTTTGAAGGCAGAAAGTGGAGAGTTTTCATTGCTAGTCTAAATGGTGGACTTTGTTTCCTAGAGAATGGGGGGAGGTATTATACCTTTCAGTCGGAGAGTGGCCTAGATTCAAAGGAAGATTTTAGGGAGAGTAATCTGGTAATAGGTGCCCAGATTAGAAGGAGGAGTCCTGTTAGAAGGCATGGCCCCCACGTAGACAGGCAGGGGTAAGATGTGTGTGAGAGGCATCTAAGATGACTGTGAGCCTCAGGAACTGAGGCAAATACCTAACTGGGTTAGGTATTTGGGGATCAGAAAGAGAGCATTTTATATGCAATTCTAACTCATTTTTTCATTCAGCAAATGTTTGTTGAATGCAAACAGTGCAGAGCTCATACCCACCACCCCACCCCCTGCCCCGTGATGGATTTATCATGCTGTTTTCATGAAAAGGAAGACAAACACATGTACAATCCACAGGCACTTTAAATCCCATTGTAGTGAGCCTTGTTACAGGGCAATTTGCATTCTGCAGGAACCTCTTAGAAACAAATGCCTGTTAGAAAAACAGAGCCACTTTCTTTGGACCTCTGCATATAGTAGGTCCTTCACTTTAGTGAGAATATCTGATTATGTATTTGCATTGACCACAAAGAAATCAGAACAGTGGGACTGAAGACAGCTTTTATTTTCTTCGATCAAGTCATGTTTGTTCATCATAGCCGTGAATGTCTTTCGACCTTAAAACACCTGAATACCTGTAAAATCCAAATAAACTCATCAAAGCACCATAGTGCAGGATCCTCCACCACTGTCCTTCTTTCCTTGTGTTCAGAACCATTTGACTTCTGGCTCCACAGTTTGAGACTGGGAATAGGCTTATTATTCAAAAGAACAGATGGCCAAGCCTTAGAGAGCTGATGCATTTCTGCAGAGACTATCAGTATAGCACTTAGCACATTATTAGTGCTCAAGAAATGTTCCAAAAGTTAAAATAGATTTTTTTTGATAGGCTGCCTTTGCTGTAATTGAGGTGCCCCACGAGAGTTTTTAAATCTCCAGTGTTACTAAAATGTCATCCAGCCATCCTTTGAAAAGCAAACGCAAACAATCTGGAATAGAAATTTCTCTTTATATTTTCTGCATAAAGGTGACTCTTAAACTCCTCCCCACTCCTCTGGAGTTAAATGCCTGGAAAATGCCAGGCTAGTATTTTTAACCTAAGCACAGTACAGAAATGTACAGTGCCTCCTCGAAGTCCTAGGAAGTTCTTACATTTGACTAGTTTTACAAGATAATGGGGGCATGGAGGTTGCCTTCTGCCCAGTTATTTGGGGGGTAGAATGTCTCATTCCCTGCCTGCACTGACTACGGGAATTTCCAAGAAGCTATGCTCCTTGTCAGATGTATTTGCCACACTTAGCACAGGCCACACAAGTGGCCTCTGTCAGCTCTGATAAAAAGGGAAGCTCAACACCCTTTTATGAACATTCTCCTTTAAACCTGTCAGGCTCTAAAATTAGGCAGGAGTTGCTATCACCAGACATTCTTCTCTCCACAGGGCTTGCCCTTTGCAGTTTACCTTCATCTTCTGTGGATGAGCACATCCCTGTTACTGGTGATATCGAGAGTCCTGGCATTTGCCTTAGATAGCACCAAATCAAAACAACATCAACTGTGGTGGTGAAGTTTGTTTTCAGGAGCTTAAGTGGTTGCACGACTTTGAGTATCTTAACAAAATTGATATTAAGTAGAGACAGCTGATCTATCTAATGTTCTCTTGATTTGTTATGTTTGCTTGCTCCTGTTTTTCGTTTAAAGGCAGATGTTTTTATTTCATCTATTTGAAACATATTCAGATGCTAGGACAGCTGGATGCATATTCAGTGACTGCTGATGCTTTCAGAGCAAAACCGCTTTCCATTTGGTGATACCTCTGGAAAGTCAAGCTTGATAATAAGGATGGGTCATTTCTGACATTTTGAGCTATGTACTTTATGTAAATGCAAACCTTTTCTCTCTGTTCCTAAATAGTTCTTTTTCTTTTTTTAATTTAAGCTTAAGGATCATGAGCTCATATCTGTTAAACAATCATTCATTGGAATTTGGTTTTAAATGTGCAAAATTAGAAGCTGCTTTAAATTTAATCGATTACTTAGAAAGTTGGGGTTGCTTTCTTGGTGATTCTCTGAAGCATTTTTTGTTTCATTTGTGAAGCGAATCATGTAAGTTAAGCCTTTTTAAAATACTATTAAAACCGAATTTTTTTTAGCAGAATGGAATGACAGGACGTAGTGGGATTTTTATTGTTTTAATAATCTGTCTTCAAGATGGTAACACTGGCGAATGCAGAAGGGCCATTTTTCCAAGCAGACCTGCTTTGCTTAAAAATATATAATAATAATAAAATAACAACAACCCCTGTATCTTGAATATATGACTTTTGACATGCTTGAATGAGTATCCTATTCAAGAGGGTAACAGAAAAGCAAAAAAGCACAGCATTTCTGACAGGATATTCGTCCCCTGGATTCCTTAGAAATGAATGATCATTGTCTTGGGGGAACAAAAGGATTACAGTCAGTCTATGCCAAAGGTTCTAACATTTTTAAAATTTTGCATCATTACACCCAGTAACGATATTTACAAGGAAATCTTAGCTCAAAATGAATTACTTTGTGATGTAGTAGAGAAAACTCTGGGCCAGAGACTTGGGAGATCTGAGTGGTAATTTTCCATAAGCTGCAGTATTACCTTAGCAGATGCTTATCTTTGTGGATTTTATCTTTGTCATTTGTAAAAATAAGAGAGTGACTGGCTAGATGATGTCCCAGAATGACAGTCTCTGCTATCTGAAACATTTTAAATCCCCAGATTTGGGGATTATCATCTTAATTCTACTGGGCTGAGAAAGAACTGACACTGGCTTCGTTACCAGGTGGCACAGTCTTTTGATTGCTCAGAAAATACCCATCGCTGTCCTCTATAAAGAAACAGTGTGGGCTTCACAGAGTGTCTGGTTCCTTATACCTTATTGTGTTCCTTATACCTTAATGTTCTTGGTTTTCAGTGTGGAGTAACATTGTTACACTGCTGTAAGAGTTACCAAAATGGAGAATTTTTTTTAAGGGGGAGGAAAACAAAAATTGAAAGAAGCGTTCTTAATTCAGTATTTGATCAACCTTTGGCTGGCTCACTCATGTTTAGAAATAACTGTGGCTTTGAATCACTGTCAAGATGTTTATTTTTTTTTTTTTTTATATTGATGTCCCTGATGAAAGTTGCATATCAAAACACGCTAAAATAGTCCCTCTTGTGAGATTTCATGGGTACTTCCAGAGAGTGTCATGGATTCTTTGGTGGTGCTTGTAGCCAGGGCCGACCCTGTTGCTAACACAGGTTTTGCAGGCTCCTTGCTGACCTGCATCACAACCCATTTGCTCTTCTGCTGACAGAAAGAGAGGGAAGCCAGGGCCCATCAGCTTCATGTGGCGAGCCTGGATGACAGACTTTTTCTATTACTTGAATGAGTGTCTTTTTGATCGCATGTGAGCACTTTGTTCCCCTGTCCATTAAAGATCCCATAAAAACTTTGTCATCCTATTAAAGTATTGTACGCACAGTGGACACTCAAAAAGAATGGATCTGTATACTTAGCTCTCTCATTTGGTTCCAAGTAGGAGAAAAAAAATAAATCTTTTTGCTTTTTAACTTGAACCTGAGTATTGTGATAGCAGTAAACTATTGAATAATGGAAAAATAACACATGGATTTAAGCTTTGGCAGTCAGGGAGACCAACTCTAATGCCTTTTGTATTATATATACGGATGCTCCTGGACTTACAATGGGGTTACATCCTGATAAACCCATCACAAGTTGAAAATATCATAAGTTGAAGATACATTTAATACTACACTGTAGAATATGGGTTGCTTACCTGCACGATCACATGGGAGCTGCGGCTTGCTGCCACTGCCCAGCATCACTAGAGAATATGGTACCACATATATCTAGCCTGGGAAAAGATCAAAATTCAAAATTTGAAGTATGGTTTCTATTGAATATATATCACTTACGCCCCATCGTAAAGTTGGAAAATGGTAAGTCGAACCATCATAAGTTGAGAACCATCTGTATATATAAATTACATTATAATTTTTGCATGCTACTAATAATAGTTTAAGGTTCTACTGTTCCAACCACAATTCCACTTTAGAAAATAAGAGGAGTCAGGGAGACCAGTTGGTTTGAGGCTGATGAGTAGAGAATTCTGAGTAGGTTTGCCAAATGAGAGGAGAGGCTTGCTTGTAAGAACTAACGTGACCAAATGAGGGCCTGGGTGTGGGAGTCTTTGGCACAAGATGTGATTCAGAGAGTTAGTAGTCAGGTGGCTGAGGAGAAAGCGAAATAAGAAATTGCTGCCACGAGACGAAATAAGCTTGGAGAGGAGCACATATAGGGTATACCTGAGGCAAGGTGACTTAGAGATGTAGCAGGGCCCTACCCACCATGTGAGATCACAGCCCCCTTGGAGTTGAGGTGCCCTCAGGGCCTTTGTACCTAGCCCCTCATATGGGCCTGCAAAACTGGAAGTGAAGGTCCTTGGCACAGAGTAGTTTATTGGAGCTGAGGTGGCAGAGCAGAGATTTGCAGAGAGAAAAGAGAAGACCAAGTATAGAACATTGCAAAATAGTAGCGTTTGGCAGGAGGAAGAAGAGCTAGTAATGGATCAATTAAGAAAGCTGAAAAAGAATTAGAGAAATAAAAAAAAGAACCAAAGAAATACTCCACCCAAGAAGCCAAAGTAGCAGTTGCCAGATAAAGATCAAAATGAATGGGGTCTGGGAAGAAACCAATTCAAAAGTTTCTGAACAGTAGGGGAAAGAATAGTTCTTCAGTAAATGGTGCAGAATAGTTGCCCATTTGGGGAAAATTAGATCTAAGACCATATGTAAAAGTAAACTTCATTTGGTTTTAAAATATAAATAAAAATTTTAAATGAAAATATAGACATATTTTTATAATTTGGGGTGAGGGCGGCCTGTCTATATATGTGGTATCTATAGTCAAGATACCACAAAGGAAGTAAAAAAACAAGTTATAGACCAGGAGGAAGTACAAACAAAACATACAACAGAAAAAGGGTTAATATCCTTAATGTAAGAAGAGTTTCTATAAACTATTAGAAAAATTACGATAAAGGGTAGGTAGGCACACTTTATTCTCCGAGGAAGAGATATAAAATGACTTATAAATAGATGAAAATGTATGCTAATTTAAAAACTGAATCAGTCATAAAGCAATAATGAGATGGTACTGTTAGCCGGCTAGACTAGCAAAAATTAAAATCCATTTTAACATCCATGTGGATGAGAAATGGACACTTAGGTAATCATTGTCTTGAGGAGCTTAAGTTGATACACCATTTTTAGGGAATTGTCAGAATCGATTGAATTTTTACATACTCTTTGATGTAGCAATCTCATGTCTAAGAATATATCCTACAGAAATCATAGCATGAGTACATAAGATTTATCTGAAAAGGATGAATTCCATCATTGATAATGAAAAAAATAGTCTGAATATCAGTGTGCACATGGTTAAATTTCATACAATGAAATGCTGGACAGCGATTTTTTTTGAATGAGATAAATCTGGGTGTTTTAACCTAGAAAGAATTCCATGATATCTTTCTAATTGAGGAGTGGCAGGAGTAGGTGGTAGCCCAATATTAGCCTCATTATGTGTATTGCCCTATAATAATAACCTGTATATGTGTGTGAATACGTGTCTCTATAAACTTACAAAAAAGTTGGGAAGGGTCTACACTGGATAGAGGTAGGGATGGAGGGACAAGAAAAAAGACAAAAATGTTCATTGATGTCCTTTGGAAGAGCAGTGGTGGGGACAGAGGCGTGAATGGGGTAGGAAAGCGTGAGCTGTGTGTATAGGTTTGATCAGAAAGGAAGAGGGAGATGCAAATTTATCTTGAGGGACAGACAGGGTTAATACAAAAGGTTTTGGATTTTATATAGGATAGGAGAAAATTGAGTCTGTTTAAAGTATGCCAAGGAAAGGGAGAAAATACAGAAAGAGAAAGTCATGGTAATCGGAAGCAAATGGTAGTATTGGAGTTGGTAAAGAATGGAATCAAGGCTGAGTGATCCTTCTTTCTCTAGGGTTGTAGACGGTGAGTGAAGCTGGCAGGTTTTTTCAAGAACCCCTAGCAGCTGGCCTCCATAAAGATATAGGCAAGGCCAGATGCAAAGAGTCAGGAGTGTAAATAGATAGTGTTAGGAACAGAAGAAAATGGAGAATGTTGGAAACTGCCACTCTGGAATTGATTTAGGAACAAAAAGGTGTAAGGAAGACATTTAGGAGCTATATGGGAAGGAAAAAAATAAGGAATTCATTTAGGGAAAGGAAAAAAGTAATAAAGCATAATTTCAGAGCCAGTGATTTCAAGTGTTATTAATTTGTAGTGAAGCGAATTGGCATTTTCTGAGTGCCCAACAGCCCAGGGGAGGAGAAGGGATCCAGTGGGTGTGGTTAGCATTAGAGGATTTCAGGCATTAGTGACACTTAAACGGCTGGCCAAGTGTCCCAAGCTGGGCAAGAAAGCCCAAGAGAGGTTGTCAGCCAGAGAGAGTATAGGACTCAGAATTGAACTCTATATTGAAGAATATCACGATAAGAGTTAAAAAAAAAAAAAAAGCAGCAGATGCCCCAGAAGGAAGGAAGGAAAGGAGGTAGTGAAAGAACAAATTGGAGTCCCAGGGGGAATGTCAGAGTTCCTTGCAGAAGAGGTTGAAGTTCAAAGTTCAAAAGGCATAACCAGCATAATGGATGTGTGAAGTGCCTGTTGGTTTGTCTCCTTAGACTTTAAGTTTCATGAGGGAATTATCCAGGTCTTGTTCATCCTTATGTCTCCAGTGCTTAGCGCCATGCCTGGCACTGAGTATTGGAACTAAGCGGGTAGGGTAGAGTGGAAGCAAAGGTCTTGACACTGAGACATTTAAGCCTCTGAAGGTCAGGATGCTGGACAGGACATCAATTGCATTGATAAAGTCACTGAAGAAAATTGCAGGAGAACTGGATAAGGAAATATAGAGTCCCATATTAAAATTGTCAAGGATTGTGAGAAAATAACTTTTAGTTGATATTGACAAGGATAGAGGGAGTGATAAAGGCAAATGGTCTGACTAGATTTTTGAGCCCAGTTTCACCTGTATCAGAGTAGCTAGAAGACATACTAAATCTGCAGGTTTCAGGAAACTATTTTCAATATGTTCGTCACAGATGCATAGGCCCAGCCAATAAGGTTCAAGAGCCACTGGTGTGGCTTCTGAAGTGGAGCTTTCTGATTTGGCCAGGTTTGAGGACCAAATGGCAACAAGTAGTTTGCTAGCTTCTCCTCCTAACCAAGCAAATTCAGGGCAGTGGGAAAGAAAATGTACCCAAAGCCTCTTAAAAGTTTAAAGGAAGTGGCTTCAAGAGATAACCAGTTTCAGTTAAGGAAGTAGAAAATGCATAATGGAAAATGGCTGGACTATTTTTAATGACTATTTCTAAAATGTCCACATGGATTCCTTCCATAATTATCAGAAGACTGAGGATTCAATTTGTCCTTTTATTGAAGTCAGGTTAAGGTTTAATATCAATTGCTTTTCCGCAAATGGAAATGACAAAGAATGCTGCTGTGTGTGGGCAGAAAGATTTGATAAAATATACACACATGTATATATGAGGGATGTATGTTTATTTCAAGACTGGAATTAGCCTTCTTGTAAGGAGTTTTCTTGAAGATGATTTTATTATAATCATCTTCACAATGCACTTTCACTTGTGAACAGTGTTCGAATTTTTTTCAATTTTTATTTTTCAATTAGAGTTGACATTCAATATTATTTTGTATTAGTTTCAGGTGTACAGCATAGTGGTTAGACATTTATATAATTTTCAAAATGATCCCCCTAATTAGTCTAGTACCTACCTGGGACTATACACGTTATTACACTATTATTGACTATATCCTCTATCCAGAAGTCCCCAACCTTTTTAGCACGAGGGAGCGGTGATGCTAGTGCTGGGGAGTGGCTGCAAATACAGATGAAGCTTCACTCGCTCACCAGCCACTCACCTTTGGCTGTGCAGCCCCGTTCCTAACAGTCCACGGACCGGTACTGGTCCATGGTCCAGAGGTTGGAGACTCCTCCCCTATGCTGTACTTCACATCCCAGTGTCTATGTTGTAAATACCAATTTGTACTTCTTAATCCCTTCGCCTTTTTCACCTAGCCCCGAATACTCCTCCCCTCTGGCAATCACCAGTTTGTTCTCTGTATCTATGAGTCTGTTTTCATTTTGTTTGTTCATTTATTTTGTTCCTTAGACTCCACATGATATTTGTCTTTCTGTCTTATTTCACTTAGCATAATACCCTCTAGGTCCATCCATGTATTTGCAAATGTAAGATTTCTTTTTTTATGGCTGAATAATATTCCATTGTATATATGTACAACTTCTTTATCCAGTCATCTATTGATGGCCACTTAGGCTACTTCCATACCTTGGTTATTGTAAATAGCACCGCAGTGAACATAGTGTTGCATACATTTTTTTCGAATCAGTGTTCTGGTTTTCTTCAGATAAATACCCAGAAGTAGAATTGCTGGGTCATAAGGTAGTTATTTTTAATTTTTTGAGGAACCTCCAAACTGTGGCTCCATAGTGGCTCAAAATGTTATTTTAACATCTGGACCACACCAGCTTAAAGCTAAGATGTATTTTTGCAACTACTGGCATAAAAGGGGCTTTGTGCTTTTGTTGGTATTCTAAAAGGTTACCTTTGTCCTGGAGCCAGATGGGAGAGTTGCAGACTGACTCGCAGGCACTGCACATCCTACAGGTGGTAGCAAGAAAAGTGGTGCCAGAGAAGGAAGTCAGATTGTCACAAAGTGATGAGATAGAGCACTCCATGAACAAAAAGAGAGTCTGCGAGTTAGCTTAGTGGGGGCTAGAGGTGCATCAGCCCTGCTGACTGATGAAAAGCAGGGTGCAGAGAAGGAATGAGCTGGATGGAGAGAGACTGAGTGCAGGGGCAGGGATTTGAAGTTGGGGGTGGCCGGAAGGAACACTCCTTTTTGAACAGCTGACTCGGTTAGGGTAGAATTGTGTGAGCCCAGTTGCTCCCTGCTCCTGCTATGCTGTGGTTAGAGTGCTCCAACATCTCCCTAAATCTGAGTTGAAGGCCCTGGATTTCAGCTCATTAGCCCCAGCCAATCACTTGAAATGTGTTTCTTTTACTCTGCATTTACTCTTACCACCCACACAGTCATACTCTGTTAGTGACTGCTCACTGCCACTAAGGAACTTTAAATAAAACTGTGTCCGCTCTGTTAATTTTGAACTCTATATTCTCGATTCCTAAACTGTCAAATTTACGTCTCTCAGTATTTCTAAGTCAGAAACAAATGCTTTTATACTATTATTTCTTGGCAGGTTTCAAAAAACCACCAGACTTGCAGGTGTTTATTGTGACCCAGTTGTGCCTTTCTCCAAATTTGCATTGTCTCCTGCCTCTCTCCTCCCCCAGCTATTTGCTTCCAAGCACTTTGTAGCATCTTCCTACAGTAGAACCGCTACCTTAAAAGCTTTTAATATAATATGGCTGCAAACTTGTGTAAAGGCTTATGTCCTTGACTGTGACAGATGAAGTCAGCAAGACGTTTCTGAGCTGGGTACTTTTTCCAGGCATCACTTGGGGTAGAGACACCATGTTTGTCCAAAGAGAAAGCTCTTTACAGATTTTCTGTCTAGAAGAAGCCATTATCAGCTTTTGGTGGCTTACTGCTTATTCCATGACTTATCATTCAAACAACATTTAATGTTCTCCTTCTTCTTTTTCTCTTATTCATTTTATCCAAAAAGCAGTGAATGTGGAAATGTTGACTAAACTTGCCTGAGGATGCCCAGACTAAGGGAAGGTTTCATGAGCCTTAAAAATACTGGAGAAAGTGTCTTCATTTAACCAGGAATAACAGAATTTTCATGTTGTTCCTCCTCTACTCTCTAAGCTAATATATGGTTTGTTTGAAGTCAGACTTGGCCATCCTGCCGAACAATTCAATATAGGGAGATTTCTTCATCTCCCAGTGTTGAGAGTGGAAAACAAATGTGTTTTCTGTGTGCCTTGGAAGGCCCTGGAAGGTGGGCATGAGGGCTCCATTTTAGGACTGAACGACTGAGGCTGAGGGAAGATAAACGGCATGCCCAAGGTCACTCGCTAGATGGTTGTGGAATAAGAATTCAAAGCCAGCTCTCCCAGTTTTCAGACCCAAGTGCTTTTCACTGCTCCTCACTCTCTCCATAAAAACTGAGAGATGCTTCATCAGACACCCACTCCACTGTGTCACTATACGTCTTGGTGGAGGATTTACTACCTGTATATGTTTCCCATATAAAAGCATACAGGTGTTTATGGAGTAATGCTTAATCTAACTATTCTCTCTTTTGTTCTAGATTTTCTACCCTAGCAAGGATGGTACAAAGATCCCAATGTTCATTGTGCATAAAAAGGGCATAAAATTGGATGGTTCTCATCCTGCTTTCTTATATGGCTACGGTGGCTTCAACATATCGATCACACCCAACTACAGGTAAGCGTGGAACACTCTTGGCGCTTCAGCGTGCGTTTGATCCTCTTCATACAGTGGGAAGAAACCATAGGTGGTGCTAATGAATCTTATTTTTCTATATATTTAACCATATATGTCTTGCTTGCCATTTTCGTGGAGAGGCAGGATTATGTGTTATTCTCGATGCATTTTTAGTCAGGAATTTCAGGATCATTACGAGCTAATCTTGTGTAGTATCTATTGAGTCTTGAAGAAAGAAAGCTCCTACCTTTGGTGTTTGCATTTGCTACCACCCCACTGCCCTCAGTATTCTCTTCAGAAGGACTGGTTTTTCAGCTGATATTTTTTCAACAGCACGAGTCTTAAAATAGACTATCTTAACATTCAGCCATAAATATATTTTCTGTATAGCCTATTCATCCATTTTAAACTGTTCTATACTGTTTCTGTGATTATTTTCCAATGACTTATGTTTAGGGAGAAAAATCTAAATTTGTACATTTGCCATTGTTTATGTGAATATCTTGTCAGTTATTTGCAAACTTGATTTTAATATCCCATTTATAGTATCAAATGGAATTTGCTTTGAGTATTTTTAATAAAAGCAAGGAATCTTCTACCAGACCAGCTTTAAGCCAACTTCTAAATAGTGCCTCACGTGAAATCTGATTCAGATTCATCTTTCTTATTTGGGAAGAAATATATGGGCTGGTGACTGTCAGGACATAAATTCAGAGTAGATTCAAGCAGGTGTCCCAAAATTGAATACAAGAAAGCCATTACTTTGAGTACTTGGTATCAATAGAGCACTCTAATTATTTAGGACTTAGTAACAGATGAAACATGATTGCTGCCCTCAGGTGGTTTACAGCCAAATTGTGAAGTGTCTTGAACATGTGGCTAAAGTTTTTGATTTTATCCTTTTGTTACTAAGGAGCTGATAAAGGTATAAAATCATCATGTAGAATAATATTTTTAGATTTGTGAGGCATCAGTCATCATGAGTAAATTGAAGGGAAACTACTTTAAACAGTGTACCAGTGGTGGTCACTCATTGCGCAGTGACAGTGCCATGCACATTCTGATGCCTCCTCCATACCAAGCACCGGTGAAGACCAGGCCTGAGCCCACAGACGGGCTTCCTGTCTCTTACCAGAGTTAGCCAGGCAATGAGATTCACTGTTTCATTACTATGTCCATGTCTAGGTGGTAAAAACCATATGCCAGATTTATTTTCTGAGATTATTAGCCTAAGAGCACAAGCCAGTAGCTGTTAGTTCATTAGATTCACCTAATTCTTACAACCAAAAAAAGCGTCGTTGTTTGCCCCTCTTATTACTCAAAGTGATGAAATATACCAGGAGTCCCCAACCACCAGGCCACAGACCTGTACCAGAACTGGGCTGCACAGCAGGAGGTGAGCGGCAGGCAAATGAACGAAACTTCACCTGTATTTGCAGCCGCTCCCCAGCGCTAGCATCACCGCCTCAGCTGCATCTCAGATCATCAGACATTAGATTCTTATAGGAGCACCAGTCCCTGGTGCCAAAAAGGTTGGGGACCGCTGAAATACAGGCTTAAGTTTCAAATCATAGTGATGCCAGGGAATAGGGCCAATGAATACCTGCTTCACCTAATGAACGGGTCAGAGACTTGTACCTTGAGCCCCATTCCCTTGGTCCCCATAGCGGGGCTAGGATCAAGACAACACTGATTCCTGAGCAGATCTGTAGCTAAAATCATTTGTCTTTGTTCATTTGCACAGCAAGTATTTATTAAGCCTGCTCTCTTGAGAATCCAGAGATGAGTAAGGAAGGGCCCCTGAATCGTTTTCATCCCAGAACCCAGTGCATTGCTGGTATTCCAGTAGAGACTATTAGGGTGCATGAAAAACGCACCTTGAAAAGACCAAGTGATTGAAAATCCATTTGGCCAATTTTATATGATCTGATCACCTACCCCAACCCTCCTTTCTGCTTTATCCTTGAGATCTGGGAAATCAGCACTCAGACTGTCTAGAGCCCCAGGCTGCAGAAGCCTATGGTTTCCCCAGTTACTAAAGGGAAGAATGATGAAATTTTCAGAAATAGTTCTCAAATTAATTTTAACTAACAACAGATAGAAAAATGTCACTCAGCATTTTTAGGATCAGAGTAGAAAGAGGAGTAGAAAAACAAAATCATATTTTCCAAAGGACATAAATTTTTTGTCCTAGAAGCTTTGTGCTATAGTTTCTGTTTGCTTCCAGGAAATATTCTCCAGCCATGAGCCCTCTATTCCTATTTTCTGGTCTGTGTCCTCTATCTCCTCTACCTCTCTCTCACTATATGTAGTCTGGTTCAACATTGAAATTTCTGTAAAACTGGAAAACCTATTTAAAATCAGTGTTTCAGAATGCTTTATTTTTTCCAATTTGAGCAATTTGAAGAGAGATACCAAAAAAAAAATGGTAGCAGGGGTCATTAGTGGGTGTTCTTATGCGCCAGCCCAGCACCACTCATACCAGGCTGTCACATGGTTGGCAGTATTTTGTTTGCCAACATAGTTGTTAAAAGATAGATTCGGTTTGAAATGAAGGCCTCTGGTTTTTCCTGTTTGCATTATGAGTTTTATATTCACACTTTGTATGTGAAATATTTACCAATATAGAAATGATAAAGACTAAGTATTCATGAAAATATATGAGCTTTGCAGTTAAACATTAATCAAAAGTTCTATATTTTTTACTTTAATCAAGTAATATAAAAACATTGGACTCCAATTTAGATATTACAACATGGAGTGTTTTCAGGGATACAATTATGTTTTTGAGGTGGAGGGAGATAACATGGTCCTTACTAGGCAGTTAACGAAAGGTTAACTATTTTTACTATTTCTCAGTGTGTCTAGGCTTATCTTTGTGAGACACATGGGTGGTGTCCTTGCAGTGGCCAACATAAGAGGAGGCGGTGAATATGGAGAGACGTGGCATAAAGGTGAGCTGTTTTCTCTACAGAAACACAAATACGGCGTAGTCAAAGCTATGTTTGAATGAGCTAAGGGAAGTTAGGAACAGAAGAGCATTTTGACTAGACAAATGAAAGCTAAGGATATTTTCCAACACATTGTAGGTACCACTCACTCCCCCTTTAAAAACACCTTTTCACATTTTATTTTCCTTTGTAGTCTGTTTTAATGAAGTACATATTTTTCAGAAGCATTCACTATAGACCATAATCAAAATTATTTGTGTGTGTTTTGTTTTTTAGCAATGCTTAGGGTAGATTTTTATCCTGGAAGAAGTGAGTTTTGGGGCTACTTTTTGGTATTTATTCTATTAGCCTGGCTTTTACTGCTCAGCATTAATTGGCTGTCTCAAAACAGACTTCAAATGGATCATTTTCTCTTAAAAGAGCAACCTAAAATAGAGCTTTCCTGTTCCCAGTGTGGGCATCCTTTTGCTTGTTTTCTCTGATTTCCTCCAAAACTGCTGCGAAGTAGCATCCTCCTAGCCTTGCTGCTGTGACTTGTATCATGTGCAGGTTTAGACACAAGAATTTAGTTGTTTTTCTTTTCTCGTTTTAATGATTTGGTTTCCAGTCTCTGGCCTTCTGAAGCATGTATTCTGGTTGACTGAGGATGACTCTGTACTCAGTTTCATTCTCGTATTGTCACAATTTTTTTAAAGAATGATGATCTTTATTTTTAAAACTCTATCTCTTCCTTTTCTCTCTATATAGAGCACACTCCTTCTCCCAGGCTTTTGTGTATCTGGAATTCATAGACTAACAATAGCCTGAAGGAGGTGTTCTTCACTTGTCTTATTCCTATGTCCTGTGGAGGATACGGGACAGCACCTTCACTCCCACCAGCTCCATGCTTCTCCCCTCTATCATCATCAGCCATCATTTATAGAAAACCTACTGGGACAAGGTAGCCACTAGTGCTTGGGCTTGGTCAAGCACTGTTCGTGTCAAGATGTAGGAAAGGCCCAGGCCTGACTCCTGGGCATCCAGCATTTCCCCCAAAAGCTGACTATTTGTGCATCTTAGCAAGAGTGAGTGTTCCTATTTGACACATGGCCTGCCTACCATCATTAGGTTGACTTCTGCCATGTCATCCCCAAAGACTTTATCAATTGTCATATTTGAAACGGCATTGGATTCTTTGTATAATTTTGACTTTGACCTGACATTAGTTTAGTTACACTAAAATCATACTGTGAAATTCAGTTATTGAGAGATGACTGATAAAGGGACACTAAATAAGAATAGACTCTCTATATACCATGTGTTTGATTTACATTCCAAATCTATATGCTAAGTCTGGGTCCCTTGACTTACCTGATTTCCTAAAATGTTCCGGTGTACGCACTCACACACACACACACACACACACCTGCACAGACTCCTGATCCTGTAATCTTCTCAACTCGGTTTCTTCTCTGTAAAACCCTTGTGGTCACCATCAGGTGCCTACTGTGCTGTGATAGGGCAGAGTGCCTTTGGTCTAGTCAACTCGCTCTTTCTCATCCATGTATTCATTTGAACCAATTTATTGTCCAAAAGCCTTGGGGAGTTTGGAGCTTGACTGAGGCTAAAAGCAGAGCATGTTTAGACTGAGTCATAAACTTTCTCCAAATTTAGGCTGTGAAATACAGCAGAAATTGACCTTTCCCAAATAGACCCTAATATACTGAACATTGATAAATGTAAATTCTGTTAATTGAATTTAGAATTTAACGTTCTTTGAAAAATAGTTATATACCCAGAATGATATTATTCCTGGAAACTAAGTCATCCTAGCTGTTCTAATTCTCCAATAATTTCTTACTAAAATCTTAATAACATTTGTTTTAATATGAAAAAAATTTCTTTAGTAGCACTGCTTCTTCTTCCATTGAATTTCTGCAAAAGTGGTTAATTTCAAATATCTAATTAGATCTGTCTGCCTTCATTTCAGAGGCAGTTATTTCAGACATCTTTTCCTTTAAGGGCATGTTTTTGACATTTGGCCTTTTCTCTTAGATATTTTAAGACCATACAGACATTCCTCTAAGTAATTACTTTGTGTGGTTTTACACATTGGAGTGACTTCTAGATGAGAAAGCCCAGATTCCCTGGGAAGATGTTTGAGATTCTCTTCATTCAAGATGTGCTGCTCTCTGCAGCACCACCTCCCTACCTAATTCCTGTTTACAGCAAAATTGGAGGACTTATTTCTCGTCATCACTTATCTATTTTAAACTCCTGCAAAGAAGAGGGGTGAGAAGTGCGCCTCTGCAAAGCACTTTCATCTTCCCAGGGAGCGGGAGGCACGCAGAGCCCCATCGTCGTCGTCGTGTGCTAGGTGGAACTCAGAGAACTGAACACTCTTCCAGGTCTCGTTTCAATTTGAAGCTCAGCTTCACCAGAGTACAGGTTCTTTTTGATTACATTTACTTTCACAAGTTCATCTTCATGGTTCTCTGACCATCTCTTCCCTTGGAGGCATTTCCCTTTTAAGTTCTAGGAGTTATTAGAAAAATATAATCCACCAGATGTTGTGGGACAGCGATCGTGGTGTTGATGATGTATTTTGACAACACATAATAAAATTTAAATTGAGGCATTTTTCTAAATGTAGTGTTATTATCTCATTGTGTTTAAGTTGATCAGTAGTTGAAACTGCCCTGTCATATTTGAATTCCCTTTAGGTTAAACTGTTGTGTTTTATGTTTTGTTTTGTTAATTAACTATCGTTTACTTTGGAACATTATAGGTGGTATCCTGGCCAACAAACAGAACTGCTTTGATGACTTTCAGTGTGCTGCTGAGTATCTTATCAAGGAAGGTTACACATCCCCCAAGAGGCTGACTATTAATGGAGGTTCAAATGGAGGCCTCTTAGTGGGTGAGAACTGAGTTTTATTCATTGTACTTGCTAGGTAAAACTCTTGGGGTTTTCAGACATACTGTCTGTAGGCAGCCCTTGGTTTACTTTGGCTCCTGGATGGGAGAAATGGTACAAAGAAAGCAAAATCCATCTGTATTTGGGCATCTGATAAGTGACACATAAAAGCCAGCTGAACCCACATTATACAGACTTGAATCATGATAGCTTAAAAAGTTATCTGACCTGCTCAGATCTCTTCTGGGCTAGACTGCAATTCTCTCCCCAAGAAGATGGGACCCTTCTCCCTACAAACTTGTTTCTGGGGTTCAGACAGCACAGGACTAAGTCTGATAAGCCCTCTGATTGTATTACTCAGAACTTGTTAGATGTTATCATCACTAAACATTTGTTGAATACTAACTATACTGGGTGATGCTAAACACTGGGTGCAGAGAGAAGAATCACGAGGAAAATGAAGTACACATAAAGATGGATCCACAGCATAATAGTAATGAAATAGTTCATAGAAATAATTCCCAAAGTAATGAGTACCTCGTGTCCTGGGCCCAGTCTGAGCTCCTGACATGGATGCTTTCATTTGATGTGCACACAGCCTGTGAGATGGGGCTGGTAATAACCCATCTCACACAGGAAGACACAGAGGTTAAGCAGCTTGCCCAGTGTCACACAGTTGGAAAATGGTAATGCTAGGGCTGGAGTCTAGCACTGTGGTTTTTTAGATTCTGCTCTTTTAACCTCTTTGTGGCACTGCTTCTAAGTAGCTTTTCCTAATTTTTGGTAGTTAATGAAATTTTAGTTTTCTCCCCCAATAGCACAGAACATTGTAATGAACATTTATGGTGGACCGGAACCTTGCTTGCTGAGTCCTACAGCCAATGTCATTAGGATATGAGGAGCCATTGTACAAATGTAGAACAGCACATGTGGGCTCAACTTAAAACACATGTGACAGTTTTCAGGGTTTTCAATGTTTTGGAGTAGTGACACATTCATTCAGTTTCCTTATCTTGGAGACATGCTGAATGGTGTCAAAACCTGAATTCCTGTTCTTACTCTTAGCCCCAATAGAATATATAGTCTTGAAAAAACGTTTTCCTTTTGAGGTAAAATATATATATCCAAAATAATTCGTTTCAAATTTGGAAGCGTATTGATGAAATTCTTACGAACAAAACAGACAATACCTCTGCCTTCATGGAACTTTCATTCTTGTATGAGGAGATAGACAGTACACCAAAGGCCCTGAGGCCAGCATGAGTTCCAGCTGTTCTAGCACCAGTAAGGAGGTCCGCATCTATGGCTGGACACAGCGAGCAAGGGAGAGGTGGCAGGAGGCTAAACCAGACAGGACCTCAGCCAGGTGAGAGGACCTGCTTTACTCTGTGAAAGGAGAAGCCTTTGGGGGAGTTCTGAGCAGAGAAGTATCATAATTTGACTTTTTTTTTTTTTTACAGGATCATGCATTGATCCTGCTATGGTGTCAGTGGAGGTGGAAGGGAAAGCAAGAGCAAAAAAGCAGGAGGGCAGGTAGAAGACTTCTGTCCAGTGAGAGACAGTGGTGGCTTGGACCTGAGGTGTAGTGAGAAGTGGTCAGATTCTGGGTATATTTTGAATTGAGTCAACTTAATTTGCATATGGATTATATACGAAGTGTAAAAGAGAGAACTAAGGGCAAATCTAAGATTCAGTGGGAGAAGATATTGAAAATACCATCTGATTTTCAATAGCGGGAAAATTGTTTTTGTAATTTACTGGTTCATCCAGTAACTTCTTTATATTTTGAGAGTTTTATATTCAGGAATTGGCTTATGTCTGTTGACAAAACTTGTCCCTTAAGGAACCTGCAGAGATGGAGTTCCCCATCAGAATGCTGAAAGCTTACTTAAAAGGCCAGATTCCTGTCTGTCCCACCTCTGAGTGTGAGAATCAGGATCTCCCAGGGATTCAGTATTATGAATACGCACTGAAATCAGAATTGGAGTGAAATTTTTTTTACCAGAGGCAGGAAAAGTCCAGATCCCTTGACTAACTCCTAGTCATGCCGGTTTGATATGACTTCCTAACCGCCTTACACCTGGTTAGGTGCCTCTACACCCCACTTCTGTAGCACCTGAATTTTCTCAACAGTACTGGTTTCCACACTATCATTGCTTGTTCTCTATCTTTCCCACTAAAATATTCAATGATCTATCTCCAGGCCTAGTGCCAAACACATGGCCAACGTTCAATAAATGTTTGTTGAATTCTCAAAAAAAGATTTACGTAACTTCAGTATACAAAGAAGAATATTTTTAAAACAAGACAAGAAGGTGTGCCAATATTGATTAGAGCTGGGTTTTAGGCCCTATTCTGCCTTGGACTGTATGAACTATTTCTCCTCACACTTCCAACCAAATATGTGGGGGTTTTTCCCACAGTTCTCCAACTCTGCAGACACCACAAGCTGGGGATCCTACAATTCAGTGCAATTCTGAAACTACTCAGAATTAGCACAGACCCCACAGGGTAAGAGCTCAGGCCCACAAGACTGTTCCCACTTCAGCTGCTGAGCAGAAGTCCTGGGTCTCCTGTACTTGTCACCGACTGGCTATAAATTGGAGTTCCCATGACCTCCTCTTCAGGTTTGCTCATTTGTTAGAACAACTCATTGAACTCAGGAACACTCAGGTGGAAGAAACATATAGGGTAAGGTATGGGGGGATGGGGGGGTGCATGCAGAACTTCCATGCCTTCTGGAAGTGCTATCCTTCCAGCACTTCAGTGTTCACCACCCCGAAGCTGTCTGAACTCTTGTTTAGGGAATTCTATGGAGGTTCTATTGTGTGGGCAGGATTAAATCAGTGATTAATTTAAGCTCCAGCCCTTCTTCCCTCCCTAGATGTCAGGGTCAGGGTATGGGTGAGGCTGAAAGTTCCAACCCTTTATTCACATGGTTGGTTCCTCTGCCAACCAGTCCCCTTCCTGAAGCTATCCAGGAGCCCACCTGCAGTCAGCTCATTAGCATAAACTCAAGTATGGTTGAAAGGGGCTAGTTATGAATTTCAGAAGACCTCTCACCCTTATTACTTAGAAAATTCCAACATTTTTAGGAGTTCTGTTCCAGGAATGGGAACAAAGACTAAATGTGTATTTCTTACTATATCTCAATATCATGGCTAGTTTTGAGATCCTGAACTAACCTCCCTCATTACCTGTGAAAGTAGGGACAGGAGGAGGGAAACAGGTTTTTCTAAACGTGCTTGATTTTTTAAATAACCCTTCCTATCGGGATTCACTTTGGGGAGTAAATCCATGTTACTGCTTAGAATATCCCACTCTCAGATATATTGGAAGGAGAGGAGAAAGCTTGCGGGCCATTAGGTGATTTATGATGTTTTCTTCCTGTGCGCTAAGAAAACAGGCAATCAGGGCTCTGAAGCATCTAAGTACTGTTTTGGTTTTATTTAGGTGTTTAATGACGGACTGCCTCCCTTTTCTATCTCGGTTTTTAGCTACCTGTGCAAATCAGCGTCCTGATCTCTTCGGTTGTGTTATTGCCCAAGTCGGAGTAATGGACATGCTGAAGTTCCATAAATATACTATCGGTCATGCTTGGACCACCGATTATGGGTGCTCAGACAGCGAACAACACTTTGAATGGCTTATCAAGTAAGGTTTTAATTTATATTGACATATGTGTTGCTAATGATATGATATCATAATTCTGAACAGTCAAAAGGATAAGTGTTTGGCTCTTTGTTCCCCTCAGTGTCTCATATTTGCACATAATTTGCTACAAAAGAAGGGGAAGTGATGGGAATACCTATCTGTCTTCCTTGTTTTGATCTGGTCTTTAACACAATGTGATAGATTCTAAACATGGCCCGCCCAAGTTCTTCAAACACTAATCTAGGTACTCCTGGGAAGGGACTTTGCAGATGAAATTAAGATTACTAATCAGCTGATGTTAAAATAAGGAGATTATCCAAATGGGCCAAATCTCATGATACAACCATTAAAGGCAGAGCACTTTCTCTGGCTGGAGTCAGGGATACAGCAGAAACAGAGGTCACAGAGATGGAAAGCATGAGAAGGACTTGACCCACCATTGCTGGCTTTGAAGATAGAGGAAAAGTGGGGAGGTGGGGTGGGCTCCCATCAAAGAAATGGGAACTTCAGCTCTATGGCCTCCTGGAACTGAATTCTGCCAACAACCTGAATAAGTCTGGAAATAGATTTTTTTTTTCCCAGAACTTCCCAATAAGAGCCCAGCCAGTTGACACCTTGGTTTCAGCCTTGAGACCAGAGCAGAGAACCCAGACTTCTAACTACAGAACTGAGAGACAAGAAATCAATTGTTTTTAAAAGCTGCTAAATGTTTGGTAATTTGTTACTAATTTGTAAAAAAAGGTGTCATTATTCCTTACGTTAGTATATATGAGATTTCCTTTTCTAAATTGAATATATGCAAGTACAGTTAAAGTTATTTTGTGCTCTCAATGTAACTGCATATATTTGAAACTACAAGTTATAGAAACGCTGTACAACTTTCCTCATTCATGTCCCTCAACCACTTTGGCAGTAGCAGTAAGAAAATGCCACACATTTAGATTCTCCAGACTGTGAGCTACGTTCTTTTTTTGCTCTGCACTCTCTTTACTTTCCACATGTAGGGCTTTGGGGATTTTTATCAGCATTATTTTGGAATTGCCCTTGGAGTAGCACAAGAAGCCTGTGTCCCCTGACCCACTCACTCTTCTCAGTCAGTTGTAAATTCCTCAAGTTTTGTTTTTTTTTCATTTTATATGTTTTTTAAGGCTAGAAATTCAGCTACAATGACAATTTTTTTTTTTTAGTTGGATACTTTAAAACTACTAAATTCATCTCTCTTAGGAGGGAAAAAGTTTACTTTGAAAAGCTATTACATTTAAATGCACAGAGAGTGTTGTCGACACATACCGGTATTTGAAGAAGACATAGTTCAAATTAACTTAGAGAAAATACACAAGTAGGAGAACAAGTCTCATTTAAACTCACTTGAAAATACTGAGTTAATTGTATGGTAACTACAACAAAGTATGTGATGGAACCTAATACTTTCTAAAATTAATTGGAAAGAAAAAAAGTGTTTTGAATATTTTTTCTCTCCAAATGTCTATGATATTCCTACTTTGGACTTTTCCAACCTAGCACTCACAGGGCTGTTTTCCTCTTACCTGCTGCTCTCAAATGAGAAGAGAGCTGAGCCCCACACACTAGAGCCAGAAGGTGCCTTACAAAGCCTGCTACCTCTGGAACATGTCCCATGAAGCACCATCAAGGATAATAAAGGGAGCCCCCCACAAAAGAGCTGGATTTTTCAAGTTTGGGAATGGCTGGGATAAATAAAGCCTAACAGATTTTCTTCCTACGGAATTTCTCAGAATCTTTAATGTATAAATGTGGCATGTGAATTTTGATGGAGGAGGGGTGTTATTAGTAGGCAGAGTTTTCCAAACTTCTTTCCCATTGAACTAACCGTTACCTGGAGGGCTGAGGCTGAAGTGAGATCAGAAAACTAATCCCATCGCCACCCCCATCTTATCTATTATTGGGAGACTACACCCCAGAAGTAGAAATTGTACTGTTCAACTATTTACCCTCCAAAATAAAACTCTACTAAAAGTTGATTATATTTTTAAACCCTTTAAAAAACATGACACCCATAATGAATAAAATACAAAGAAAAAATATCCATAGATTTCTCTCACTTAACTATTATTAATCACTATTTAAGTCAACTATGCGTTTATATTAAAACCCTTATAGATAACTTACCTTGTATTTTATAAGGTACTTTCTCTGCTCCTCCCCTAACTTTCTCACCATTGGCCAAAGGCAATTTCTCTCTGCTAAAGCCAGCAGGAGGTGTGCAGACGGGAATTTAGGCCCAGAGAAGACCACGATCGTCTTAAGACTGCCAAGCTGAGCCTGGAATAAAGTTTTACAGATATTAAGGGACAAAAAACTGCTGCACACTGCAGATTTCAAGTACTTCAACAAAAGAAAGGCTTGCTTGTTTTATATCCACAATCAGTGATTTAAAAAGACATTCAGTCCACTTTATAGCAGTGAAAAAGTAAGGCTAAAGATTATGAAAATAAGACAATAAGTGTGCATGCATATAGTTTGAGTTAATTAACAGCCCTGAGTTTCTCTCTTACACTGTGTTTCAAAGTAGGAGCCAAATAAACAACACAGCTCTCCCCAGTTTCCGGTAGCCCTGGATAGTTAAGGCCCAAACAACAGTGCACACAGAGTCTGCAGTGGTCGTTGCTAGTGGCATTAGGCTGGCAAACTACATAGGTCACTGTGCCCACCAGTCTTCCTTGATTATCCTAATGAGCAAACAATTCTGCTTTTGGTAGTTAGCATCATGAAAGTGCCTTTGCCTTTCAGATATTCTCCACTGCATAACGTCAAGTTACCAGAGGCAGATGACATCCAGTACCCATCCACACTTCTCCTCACTGCCGACCACGATGACCGTGTGGTCCCACTTCACTCCCTGAAGTTCATTGCCACCCTTCAGCACATCGTGGGCCGCAGCCGGAAGCAAAGCAACCCCCTGCTTATCCACGTGGACACCAAGGCAGGCCATGGGGCCGGGAAGCCCACAGCTAAAGTGATAGAAGAAGTCTCAGATATGTTTGCATTCATAGCACGGTGCCTGAATATCGACTGGATTCCGTAAATGGAATTTCCCACTCCCTCCTGACAGCCACAGAAAACCTCAAGGGCTTTCACACCGTTAAAACCGAGAAACCACTGGGCGTAATGCTTCCTTCCCCACATGAACACTATTCCTGCAGTCACAGACTGCAGTTGAACAGAACTGCTGTGGGAATCATTTTATCTTTTTTAGGCTTCTCCTTTTTAGCAAGCCCTTGGCGGTTTTTTTTTCCACCCTGTGCAGGCACGTTTTTTTTTTTAAAAAAAAGGCATGTTTGGATAAATAGCTAAATGGCAGCCAACACATTGTGAATATTAGATTGCTGAATTAAGAGTCGTAGTCAGGCATACTTCATATAACACCTCAGTGAAATTTGCTTCTATAATCATAACCAATATATCTCTAATTAAATGTGAGAACTGTTCTCATGAAAGAAGACTTCTTTGCAACAGTAATAAATGTTATTTAAGAATGGAAGCTTTATTTCTGGTTCTTTTGTGTTGAGGGGCAATGCCAGAAGGGCAGTCATTCTGGATCATGTCACTTTCCATAGGAATAAGCAGTTCGCCTTTCCATACAAGTTAGTTTCCAAACAATGAAGTCATAGAATGTTAACATATTAACCACTCAGTGAGCTGATAATCTGATCTGGGGCTCTCTTGGTTTGGATGCTTCCTTTTAAAAATCAATGGACCAAAAAAAATCAGGGGACCAGAAAGTAAAGATTATTCATCTGTTTCTCTATCAATTTGGTTACAAAGTATGCCTGGAAATCAGAGTACTAGGATATGAA
The DNA here is from genome assembly GCF_000325575.1 of Pteropus alecto. Classification (NCBI taxonomy): domain Eukaryota; kingdom Metazoa; phylum Chordata; class Mammalia; order Chiroptera; family Pteropodidae; genus Pteropus; species Pteropus alecto. Next base: position 2,114,800 of record NW_006494612.1, on the reverse strand, counting down.
ACTGAGACCACATGAGTGAACTATTCAGATAAATTTATCCAAACTTACCTTGAAGTCAGAAATTTCAGCATTTCTCAAGCTGTTTTTCCCCCATAGACCACTTCCTGGAAATAGAAAGTCATATTTAAGAAAAAAAGTTTGGGGTCCCCTGCCACCACCTCGAATCCTTAAGAGAAGGATATACCATTCCTCAGACCATTGTCTATAAAAAAAAAATTAAGGCACTTTTTTAACATTACATGAAACTTTTCCTTTGGGCATCGGTTTGGAAATGTTGATCTAATTTCTGAAAAGAAAACTTTATTCTTTGTCTTGCTTCATCAGACATGAGGAAAATAATTAGTATGTTTTGTATGAAATATCTTAACCTTAAATATCTCAGAAGTCTTACTCTATTTCGATACTTTCCCAAGTAATTCCTTTTTCCAATTTGTACACATTTGTGCTTTCCTTTCAAGTTCTCTATATGTACCTACCAACCACGGCTGAAAGGTGGCTACATAGTTTGGTTTTTCTCTTCTAGAATCATGTTTCTATTACCATTTGTTTAAACATTATATAATTCCGCTGTCATTGAACATACGATTCACCATAACCCCCCGAGAAAGAGTATGCCACTAGCTAGCAGTGCATGCAGAGACTGACATCATCTACCCAGAGAGATGTGAGGGTATCTTTCCTGGTAGATGCTACTTACCTCTGTGTCCTGTGCTGTGGCCCTCTGCTCTGTCTTATGTTGGTCTTTGGTATTTGCGGGGCGTGCGGGGGCAGAGCTGCACATGTGGTCTAACTGCCTCATCACAGGACTTTACTGAACACTAAAGAACGTTTGACACCTCAGTAAGATAAAGACACATTTAGGATATTTAATATGACACCTGGAATATTCTAAAATTTTGCAATTAGTCATATTTCCTAATAACTACCACTAAAGCTTAGGCAGTTACATACAAATGGTGCTGCCAGTTTGGAAGTTTAAATTTCAACTAAGAAATCTTATCACCAATTTCTCCATGTTTATCAGACAATTTCACCAGCTTTGGGGAGTTCCCGAGGGCAAACCACATAGCCAATACCCAGAAAGGTTACAAAGATCCAAAGGTAAGTTAAGGATAGGTGGGAAAGCTGTGAGGGGTCTGTAAAATAGCAAAGGTCGAACTGTAAGGGGATGGTCAGGCCTATGGGATGAGGACTGAGGCCAATGAATGAGGAATATTTACCATATTCTGCATTCATTGATATTCCAGAGGCTGGGAGTATAAAAATGACACAAACATGACACTCCGAAGGGAGGAGACAGATAAATTATGTTCTGAGGCCCTATGCCAACCTTCTCTAAGCACTGTGTGTGGATGTGTTTGTCCTCTAGCAACCTTATAAACAATGTGTGACCCTTAACCCGCATTTGGCAAAGGCCCGAGTTCCCCAACCAGGAAGTGGGCAGGCAGGGCAGTAACCCTGGCAGCTGGACCCTGGACACCACACTCTTGCCCACTAGGCTAGTGAGATAAGAGGGTTCCAGTTGAAGATGGTGACACAGGAGGATCCTGAACTCACCTCCTCCAAAGGACACACTGAATCTACAGCGACATACAGAACAATATCCTCTGGAAGAAACCCAAACACTAGAGGAATAACTCCTATACATTGAGCAAGAGAGAAAAAAACCCATGACGAAACAGAAGAGGCTGGGACAGCCACCCACAGTCAGGAAGGAACTCACAACTCCAAACTTCTCCCTGAGAAACGAAAGGTTTGGGCCCGACACCTGGCACCCCAGCTCCTAAAACCTGCGCCTGAGAGATAAGCCCCCAAAACATCTCTCTTTGAAAGGCAATGTGTCCATGATAGTCACAAAGCTATAGTGAACTGGGAAACAGTTTTGTTTTTTTGCAGTGTGATCACATTTTTACTTTGAAAGGCCAAAGCAAACTATAATATAGAAAATACTAATTGTTTTTTAAAGATTTTAGCAACTTTCAAATATACGATACGGTGTTATTGACTATAGTCACCATGTTGTACATTACATCCCAGAACTTAATTATAACTGGAAATTTGTACATTTTGACCACCTTCACCTATTTAACTCACTCAAGAAACAGTTCTTAGAGGGCCCACCTGGCTACCCACCTGGCTACCCACCTGGGCCCAGCAGAGAGAAAAGCTTCGGAAAAGCTTCAGAAAAGCTTCCAATCTTTCTGTGAAAGACACTTACTGGCTTATCTAAGAGGCAGCCTTCTAATTTAACATACATACATGTAGCGGCCTACTGAAATACTCTCCAAAGACCACTGAGGACAGTGGGGCCATCTTTTCACTCCGCTTTGCTCCAGGTTGCCGGTATCTCCCAGAAAGGATCTCGTACACATGGATGGTACCCCAGCATTTGTGACTATGCTAGATTCCCTGACAGCCTGGCTCTTGTGGTTAGCGGGGCTTATGTTCACAGGGCTTCTGTTCTTGTGTTGATTGGGACAGTAGCAAACAAAGAAACAGTTCTTAAGGGCTATTACACTAGAGCTCTGCGGAGGGAGCAAATGCCCATCTCCCAGTCTTTCCTTGAAAGAGGAATATTTGCATACTGTGAAAGATGTTGTCTCAGGGTCTGGTTTTCCATCAACCTGCATCTAGGTGCTGACTGAGATCCTCCTCTTTGGGACACTGACAGATTTGGGTACACTCTCAACTACTGGGAGCCACTAAGAATAAAGTAGGCTGCTTGGACAATCAAAAGGGTGTGAGAGACAACCAGGAGCTAGGGCGGTGTTGAAGAATAAGCTTCATCTCCTGTAGGAGGCCACTCCTTCAAGACTGGGAGGGGTGGCTTTTTTTTTTTTTTTTTAATCTAATGCATAGAAACCAACAGAGAGTCAAGGAAAATGAGGAAACAGGATTATTTCTCAAATGATAATAATAAAGATAAAACCTCAGAAAAAGCCCATAATAAAATGAAGATGTGTGCTTTACCTAATAAAGAGTTCAAAGTAACAGTCATAAAAAAAAAAAAAAAAAAAAAAAAAAAACTCACCAAGCTTGAGAGACAAATGAATGAACAAAGTAAGAACTTCAACAAAGAGGAAAGGGGGTCAAGATGGTGGAGTAGGCAGACCCTGAGCTCACGTCTTCCCATGACACATCGAAACTACAACTATATAGAGAGAGAGCAACTACCTCTGAGAACAACCTGAATGCTAACAGAAGAGTCTCTACACTGGAGGATAGAAAGAAAAAGCCACACTGAGAGTGTACAAGGGGTAACAGTACAGCATCCCATAACCAGCAGGGATATCACAACCTCAGGGAGACCCCGCTGAAGAGTGAGACATCTGAGACCCAGCCCAGGGGACTTGCACCAAGTAAAGGAATCTCCATAATATCTGGTTGCAAGAATCAGCAAGGCTTACATCCCATAGAGCTGAGGGGCTGTGGGAAACAGAATCCTTGCTTAAAGAGCCCATTGCACTAACTCACTTGCTGAGTCACAGCACAGAGACAACAGTTCGAAAGATGCCTGGATCACATGTGAAGGAGATATACTAATTTTAGAGAATGTGCCAGAGGATTTGTTCGAGCTATCTCCAGGAATGCAAGCACTGGAAGACCCCATTCTTTCTTTCTTCATTTTGTTTGCTTTCCTTCCACCCAGCTGGCCCCTGCTGGTGGACACCAGGTCTGATACACTCCATTAACCTAACTATTCACCCCACCTGACATTCCCTTAAGGACTCACGCAAACCAACCACTCTCCAAAGCAGCACCCTTCCCCCCAGCACCCAGCAGGCCTCAAAAGTGATGCCCTGTCTCCCATAGATTCCAGGGGCCCTCCAAAGTGGTTCCTCAACCCCAGCTCCTGGCAGGTGGCATTAAAGCAACCCCAAACGGGGTTGAGGGACCAGCCCCTGCACACCAACACACTTGCAACAGTAGAGGCCAGGCCTCAGCCACGCACACAGAGGCCCACACACCAACGTGTCAACAATAGTCACAGTCAAACCCTCAGCAGCCTTGTCGAGGTTCTGCCCCACACACCAGCATGTTCACAGCCATCACGAATGAGCCTCACAGCCAGGGGCCAACTCAGCCCACCAGTGTGCTCATAGCAGTTAGAGCTGGGCCTTAGACAGCTGAGCCAGGGGCCAGCCCCATCCTACAAAGCAGCAATCCCCAACCTTTTTGGCACCAGGGACCAGTGCTTCTATGAGAATCTAGTGCCTGATGATCTGAGGTAGAGCTGAGGTGGTGATGCTAGCTCTAGGGAGTAGCTACAAATATAGATGAAGCTTTGCTTGCTCACCCCCCACTTACCTCTTGCTCTGTAGCCCGGTTCCTAAGAGGCCACAAGGGTTGGGGACCCCTGCTACAGAGCACTCACAACAGTCATGGCACAACTATAACAGGAGGGTACATGTAGCCCACACAGAAGACACTCCTAAAATACATGGCCCTGGTAACCACGGGGGAATGTGCTACTGGGCCCCACAGGACAGCTTCAGCATAAGGCCACTCTTAATACTATGAGATGCAGCTGATTTAATACATAGAAACAGACACAGAATCTTAGGTAAAACGAGGAGATAAGAGAATTATGTTCCAAATGTTCTGGGTTTTGGTCTTGTCCTTTCTGAAATAGAGATAAGCAGTCTACCATACTAAAAATTCAAAGTAATGGTCATAAGGATGCTCACCAAACTCAGAACTATGGATAAACACAGTGAGAACTTTAACAAATAAATAGAAAATGTTTTAAAAACTCAATCGGAACTAAAAAATAAAATGAAACTACACCAGAGGAAATCAACAGCAGGTTAGATGATGCAGAACAGATCAGTGGCATGGAAGACAAGGTAGTGGAAATCACCCGATCAGTAAAAAGAAAAAAGAATTTTTAAAAATGAGAGTTTAAGGGACCTCTGGGACAACTTCAAGCATACTAATATTTACATTATAGGGGTCCCAGAAGGAGGAGAGAGAAAGGGATAGAAAACCTGTTTGAGGAAATAATGACAAAAACTTCCTTACCCTGGCAAAGGAAACAGACATCCAAGTCCAGGAAGCACAGAGTTCCAAACAAGATGAAGCCAACAAGACCCACACCAATACACATTGTAATTAAAATCTCAAAAGTTAAAGAGAAAGAGAACCTTAAAACCAGCAAGAGAAAAACAACTAGTAATGTACAAGAGAATGCTCCCAAGGCTATCAGTTGAATTTTCAGCAGAACTCTGCAGACCAGAAGACAATAGCTTGATATATTCAAAGCAGTGAAAAGGAGAAAACCTATTACCAAGAGTCCTCTATCCAGCAAGGTTAACATTCAGAATTGAAGTTTCCCAGACAAGCAAAAGTTGAGTTCATCACTGCTAAAAATGCATTACAAGAAACATTAAATGACTTCTTTAAGTGGAAGGGAAAAGGCCAAAACTAAAAATAAGAAAATATGTGAAAGAAAAATCTCACTGGTAAAGGCAAACGTATAGTAAAGGTAGTGGATCAAAAACATAAAACATGGAGTGGAATGGAGTAAAAATATAGTACTTTTAGAATGTATTTAAATTTAAGTGACCATCAACTTAAAATAAACTGCCATATACACAAGAAGTTATATATAAATCCCAGGATAACCACAAACCAAAAACCTATGATACACAAAAAATAAATGGAAAGGAATTCAAACATATCAGTAAAAATAAGTAACCAAATCACAAAGGAAGAATAAAAAAGGAACAGAAGAACTACAAAAACAACCAGGAAACAATTAACAGAATGGAAATAAGTACACATCTATCAATAATTACTTTAAATATAAATGAACTAAATGCTTCATTCAAAAGACATAGGGTGGCCACATGGATTAAAAAAAAAAAAAAAAGACTCATCTATAATGCTGCCTAGAAGAGACTTCAGATCTAAAGGAATACAAAGACTAAAAGTGGAGATACAGAAAAACATTCCTCATAAAAATGGAAACAAAGAAATGTGGAGTAGCAATACTTCTACTAGTAGCAGTCAGACAAAATAGACTTTAAAATAACTGTGACAAAAGAAAAAGAAAGACATTACATAATGATAAAGAGATCAAACTACCAAGAGGATATAACACTTGTAAACATCTATATACCTAACATAGGATCACATAATACATAAAGGAAATGTTAACAGATATAAAGAGACTGACAGTAATACAATAAGAGTAGGGAACTTTAACACCTCACTTACATTACTGAATAGACCATCCATACAGATTATCATCAAGGTCATCTGTTCTAATTTGATATTTACAGTATGTTCCATTCGAAAACAGAATACACATTCTTTTCAAGGGTACATGGCACATTCTCCAGGATAGATCACATGTTAGACCACAAACCAAATCTCAATAAATTTAATAAGACTGAAATCATATGAAACATTTTTTTCTGACCACAAAAGGTATGAAACTAGAAATCAACTACAAAAAGAAACCTGGAAAAAAACACAAACACCTGGGGGTTAAACGACATGCTACTAAACAATAAACAAGTTAATGAAGAATTCAAAGAGACAATAAAAAATACCTTGAGAAAAAATGAAAATGTAAAAATCACATTCTAAAATCTATCAACATAGCAAAAGCAGTCGTAAGAGAGACATAACAAGACAGGCTCACTTCAAGAAACAAGAAAAATCTCAAATAAACTATCTAACCTTGCACCTAAAGGAACTAGCAAAATAATAAACAATGCCCTAAGTGAGAAGGAAATAAAAACCAGAGTGAAAATAAATGAAACAGAGACTGAAACAAACAAAAGATCAATAGAACTAAGAGCTGGTTCTTTGAAAAAGTAAAAAAAATTGTTAAATCTTTAGCCAACTTTCAAGAATAAAAGGGGAAAGAACGCAAATTCAGAGTGTAAGAGAAGTTACAACCAACTCCACAGACATACAAAGCATCATAAGAGAATAGTACGGTTATACTCCAACAAATAAGACAACCTAAAAAAATGAGTAAATTCTTAGAAACACAATATTTTATTACTCATTCAGAGAAAAACAAAATCTGAACAGACTGATTACTAGTCATAAAATTAAATCAGTAATCAAATTCCCAAAAAAGTCCAGAACCATACAGCTTCATAGGTGAATTCTACCAAAGATGCAGAGAATATTTAATTCCTATGCTTCTCAAACTATCCCAAAAAATAGAAAAGGAGGGAATACTTCCAAACTCATTTTATAAGGCCAGCTCAGATACCAAAACCAAAGACACTAAAAAAAAAAAAAAATTACAGGACAATATCCCTGATCAACATAGATGTAAAAATCCCCAACAAAATATTAGCAAACTGAATTCAACAATAGATTAAAAGGATCATACACCATGATCAAGAGAGATGCAAGAATGGTCCAATAAGCATAGATCAACACAATATGCTACATCAACAAAACAAAGGATAGAAATCATATGATTATCTCAATAGATATAGAAAAAGCATTTGACAAAATTCAACACCCTCTTATGATAAAAACTCTCATCAAAATGAGTATAGTGGGAATGTACTTCAACGTAATAAAGGTCATATATGATAGGCCCATGGCTAACATCATTTTCAACGGTGAAAAGTTGCAAGCTTTTCCTCTAAGACCAGGAACAAGACAAAGATGCCCACTATTACCACTTCTATTCAACATAGCATTGGAAATCCTAGCCACAGCAATCAGACAAGAAATAAAAGGCATCCCAATCGGAAAGGAAGAAGTAAAACTCATTACATGCAGATGACATGATACTATAGACAGAAAATCATAAGGACTCTATCAAAAGCTATTAGATCTAATAAATGAATTCAGTAAAGTTGCAGGATACAGAAATCTGTCATTTCTGTACATCAATTATAGACAATCAGAAGGAGAAATTAAGAATAGAATCTCATTTTCAATTGCATCAAAAAGCATAAAGTATCTAGGAATAAATCTAAGAACAAAGAAGTGAAAGACCTTTACTCTGAAAACTAAGAAACTGAAGAAATTTAAGAAGATACAAATAAATGGAAAGCTATATCTTTCTCATGGGTTGGAAGGGTTAATATTGTTAAAATATCCTACTACTTAAAGCAAAATACATATTCAATTCAATCCCTATTAAAATACCAGTGGTATTCACACAATTGGAACAACTAATCCTAAAATATATATCTCGAATATAAATCTCAAATAGCCCAAGAAATTTTGAGAAAGAATAAAATGGAACATAGCATGCTTTCTATATCAAAGCTACAATAATCAAAAGCTACAATAATCAAAATAGTATCGTACTAGCATGAAAAACAGTTACATAGATCAATGAATAGAGAGCTCAGAAATAAATCCACTTATATAGTCAATCTATGACAAAGGAGGCAAGGATATACAATCGGATAAAGACTGTCTCTTCAATAAGTGGTGTTGGGAAAACTAGACAGATATATGCAAAAAATTAAAATTAGACTACTTTCTTATACCACATACAAAAAAAAAAGTGGATTAAAGACTTAACTGTAAGACCTTAAACCATAAAAGTCCTAGAGGAAAACATAAGCAGTAACTCTCTGACATGGCTCTTAACAATATCTTTTTGGATATGTCTCCTCAGGCAAGAGAAACAAAAGAAAAAGTAAACAAACTGGCTATATCAAACTATAAAGGTCTTGCACATAAAAAGAAATCAATAAAATGAAAAGACAACCTACTGATAGCCAACAGATCTACGAAAAGATTCTCAACATCGCTAATCATCAGGGATATGCAATTCACACCACAGTGAGATATCACCTCACAGCGGGCAGAATGGCTCTCATCAACAAATCAAGAAATAACCAGTGCTAGCGAAGATGTGGAGAAAAGAAAACCCTAGTACAGCCACTATGGGAAACACTACAGAGATTCCTCAAAAAATTAAAAATAGAACAGCCATACTACCCAGCAATTCTACTTCTGAGTATTTATCCAAAGAAAGAAAACAAAAACACTAATTGGAAAGGATATATATCCCAATGTTCACTGCAGCATTACTGGTAACAGCCAAGATCTAGAAGCAACATAGATGTCCATCAATAGATAAATGGATAAAAAAAGGTGTCATATATAGACCTAGCAGATATTACACTAAGTGAAATAAGTCAGATGTAGAAAGACAAATACTGTATGATTTCACTTATATGTGGAATCTAAAGAAACAAAACAAATGAAATAAAACAAAATAGAAACGGACACACAGATATCGAGAACAATCTGATAGCTGCCAAAGGAGAGGGGAGTGGGGGGATGGAAAAAACAAGTCTAATCTTATATGTGCAAAATGAGAGTAGACAAAAAAATGCATGTCTCCTTTCATTTGACATTTTGTCTGCGTTAAAAAAAAGAAATATTGAAGAAAATTTTAACAAATGCCCCAAAAAATTATTTTTAAAGATAATAAACAGAAAACATAATTTCAGGAATAAACTATGAAAGCACATGGGACAAAGTGAGTGAATAGTCCCTGACAAAGGATGCTATTTTAGTCAAGGAGGTTAGAGAGGAGGTCTTTAAGGAAATAACATTTGAACTGATACTTAAAAATGGGGGGGCAAACTGGAGAGGGCAGGGCAGCTCTACACAGGTAAGGCCATTCGAGGTGCTGGTCAGGGAACGAATAGGGTCAGACTCAATAATCACATGGAAAACTGACTTAAGAAGACATGAAGAAAAGCAGGAGGTGCAATTAAAGAGCAGATGGTCTTAGCACCTTTAAGGAATTTGGGATTGGGGCAACAAAAACCCACCATCGCAAAAATAATTCTGACCTACTACCTCAAACTATCATACTACCTATAAATGAACCACAAAAACATGCCAAGTAAAAGAAGCCAGACATGGATGACCACATACTATATGATTCCATTTATATGAAATGTCCAGAAAAAGCAAATCTATAAAAAACAGAACATAGATAAGAGGATGCCTGGTGTAGGGGGTGGGGGGATGGGGGAGGTGGAATTTGGACTTAACTAATTGGGTGATGAAATGTTCTAAAATTGCATTACAGAAATGGTTGCAAAATCCAGTGAATTTACAAAAAAATGAATTGCACACTTGAAATGGGTTAGCTTTATGTATATAAATTATATCTCAATAAAGTTGTCAAAATAAACTCTGGTAGTGAAATAAAAATAAAGACCAATGAATCTCTGGATGCCCATCATCCAGGAATAGCCACCTGGAAAATTACAATGTCAAGTAGAAAAGGCAGGTGACAGGAAGCCATTGAGATTAAAGTGTTATCAGGTTCAGGCAAAGATGATGAGGACTATTTTGAGCAGCAGTTTTTGTTTCAGAGTTCACCTCTCTGGCACAGCTGTCCCTCTCCCTCGTACTGAGTCGGCCCCTGTAAATCAGACTATTGATACTGGGTCGTACCAATAATGCCCTGAATCCACTTCACAGGTTTCTCTCTACTCAGGAGCTCAGGGCCTCCTGCAGAGGCCTTACTACAGCAGCTAAGGCAGTTGGGAGAAAAGCAAGCAGCTGTCCTTTATCACTGGGTAGTCGACTAAGACGCTATCATTTTCTCTACCGTTCAAGAGAAAAATGTCTTGGTGGGCATTTATGGGAATTATTAATGCCAAATAACCTTAGGAATTGTAAACAAACTACTTTAAAGGTAGTATGTGATTTAGAAAGTGATTTATATTTAGTTGGCAATGAAAATATAACACTGTTCTCTCATGTCAAAATATTAAAGGCTTTAGTATCAAAGAGCTTCCAGCCGTTTTAAAGAGGGAGTCAAATGGAGGTTAACCTGAAAACAAGGTCAGCATCATAACATAACCCTCCTTGTAAATTATATAAATATATAACCATTATACTGTATACCTGAAACTGATATAAAATCAAAAATAAATAAAATTGTTTGAAAAGAAAAAAATAATCCAAACTCTGTGCCTGGCATAGTAAATGCTCAGTAAATGCTAACTAGTAAAAACAAAACAAATACATAACAACCCTAAATTCTAGAAGAAATGATAGAAGTTAACACAGATAACTCCCCGGGGCATTCAGGGGGTTGGCCCTGTAATTGGCCTTTTCCAGAACGCGAGTTCCCTGCAATTTGTCCCCAGAATTTGCACGTACCTGATGACTCCAGGAACAAGGGAAACTCTCCAGCTCTGCCACTGCTTGGGTCTTGTTCAGAGAGTAAAACTCCTTCTAATTCATCCAGGACTGTTAACTGTGAATGCGTGTTGGGAGGGAGGATAACTGGGAGGGGCTTCAGTGACTGTTAACACCTGAACCTCTGAGTTGGTTTTGCTATTTCTTAGTAAATAGCAAGGCTGTGCCGGCTAACATGTGGGTGAAGTGAGTTTCGGGCTTACTTGGCAAGGGAGAGAATGGTCGAAGTAGGGAGGTAGGTTCCAGGAAGGCAGGATTCCAGAAGAGAAATTAGAGAACAGACATCACAGGTGGAGTTTGTCTCACTCCTGTTCTTGGCGTCTCAGCCCAGGAGCTCTGTTGCGTGGCCTCACGTGTCACACAGGAGTTTACCCTCAGCAATCTCATAATATCAGAGCTTCAGCTGAGAGCAACAATCAAGGTGGTGGAAATAGAGATTTTGCAGCCTGAACCAGTCCAAACTGATGAAGGAAGACACACAGGGACCAGAACTAATTCACATACGTATTAGCCACCTTACATACACGTTGTTCCAAGCACCAATGTTTTTATTTTAAACTCAGAAGCTTGTATACCTTTTAGAAAAGTAGCTTTTACTAAAAAAAAAATTTTCTAATTGTTACAAAAATGGATGTTGCTGATAACTTTTGAACTGTGTGGTTTATATGCACATAGAAGTTGCTAAAATAGTACAGAGAGCCCATATGCTCTTCACCCAGATTTCCCTAATGTTAACATCTCCTGTAGCATAGTATAATTATCAAAACCTGGAAGCTATCACTGATATAGTACTATTAACTAACCTACACACCTTATTTAAACTTAGTCAGTTTTCCCACTAAATGTCTTTTTCTGCCGAGTTCCACATTGTATCTAGTTGTCATATCCCCTTAGTCTACTTCAGTCTGTGACAGTTTTTCCTTGCCTTTCAATGACCTTGACACCTTTAAAGATGACTGACCAGTTACTTTGTAGAATGTCCCTTATTTTTAGCTTTTCTGTTTTCTTATAACTAGAATGAAGTTATGCATTTTTGGCAAGAATATCCCCAATGTGTCTACGGCCATGCCACCCTGAACAAGCCCAATCCCGTCTGATCTCGGAAGCTAAGCAGGGTTGGGCCTGGTTAGTACTTGGATGGAGACCACCTAGGAAGACCTGCTGTTCTGTAGGCATAAAAAAGAAAAAAAAAAGAAAGAAAGAAAAAAAAGAATATCCCTAATGTGATGTTGTGCCCTTCTTCGTGCATATCAGAAGGTCCATGGTATGGATATATGTCTTTTTCCTGGTGACATTAATTTGGATCACTTGGTTAAAGTGGTATCTGCCTGATTTCTCCACTGTAAAGTTACTATTTTTCCCTCTTGAAGATTACCTTATAATGATAATTATATTTTGCCTAAATTAATATACATATTTAAATGCCACCTTTTAGAAAAGTATTTGAGACAAATTATAATACAAGATATATACAGTTAAGGTTGCGTGTCCTATCTCAACAAACAGTCCTTACCTGTTTCCTAAGCCTAAAAAAGGTCATTTTTCTTCTTAATCCATTTCCTGTTTTCTCTGAGAATACTCAGGTACAGCATTTACCCCAAGATAACTCGCAGATTACAGTCCCAAACTTACCCCCAAAGTTTGTCACAAAATATCTCACTTTTATTATTATTTTCTCATCACTCTAGTGTATCGATAGTCTTTGGGAACAAATGACATTACTCTATTTATAGCATTCTATTTTTAGTAGTGGTGCTTTCATTTACAAAATAGTTAATTCTTGATCACTGAAAATGTCAAATCCTAGAAAACCATAGCATTCCTACGCATGATGTTAGATCACTCTAGAACATTTAGTGGAAGATTCATTTGATGAATCTGATTTATGTATGCATCTGTTATATTAGAATTAGAGACAAGATCTGTTTAGAAATAACTCCAAGAACAGTTTTTATATTTTATCTTCACATTAGAAACCAGTCAGATTTGCTTCAGCCTCAGTTTATGTAAAATTAAATTAACACTGACAGTGAGTTGCACTTTTTTTTCTAAATGAGAAAATGGGTTAAATCAAGTCATCTTCTGGTTCTACCAATTCCAATTTCTAAATATTCCTTGGCTGCATCTACTTCTCTCCAGCCTCACCATGTCTCATAATTTGTCTCCCAGACACCGAGTCTTGCTCCTCTCAAATTCTATCTACTCACTTACTCCACAATGAGCTTTAAATAGCAAATAAGACCAGGTCATCTCCAGCTTTGAGTCTTAAGTGGCTTCCCACTGCCCTGAGGCAGAGATGATCTATGCGGCAAAGCCTGGAGTGAGCCCTCTGGATAAACTGGTGATAAAATGATCCCCTGCGTAGCTGAACAAGTTAATCTCCCAGCCGCAAATCAGAATCAACTGGGGAGCTTGTTAACAATATAAATCCACAGATCTTGCCCACTCAGAGGAGGAACCTGGGATCTGCACTGGAACAAGCTTCCGAGGTTATTCAGATATGGGGGGTAGCTGAGGAGCCACTGATTAGACACACCAACATATTAGTTCTGGCGGGGGAGAGAATTTCCAAATTTCTGTAGTGCTGTTGCAATCTTGCCACAATTATCAAATGTACCTAAATTGATTTTAAATTACATTAAATTTAAAAATCAGCTGAATGAGAAGAACTGGCATTTTCTTATTCCTGTTGAATTTGCACATATTATGAGAATATTATAATTTTTAAGAAAGGTGTTAATTTTATTTCCTAACACTCATTAAACTTAACTCTCTAGTGAGGTGGATATAATCCTTTTGGAATCATGATATGAGGTCTTATTGTCTTATTTCGAAGATCTCAACCAGTGCAGTGTCCAGCGACATTTACCAAGCTCTGGTTCCCATATTTTAAAACCCAGGCCAGGCAGTGTGCCTAGTTGTGGAATATAGAAGCACTATACTTCATGCTGGCACCCAAGGTTTGAAGGACAAACACAGTCAGCTCCAGTGCTAAATATGTCTTTTCAGTCATTCCCAATATTTTCAAATTTAAATAAAAATTAAGCAATTTCAAAAACTCAGGCAAGCAATTATTAAGTCAAGTTTATTATACTTTTACAGGGGTCAAGACATTCCAACACTCCTACGTGTGACTTACATAAGCCTCAGCATAACTCCAAACAGTAATTCTTAGCCTTGTATTCATAAACAAAATACATATTACACCAATGAGGTGTTAGGTCAAACTAAATATTTAATGTGAACATATACTTGATCTCCCAACTAAATAAGAGGAGTGGCATATAACCAGGCTTGTGTACAGTCAACATGCACCTCCCTCCACTCTGGTCTTGCAGGTCCTGCAGTTTTACTTACGGGGGAAGTGCTAGCAGAAGATGAGGTGGGGAACCTCAAGTCAGTAAGGACTGGCCTGTGATAGACTCTAACTAACTACCTGGTTTCCTGCGCTCCTCCTTTCTGAGTCACAACCACATGGAATGAAGATGCCTCCTTTTCTTGTGCTAAATGTGTATTTTTTAACTCTCAAGAAAAACTTGAGAACATAAGTTATGACAAAATCTTGATTAAGGAATGAAGTTTCTTTTGGGGATACTTTCTGTTTTGGTTAATTAATGAGGAAAATATAGGCATTGAGCTAGATCTTTATCATACACTCTGACCATATGCAAAACAAAGAAAAACGAAAAATGCATCAAATGTGATGCATTTGAAAATTCAATAGTCTGTTATGTTTAACTATCTCCTTTCCTGTTTGGAGTCTAAAATCTAAAACCAATAAGCTCCAAATGAATGAGTCATAAAATCACCTGGGAGAACAAGGCAAAGGTTTCTCCAATTGCCACTTTTATCCTTTGTAGAGCTTTTCATTTGGGATTACTAGAACATTTTTATTACAAGATAATTAATTGACTCATTACCACAGTGCTAAACCACACTGCATTTTATTTGTTTGGAGTGTATATCTTCGAAGAATTAAACAAGACATCTAAAAGTAAAACCAGAAAACTTAAAAAGCTTCGAAGTCACAGAGAAAGCGATGCTAAGTACCTGGATGAACTGCTGAAGTTGAATGCTGAATTTAGCCCGGAGCCTGCTAGATGCTAAATGAACTTGGGTAAATTACCCTCAACTTTAGGAGCCACAGCTCCTTTAGCCACAAAATAAAAATATTATTTACCTCAAGGGCTATTATATCACCCATGGATTTAGTGAACAAATGCCTTCCCTGACTAAGGACAGTCTTCTCTTCTAGCTGGCTTCTCTCTCTCCACCTTCCTTCCAGAGTCCAGGCCTTTTAGCACAGGAAGGGTCTGCTCCGTGACCCACACTAGTAACTGCCAAGGACCAACAGACCCATCATCTGCCCTTGGCTCCAGTGTGCTGGCCACTTGCCTTTACTCTGCAGCTTCTTCATCCTGACCTCAGGGTCCAAATAGTCGTTTATCCTCCCAGAATTTCTGAATTTCTTAGGTGGGCCACTTAAGGACCTCTGGCTCCCTGCAGGCCTCTTGCAGGCTGTGGAGAGCTGGGAGCTGCCGCAGGCCCATCTATTAAACCAACTTCTTCTTCAGGGATGTCCCAAGGCAGATGTGCCAGCTAGTAGATATTACTGACCTCCTAGGGATCAGAAGGGGTGCAGGACACAAAGCTCTTTGCTTTTGCCTCCACCTACTGATCATGGCTTCTGGACACCTGCCCAAATGTAGCTTCCCTACATTTTCCCTCCTCTTTCACACATTCCCCCTACCCTATGTCATAGGCTGACGTCTCTCTGTCCCTGCCTTTTATTATGATCTAGCCCACAGGACAGCTTTTAATAGGTGCTAAAGAAATTCTCTCTCCACAAAGCTTGTCTTTCAAAACAAATGCTTTTCTGCAGACCCAGAAGTCCTACTCTAGGTGTGACAGGTTGGCTAGTGAATCTTTCCTTTTATATTCCAGCTGTGGCCCTTCTAATCCTTCCTCAAGGCAAACCAGATATTTCTGATCTGAAAATGGTAATTTGTACTTTATTTCAAAGAACATATAGGTTCTTCAGAAAAATTTCCTGTATCGGTTTCTCTTTCTACCTCGCATTTTCTCTCTCCTAATGAAACAGGGCTGAAAGACCTCTCCAAAAAGAATAGCTTAAACTGGGAACTTGGAGAAAACAAAGAGAGAAGGAGGATAGTTAAGAATGAAGCAAGCCATGTGGCTTTTTGCTTTACCATATCAACTCCTGCCTTTTGGTCATGTGTCTATCCGAAGATGACTGGATCAAAACACGAAATCTCCTTTCCTTTAAATACTATTTCAAAAGACAATACATCCTGTCCTGTTAGAACTTCAAAACAGATTTTCAGACCCATCACAATTGCATAAAGGTCTTGTGCTACCTAATGGTTCATCACACATAAAAGATTCTGCGCATACTCAGTCACAGTTCTATGAAATATTTTGTGAAATTCCATATACAGACATGTTATTCAACTTCTTCTAGGACATAGTTCTGTAGGCAAGGTAGAGATGAGTAAGTCAGGGCCTGCAAGGCAGGAGTTGACAATCTAATGAGAGAACAGAGAGGAGATAAGCAGCTACATAATCAGCAGTAAAACAATGGAAAATAAAATGCTATGGAAGTGCCAACAGTGGATCATAAAGGACACTTCTCACATGTGATCCCATATAGGCGACACTGAGTCATGTGCTAGAAAAATGCTCTAACAGTTGTTTTATAGCCAGGGCAGAAGTGGCCTCCACGAGTATGAGTTCTTCTAATGACCACTAAAAAAACCACCTTGAACCAAATCATCATGGTTCAAGGATATTGGCTTCTGACCAAGTGGAGGAGGTTGAAGTGTAGCAAAGCCCACAGACTGAATGGCACTTCTCTATACCAAGCTTTGGGAAATGTTGGATGGTAGACAGGAGCCAGGAATAGACTACAAGAGCTGGCACAGAAATCTGCTGCAGTTCTACATGATATTCTAAGCTGTTGATTGAGCACAGACATGTGCTTTGGGAACCAGATAAATGAAGGGTAAGGTTGCTATTGTGCTATGAAACTTGAGACCACACTCTTTATCTCCAGAATTTTCATCCAGATGGAAGGCAGAGAGCAGTGATCGAAAGGAGGTCTCAATGAACACAGAGAGCCGGCAAGGGTCAACTGCAAAAGCAAATAGGGAGAATACTCAAAACTGGAGAACACTGACATTACTAAAGATTGGATCTGGAAATTGATGTGTATTTGATAAATCCTTTAAGGAAGAAGATGATGGAGTCAAGAATTAGAAAAGCCAACTTCGTTGGAAAACTAATAAATCTAGTGGATGAAATCAAGCACAATTTAGAATAAGCAACCCAAATATTCATTGGAAAAATGTTGCCAGGAACGTGGAAATTAAAATATATCCACTTAAATAAACATCTAAAGGTCTCTCTTATTTCACAGCATGTGTGAGGAGCTGGCAAAGCCCTTATTACAGGGACCGCGGTACAACTCTGGGCCTGGAATGTGACCCATGTATTTTTGACTCCATTGTACCATAATCTGACAGCAAGGAATGAAAAGCTTAGGAAACTGTCATTCAACCCAAAGTCTAGAAAAAGGTGAGTCATGGGTTAGTCAGCCCTGTCCAGGCAAGGGGACAGTGATTCTGGTTATTTTGCCTCCATGCAAATGAATAAATTCATGTTCTAGCTTGCCATTCAGATCAGAGAACCTGAAGGGAGAGTCAACAAAGCAAAATGCAAGACCACATCTGTGACACAATCTAGATGGTGGAAGGGAGAGTCAACAAAGCAAAATGCAAGACCACAAAAGAAAGTAGAGAACATGGGATTTTGCTGAAAGCATATGCACAGGAATTGGGCCAGTGAAAATTCTTGCCACGTACCTTAAATATAGAAAGAATATGGGGGGAAAAAATCTGTGACACAATCTAGATGGTAAATTTGGACATTAAGCAAAGGAAGCAGGACAAAACTTAAACTAAGCAGTTTCTTGGTGTCAACTTCCTGTGTGTTAGTAATATGTGGCTTATAGAAACAAGTGCGGAGTTCTGATGTATAGAAGACTGTAGCCAGCCCTATGATAGGAGGACAAAGACTCAGAAAACATTTCTTGATTCTACCATCAGAGGAAACAGGGCATTGTTTATACACAATTTCTTCTTGGTTTAATACATTTGTCTAAGGCAGAGGATGACAAGATCTGGGTTTTAAGGGCCAAATCTTTCCCTCCATACACACACAAAATTATAGAACTGGAGAGGTACCAGAAAAGGGGAGAAACAAACGTACGACTCAGAAAAGTAGGCGCTGGAATTGGTCGTGGTATGTGGAGCAAAGTGGATCATCATAAAGTCCAGGAGCCTGATGACAAATAACAAAATCTATCCCAGAGGACAAAATTTAGGTTGAGAAAATTGAAGACTTGAAACAATCTTCAGACAGTGCATGTCACCTGTGTAGACCTCAGATTCACATCTGTAAAATGAGGAATTTAGATTAGACAATCTCTGAGATCAGAGTCAATGTGAATTTCATTACTAAATGATATTTAAGAATTAATAGAAAGCGGAAGAATTAGGCCAGGGCAGAGTTAATCCATAAAATGTCTTCTGTGACACACTGCATTAAAAACAATAAAAATCCCGTCCTAAGGTAGAGTTTGATCAAAACAAACAAACAAAAGAAGCAACAGCATGTAATTTATGCACAAAGATTTTTAAAACTTGGTTCTATGAGATCATGAGGAGGAAGCTACAATGCAAGAAAAGGTTGATGGAAGGGAGACAAAGTGAAAAGAAAATAAAATAATTTGAGACCTTAAAAGGAATTTATGCTTTATACCGCTAAGATTTTCATTGGTTTTAGAGGTAGAAGAAGAAATGTCAAGTTGTCTCACAAATGTTTTTTAAAAACTGTGAGCACATTTTTAAAGTACTTTACAAATATACAGTGGTTACTATTCTTGTTACCATTAAAACTAGTTTATTGGGAACACAGATGCTTTGAATCCCCAGGGCACTCAGCATTTACTCAGGGACATTTGAATATATGCTACGAAAGCAGTAGTTGACCACCAAAAGCACAGATGGGCTCCTGAAACAATTAATATGACAAAATAATAATCTTGAAATAATGATGGTAAAATTTAGGAGGGACAAAAAGCTCCAAATGCAAAGGAACAAGTTGAAGGAATCAGAAGAGGTTAAATCTTTAGTGTCTTCTAGGTCACTATTAGTATGAATATTAGAGCAAGTTTTTGAAGGTTTTAGCTAAGCTCTTAGAAATCTCATGCTTTCATCAAGACTACAGAACAAGAGAGAATGCATTTTAAAACTGAAATAAATGGTAATAATGCTATTACAAACATCCTAGATATTAGATAGCTTTAACACCTGTTTCTTGAGAATATGTGCCAATTTTCTGGGAATTAGAGTGCTTATTTTCCCACTGCTTCCATCCTCACTCCTGTCATCTTTGCAAAAATCATCAATAAGAATATGATGAAAGTTTTCCTGCATTAAAGGAAGTCTACACTGCTGTACTCTATCTGCTGTCAACGATGATCGACAGCTCCACGAAGCCAAGAAGTAGCCTAAATGTTTAATGAGGCAGGAAAGTCATTCTTCAGTTGTAATGCAGACCCACCAGACAGCCTGAAAAGATCACCTCTGTTTGTTTTAAACTAGGGATAGACTGCTGAATATTTAATGAGTTCCACAGTATTCAGCTCTGTGTGGGGCCGAGCGAGGGTCAGGGTATGGCTGCCTGCTGCTCCCTGCAATTTCAGATTCCCTCAGGTTTATTAAAGGTGAGAGATACCATAGTCAAACCAAGACAGTCTCCAGCAGCACCCTCTGTAGCCCTGTATACATGAAAAAAAAAAAGGGGGGGGAGGTCACGTGCCTGTCCTGGGGAAGCAATGTTAAGAATTAGGTGCAATCTTTCAGGAAAAATGAGCGGCAGAGCTAGCATTCATTGCTCTTAATCACAAAGGTGGGGAAGAACGATAGTGTTAGGAAAGAGAAGCAATCAGAGATCCTTGTGATTACGCTGGGAAAGAGAACTTGCACCCGTGGATCCCATCATGGTAAACCTTACCCTCTACACCCTCAACAATCCTAGTCCAAGGAAACAATACTTTTGTGAACGATTTCCTCATAGCCAGTTTTAATCTTTAACTGATTTAGAAACTGTTGCAATAATGTGAGTGAGAATTGATAGTGGCTTGGACAAGGCCGGCAGCAGTAGAAGTGGAACAAAGAGGCATTTGCTGATTGATTGGATATAGATTATAAATTTTTTTTTTAAAAAAAAAAGAGCATCAAGGATGACTCTAAGATTTTGGCTAAACCATTTTGGCCAGACCATTTACTGTGATGACAAAAGGAATGAGAAAAGCAGTTTTAAGAGGAAAATAAAATGTATAGTTTTAAATGATGTTAAATTTGAAATGCCCTTTAGCCTGAACATTTGGATGTACTAAGCTTTCAGTCTGAGTTGAGTTATTTGGGATTCACCATTATAGTGATGGAATATAAATAAGTAAATTACCTGGAGAATGTAGGCACTTTAATATTTAGTGGTCTGGAAGTCGAAAAGAACCCTATGAAGATTGAGGACTTGGTTCATCAATTTGTCCCCTCATGACTGTAAGATGGGTGCTGCAGACATAACAGAATCTGACTGAAGAAGAGTTGCATAGATGAGGAATAGTGACATTGCTTCTCACGTCTTGTTTTCTGGTAAAGAAACCTGGTAGGAAATCTAGCAAACTTTGCCTCAGTCCCATAGGTGAGAATTCTGTTTATGTTCTTGTTGGAAGATAGGCTGGCAAAGTGAGCATCTGGTGTTTTCAATACCTTAGTGGGAGGCAAACCATATGACAAGGCTGGCTATCAACAGTGTCAGCCTCAAAGGTAGACATACTGATTAAGTTTAGACAAAATTAACAAGTATAAGTCATAAATTTTAAAGATAACTAATAAAAAAAAAACAGAAATAAAGTAAATAGTTTCCTTATTTTGGATAGAAATGAAGGACAATATAGGAAACTAAGGTTCAGAGAGGATAAGTGACTTGTCCAAGGCAAGCAGTTACTGCAGAGAGAAAACCAGCTCTCTAGGTCCAGGTGCCTAATCTGGTTCTTTCCACAAAAACAGCCAGTCCTTTTATTTACTGTTGTTAGAGTTATACCCCATGGTTTTACTACTATCATAAATGAATAGTCTTTCTATGTTACACACGTACACAAATACACGCACACACTCCAATCTCCTGATTCATTGTCATCAATCATTTATTTTATTTTTCAGGAGCATTGATAAATGTACTATCAGTACTGTGCTATCAGAACTCCCTCCCATCTTCCTTGGACCCAAACCGTGCATTCACATAGTGCTCAAATAGGAGTAACGGAGCAGTCAGTGCTCAGGCACTAGAAAAAGCTGCTAGTTCCATATGAATTTCGAGCTTATAACCCTGATATCAGCTTTACCCACCATGGAATTCTCAAATCTCTCAGCCTTACCACTATCTATCTTGTTCTCCATGCTTGTCATCTAGGAGTCACTGTTCAATAGTCATCTTTTTTTGTTTGTTTGTTTCAATCGTGTTTGGTTTTTTTTAATCATGGTAAAATAAATGTAACTTAAAATTTACCATTTTAACAATTTTTAGGTGTACAACTCACTGTCATTAAGTATATTCGTGTTGTTGTGTAACCATTACCACGATCTGTCTCCAGAACTTTTTAATCATCCCAAAGAGAAACTCTGTACCCATTCAGAATAACTTCTCAATCTTTTCTCCCCACCAGCTCCATGGTAACTACTTTTCCACTTTCTATCCCTACAAATTTGCCCATTCTAGGTACCTCATACAAGCAGTGTCATAGAATATATATCCTTTTGTGTCAGGCTTATTTCACTTAACATAATGTTTTCGAGGATTATCCATGTTGTGCTATATATCAGAATTTCATTCTTTTTTATGGTCGATAATATTCCACTATATGTACATACCATATTTTGTTTACCCATTCATCAGTTGATGGACACTTGGGTTGTTTCCATCTTCTTGTCATCCATTCTTCACATTGCCAAGACTGGATGATTTGTCTTCTCTTTTATTATTCTTATTCATCCAGCCTCTATTTGTTCCTGGCTTGTTTCCCTGCAAGTCCTTTGCTGATCTTACTACCTGCAAACTATCTCTAGGCTCTTTAATCATTCTGTTTCTCTCATTCTGACATACAAGTCTTCTCTTTCTCACATATGATTTTGAATACTTCGTCTTCCAACTCAAAAGGTAACTCCAGGTTGCTTTTGCTTTTCAATTCATATATCTAAGTACAACCAGTCACAGACTCTCTTTCCTCTTTGCCCTAAATCAACTGGATTTACTTCAGTCTATACTCTGGTTCATGCAAACCAAATATTTAACCAATGTTCACATACTACCTATCCACTTTCATAAAATAGATCTTTCTACCTAGTTGGAATCCCTCTGTTTGTCTCTTTCCAACTATCTTCTCAAATGTACCCAAAACATTTCCTTAAATGTTCATAAATCATTTTCCTTAAGAGTCTATGACAAGTCCTAGCAGTCACTAATTGTACCAACAATGTTCTTGATGTTTGTAAATAGATCTGCCTATTGTGGAAATCTGATAGATGGAGCTAACTCTAAATGGTTTCATGGTTGTTGTGCAAGAAAGAGCTTGGGTAAAAGATGTAGTAATCATGGTTTTCTCTACTCACACTTCAGCTCATCGGATACAAACCAATCAATTCAGAGTCCATATCCCCAAGCATTTCCTTTCTCTAACTCTCACACACGAAGCCATATTTCCCTTGCCCCAAATCAACCCAGAGCCAGGTATCAGAAAACCAGAGACCACCTCTATAGCCCAGAGCCCACTGCCATTATTCAAACTAACTAATTGACATTATTCAAACCTAAGCTGTTTCCCCAGTCCTGCCTTGCCTTTCCTGCAGGGAATGCACTAAAGGCTCTGGGCCATACGTTCTTTTCACTCCTTCTGCCTCCTAAACAATCCTGGTGCTTCTCTATGTGTCCCTGCTTGCCCTTCTCTCGGGAACTGCCAGTAATAAATTCCTCTTTCAATGGCAGTTGCCTCTTGCGTTATCACTCAGTCACCTCCACAAATTAAAAATCTTGAGGGTACAACTGAGAAAAGGACCAGTCAAAACCACCAACGGTATCCATCCATTGTGAAGGGGAGCAAGAATAGTGCAAAAGTTCTTCTATCAACTTGTTCTACCTAAACAGAATCTAAAACCATGCCGTGCAGAAAAGAATTACCATTAGCAGGCTTGATGCTATCTTTCGAAAGGCATGCTTACAAAGCTGGCCCGTGGCTGGTGCCTGGGAACTTAGATTTTGGGAGGGTTCCCACCATTATCTACTAAGAATGGCTCACCGTGTATACATTATTTGCACAAACAATGTGATTTATGATGAACACATACTTTCTTTCTGGCAGTCTGGAATGTGGGTATCTGCTAGACAGAGGGTACCCCCAGTAAGAACCCTGGACAGGTCTCCAATGAACTTCTCTAGTTTGCAACATTTCTCATATGTTGTCACAACTCATTGTTAAAAGAAATAAGTATATCCTACATGGCTCCACTGGGAGAGGATCCCTGGAAGCTTATACTTTGACTCCCTGGATTTGCCCCATGCACTTTTTCCCTTTGCTGATTGTGCTTGATATTCTTTTGTTGTAGTAAATCATAGCCATGAGTAGAACTGTGAGCTGAGTCCTATGAGTCATGATAGCCATTCTTCCCGTTCAGATGCTGTCATTTTTTCTTACTTTTCTAATTAAAGCAATTCTGGTCCACATCCATCATTCACTAAGGGTGATATATACTGTTGTCATTTTCGAGTGCCCTTCTTCTCCCTAGAATTGTGGAAGAGCCTTGCGAGAAATTCTCTGTCTGTGGCTGCTGCTATTTTACTATAGATTCTTTTCTTGCGGCCCAAGTTCTCTTCAGTGATGTCCCTCTTGGTGTGCTTCCTGCTGTCCAGGGACGCATAGCATATGGACATTCCACTCCACCCTCTCCCATTCCTGTACCAAAGTCCAGACAACTCCAGGATAATGTAGGTTCCAGAGATTCCATTTCAGCCCTTTCTTTTCTTGAAGTATACATCTTCTCTCTTTCAGATGATTAGCTGAAATTCTTGCTTCTTTAGGGTTTGATACCCAGTCACTGATAACTGTTCATTCTTTCCAGGAGCTATGGATGCCAGAATGCAAGAGCGAAGATCTAATACCTGATATATATGGAGTTGAGTGTGTGTGTGTGTGTGTGTGTGTGTGTTAAGGAAGCAGAGGGAGAAGGGGGATAAGAGAATAAAAACCATTTCTCTACTCACAATTCTGATACCCAAATGTGTAGGGGTCCCCCAAACCCATATCAACCAGTTCTACAACACTCTGGACACCAACTGGGTGTCCTACAATTTAATTCAAATCTGGCACTGACTACTTGGAGTTAGTATCAGACCCCACAGCTTAAGGACTCAGTTCCACAAAAGCACCTCCACTTCAGATGCCAATCACAAGTCCCAAGCCTCTGGTATTTCTGACCAAACTGGCTACAAATTAGGAGTTTCTCACGACCTCTCCCTCAGGTTTGATAATTTGCTATAATGGTTCACAGAACTCACGGGAACACTTTGCTTACTATTTACTGGTTTATTATAAATGATACACAGATGAACAGCCAAATGAAGAGGTACATAAGGCAAGGTCCAGAGGGTCCTGAGGACAGAGGCTTCTGTCCCTGAGAAGTCGGGGTGGGTCAACCTCTTAGCAAAGGGATGCAGCCACTGACCTGGAAGCTCTCTGAACTCTTATTGGAGTAATATTGGTTAATACAATTACATAATTTTCAGGTGTACATTATCATTTGACATCTGTATTTTCTATTGTGTGTTTACCAGTAAACTTTTTAAAGAAACATTCTGACCAAAGACATTTACTTATTAATACCAGTCAGCAATTTTTCTTCACTATCATCTCTCTGCTACTAACAGACAATTCACCATTATTTAACCTTTCTCTAATACATAATCTCCACAGGACATCTCATGTCTATTCCTCATTTATAACATCCGCAGACAACGACTTGCAACAACAATTTATGGCTGAGAAAAGAGATTTCTAATTGAAACAACTGTTGGTAATAGAAGTGTTAAGATTAATTCTGGAGACTAACATTCACAGATAACAACCACAGAGGCATATGTGACTCAGATATATTCGATTTAGGGGTCCCAATTCCTGTTGAGAGACTGGGCAAAAGGGTTCACATTTCTCTGCATCAACTCTAAAAGGCCAGGGAGAGGAAGCCTGTCACCTCACACACAATACAAATTCTCTAGATTCCACCCCAAAGCACCCTGTGGCACCACTTGATGCTACTGTACCTTAATTCTCAGTCTAGGCCCAAAGTATAACATAAACATCCATGAGTCCACGCAGATATAAATAAATGACTGAGAGAGAAGAGACAAATCCTCACAAAGAATCAAACAATTTATGTAGCTATTCCACCGTTGAATAGGTGGAGTTTAATCCCCTTTCCTTCTTGATTTAGTGACTTGCTTTCAAAGAATAGATTGTGGCAAGAGGCAGAAGTAACTGTACAGTGGAGCAACCTAGCAAACACTACCTTGGCCAGGTGATCAAGGTTAACATCACCCGTGATAAGTCAAGTTCACCATATATATTCCTTGATATGATGTGATGAGAATGTCACTTTACCTCTGTAGTATTTATCCCCCAAATCCCTTATTCCTAGTCTAGCCATGAGAAAACATCAAACAAATCAAAAATCGAGGGACCATCTACAAAATTCTTGACCAGTACTTTTCTAAATTATCAAAGTCATAAAAATAAAGACTAAGAATCTGTCACAGACCAGAGGAGATTAAGGGAACATTACAACTATATGCAGTGTGATATCTTGGATAGGATTGTGGACCAAACAAAGCATAGTAGTGGGAAAGCTAGTGAAACATGAATAAAATCTGCAGTTGAGCTAATAATATTCATGCTAATTTCTTAGTTAGACAAATATATTATGGTTATATAAGATGTTAACCTCAGGGGAAGCTGCTGAAGAGTATATAAGAATTCTGTTCTATATCTGTGATCTTCTATAAATTGAAAATTTTTCCAAAATAAAAAGTTTTAAATACATATTATATTATATATGTTATATAATATATACAAATTATATAATACAATAATGCTTTGGCCACTACCTCAAGCAAATAAAAGCGTCCTCACCCTCCTGATGTTTCTATTTCATTTATTTGAATCGCTTTGCCTGAAAGCTGAAACCAGATTCCTTAAAATCGACCAGGAAGGATAAGTAGATCTGGAAGAGAGCTTTCTCCTCATGAAATAAAGTGAGTATTTTAGAAACACTTTCAACCCCATCGGCCGAGCTCGTGATGCCCTGGGAAAACATCTGCCAAAGATGAGCAAATAAGAGCTATGGGTCAGCATTGAGAAGGCTTCATCTCAGCCTTCTGAAATTAACAGTCTGCTTCAGTGCCATAATTCAGCATAAAAGAAATCACAAAGGAACCAGCAGTCTCTGCCATTAAGGATTGCTAGTGAATGTGTTATTTGTAGCTATTAACACTTCTTAATTATGAACTTTGGTAATTACTTCTATACTCCAATGCCACCTCCATTTTTCACTCCAATTCTTTCTAAAACTCTCTTACAATACATTGAGTATTTGGATTAATTTCACCTGCAAAATAAAAATTTTAAACTATTGTTTAAAAAATATTTGGGATCATTTCATCAGCTAATATCTATTTGAACAAAACAAAAATCCCTCTTTCACGTGAGAATTAAAGATTTAAACATGTTGTTAATAATATCTAATTTTATACCATACATTTGCAACACACTTTTATACACCCAAATTCATTCTTAAAATAACCCTTTCAGGTAAGCAGGGCAGATATTATCAGGGTGAAAAGTCAGGCAAGTCGGCTATGTCACACTGGGATCTCAGCAAACAGGTGGAAAAGAGGGGGAAAAAAGCTATAATAGGAAGGACAGCAGTTAGAAGAACTGGCCCTGTTATAGGTCCAGCCCCCTAGAGGGAATTCCAGCCATAGCGCACATTACAGAGAAGGGATAGGCTGGGTCTGGGCCAGAAGACATCTCATCTGGAGATGGTTCATGGCAGAAGAAGCATCATGGAGTTTATAGAAGCCTAGCTGATGACTAAGGTGGAGAGAGAGAGAAAGAGAGAGAGAGAAAGAGAGAGAGAGAGAGAGAGAGAGAGAGAGAGAGAGAGAGAGGGGGGGGGGGAGAGAGAGAGAGAGAAAGAGAGAGAGAGAGAGAGGCTAGAGGCTCCTGGCCTTAGCTATGCCAAGGCTCTGATCCGGGGCAGAATACTGACCAAAACCAAGCAGAACACCTTGCCCAGGGTACTTCTGATCCTGTCCCAGATTGCCTCAGGAACTACATGGAATTCAGTCTTCTGGAAATCTCAAGATACCAGCTTAGAAATCTGAAGAGACAGGTTGTAACAATCATTCCCATTTTTCAAATGAAAAAGTAGGTGAAGTGATTTAACCAAGGTGGACTCTGCAGCCACTTTCTGGCGTGTTAGCTTAGCTATTCTGGCGTGTTAGCTTAGTTATTCTGGCATGTTACCTAGGGCTGGCTAAACTGTGGTAGCAAGTAGACCCTTAAAGGTGTAATAATTCAGACATGGTAGAAGTTGTTTTTCATCTATGTGATATACCAAAGAGGGCATTTCTGGTCGCTGGAAGTGAGGTGGAGACCTAGGCTCCTTCCACCTATGGCTCAGCCATCCCCCAATGCCTTATCATCTTCATCCAGCTGGCAGAAGGTGAAAGAGCATGGAGGGGGCACTCTTGTTTCTAAAAAGCTATTTTCTGGAAACGGCACACATCTCTCACATTCTATCTGCTAGTATTTAGTCCGGTGGCTACTCTTACTGCAAAAAAAAATGCTGGGAAATGTCAGCTGGCTACGTGCCCAAAAAGAAGAAACAGGTCTTGGGTGAGCAGTGTCTATTATACTAGCCATGTGACCTCAGCAGAGTAACTTAGAATCTCTGTGCCTCGTTTTTTTCTCAACTATAAAGTGGGGATTATACAATTACCTGCCTCAAAGAGTTTTTATGAGGATTAAATGAGTTAATACACAAGAAGCTTTTGAACAGTGCCATATTCTCAGTAAGCACTCCATAGATGCTGGCTATTATTACTGTCATCAGCATCATCTTCTCCATTACCATGATTACTGAAAACTAGGTGGCTGGGATTTAAATCTCCAGTTTCTGACTAAGAATCCAGGGAGAATTTCCTTGCTCTTCTAGACTGTTGCTACAGTCTTGAGCCTCTACACAAAATGATTCAATTCTCAGCTTTTCTCCTGAAATAAATATTGTTTCTCTAAAAAGCACAAATGAGAAAATCCGGTCACAGTAATTGGAAGCAACTGTTTGGGCTAATGGAAGGACACAATAGCCTTATTTGATTTCAAAAGTAATATTTCAGAGTATTTTTCCTACTTAGAAATTTTTCACTTCGATAAAAGACGGCATAGAAATGCCACGTTAGGGAGAAAATTCAACTAAGGACTCATTGTTCCCTAGGCTTTGATTTTGAGGGGAGAATATACATATTTAAATTTTTTTAGAGAGCAGCTTAGTATCTCTCCCCACACATTCATTTATCAAGGATGTGTTAAAGCAACCGCGAGTGCTTACTTGATTATTCTCTGCCCTTCTAGCCTTTTGGCTAAAACAGATAACATCATTCCATTTTAGTTAATTCTGTGTCATTTGCTTGAGTATTGTGAAGAATATCAGAAAATGAAAATTTCCTTCAGCGAATAAGCCAGACGCTTTTCCATCAGGTAAATAAAAATAGAAGGGCAAATATCATCACCATGAACAGTATGATTTTCATTCAATATCCTTGAGCTATTTGACCATCTAATGTCATCTGTCTGCATATAAACTGGGGCTTTATTGTAAATGTACTGTGGTTATGATTCATTCTTAGACTGCCTGTACATCTTGCCAACGGCCTGGACTTATTTATTTTCTTATCTCACTCATCAGATGAGAAAACCTGCGGCCCAGTTGATCTAGCCAAGCAAGACTGTCTTTGCTGGAATAATACGTTACTGGGTTTGAAGCATCAGTTTATTCTCACCAAAACAGGAAGCATTAAACGAGTAAATCATGAAGAGGTATAATTTGGTCATCTTGTTCACCTCCGAAGTCATGAAGGTAGAAAGAGGGTCTACTCTTGCATTCTCTCCTAAATAGGCCACCTCTATACTCAGGAAATTCCAGAGACAGAGTATTTCAAGAATGTGCTGAAGGAAAGAATGCTGTGACGTGCAGGTCTGGAAAGCATCCTGGACACTTTCTGAGTACACCTCACCTTACTGGGTGGCCACCAGAGGTCTCTGGGAGGTGCGTGAGGGGACTTTAGATAGAATAACGTAGCAGGGACTGTGAGTTGTCTGCCAACATCTGCTCCCTGCTCTTTGAAAGTAACGGAATTGTAGCTGTGTCCATGGCTGCCCAACAAGATTACATTTCTCAGACACCCTTGCAGTTAGGTGTGGCTGTGGAACAAAGATTTCACCCAAGGAACCTGAGCGGAAGTGATATGTCCCACCTCCAAGTCATTAAGGAAGCCTCCGCCACCCTGCTCTTCTCTTCCTGCAGGTTAGATAGACCCTGAATGAAATAGTGACCCAGCTGCGACAGTGTAGACAGTGATAATGCCCTTGGGTCTTGCTACTGCTATGTGGTCAGGGAAAAGCACCATCATCTGGGAACTACGAGAAAGACGGAATCTCAGGTCCCACCCAGACCTACTAACACGGAATCTGCATTTTAACAAGATCCCTAGGAAATTCATGTGTACGTTGAAGTTTGAGGCACACTGACCAGGAGACGGCAGAGCCATGACTTGGAACGAACTTGAGGCCTCACTTGAACGAAGCATTCCCACTGACCTGTCACACTCACTTTAAAACTACTTTGGAGAGGGAGAAAGAAATTTTTATTATTATTATTACTATTACTAAAGTCACAGTTTTTGGAGCATCTTTATTACTGAAGTTTAGGTTTCTCCTAACACAGATACTGAGACACTGTCCACAGAGTCTCATTTGTCAGACCTTATTTTAAACTTCCCATGGACATTCTTATTCCCAAATGGATAAATTTTAAGACCTTGCCATAAGCCTGTACTCTTGCCAGGTTAAAGATCTACTCAAAGGTAGCTCTCACTACTAACTAGTGATCCTTGTCCTAGTGATCCTTTCAGCCACTCAGAAATCATCAGCAAAGTCAGGAACTCAGAAAGAAAGAGCAGATAGATTTGCCTCCCTTCCTCCCTTATGAACTGTTCCAAGATGTGGCGTTTCATACCAGCCCTCTGGACAATGTCCTATGTGGCCAAACAACCAGTTGTGTATTTTTGTGAGGATCTGCCCTCTCAGTAACATGTCATTTTCATTTGCTTTTCCTCCTTCCCTGTCTCACTTCCCTATTTCCTTAACTCATGCTGTCTTTGAATCACATCTCCCAACGAAACTTTAGCATGCAAACTTTGCCTCAAACTTCAGTTTCTAGGGAACTTAGTGAATTCATAGGGTAATCAAATGGATGAAGAAGCAAAAAAATGTAAAAAGTTGGCATTATGTAAATTAATACATGACAACAAAATTATTGAATTAGAATATTTTCATGTTGCAATCTCTTTAAAAATAATGGGTCCGTTATTTTATATCTATCGATGGCTGATAATGTCACAAGAGAGGTAAGTAGATGTTGTATTCCTTCTTATGAAAGCAGGCAGAGAGAAGGTCTGCACTCTGACTTTTGCAGTGGGAGAAAAGGTCTTTCTTACGAAAGTTCATATGCTAGGAGAGTTCCTATCGTCCATGCCCTTGACATCTAAGTGTAACCCCTCCTTTAACCTGACATTAGAAACCTGACATAATTCAGCCAAAAGTCTATGCATTCTACAAATACAATTTGTACTTTTTCAACACCACACCCTTCATCATACCCATCCTTTAACCTTCTTTGAAAATTCCACACAAACTGTTATCTTGAAACATATGCAGAAGGATTGTGAAGGAAGAAGCATTGCGTAGATCTATGTGCCCATGGTTGGCTCAAGTCTATGCCAGTGATGCCATGATTGAAAATAAACTCTCCTTCATCAAGTTTTTGTTGACTATTTTTCAAACAGAAGTAGTTTTTTTCCCCCATGAGTTTCTAAAGCACTTGTTTTGTACTTTTTTGCAAGTCAATTATTACTTCCATTCTTCTCAGCTTAAATATTTATACCCACATTGACAATGAACCAGAATTTAGGCAAATCCATGGGACTTTTTTAGGTTGTCAATTTTACTTAAATATTTGAAAGAATAAACAAATTTTAAAGAGTATTTTAATGTTAATTGTGGCTCTATATGGATATTTTGCATAATTTCTTTCAGGTAAATATTCAGCAGTCAGCTTTAAATTTTGATACTGAACTTCCCTTGTTTGAGGTAGGTGGAGGGGTTGTAGATGGGCAGGTTTAACATGTCTCTAGTTTAGTAAGGACCTAGTTAATGAGCAGGAATCTTTATGTAACACATAGCTCCGTTGCTATTATTACATAGAGCTTGAAGTTTTTTGAAAAGACATGGTTATTTTCATTGAGAAGTAAGAAGCCTTCTGGAAGGAAAAGATTGTGACCTCAGCCCAATTTTTTCAAGGTTCAAGATTGTGGAACCATGTACAGATGATCTGGGATGTTCCTGATGGAGGCTAAGCTGCAGGAGAGGGCTACAAGTCTCTTGAGAGATGGCCCTGCAAAGACAGAAAGCAGAACAGAGTGGCTTTTGCACCATGTGCGAGAGGGTCCTCCTTGGAAAAACAGCTTGGTCCTCAGACTCTGACTGATAAGGGGCCTTGATAGAAACAAAGGAGTATACTAAAAGATATCCAGTGTCAACTCCAGGCTATGGTTCTCCCTAAAATGAAAAGACCGGTGGGGAATATTGAAGATCCAAGAGAGTCTTTTAGTTCTTTCTATGCTCTTGTTGTAGGAGTCACGTACATCTATGCAGACTCTAATACATGGGCCAACCAGGGACTTTACTTGAAGAAGAAGAAGAAAAGAAATATGGCGTTATAGGCAGAGATTTTTTTTTTTTTTAATGTTAATTGCACTTTCTAACCCATTTACTTCCTCTGGTCTTGTCCTTGGCATGATTCTTTTTTAATAAAAGTTTTATTTGTTTGTGCACCTCGGCTGATCATGTGAATGAAAGAGTCTAATATTTGGAAGAGACATACTAGTTTTATAGACTGTCTCCTTACAACAAAACTGGGTGGTCCATGATTAGACTGGCCTACTAACCGCTGATACCACAGTGAAACTAGTTTGGGAGAAACTAGCTTTTACTGTTTAAAAATCACTGTTTAAAAATCATTGCTTCACCCTGTTAATTTAACAAGAAAAGGAATGATTGTACCAATAAAAATTTTCTCCCTTTTTGTTTTGTGGAAACAAAACAAAACAAAACAAAACAAAACAAAACACAACCACTTAATCTCTGTATTTAGTTGCAGATGTTAGATGATGATGATAGATAAATGTAGATATGTGTGTATGTGTAAACGCACACACACACACACACACAAACACACTGTTCTTAAATGTTTTTCATTTAATACTAATTAAAATTTACATTCCATGGGGGCAAAACACTTCCATCAGCGCTTCTTCTCCTAATGCTCTAGAGTGTGTAAAACAGGCTTTTATATACTGTGGGTGGACACTCAAGGAAATTTATGAACTGATGAAGTTACTACAGGGAATGTCATCATTTGCTTTGCTCTTCCAGGAAATAAGGATTTGTATTTTATGAATACCAATAAAAAACTGCTTCTCTGGGTTTTATAACATTATTTTCTTCACTAACACATTCCCAAAACGTAATTCTCCAAATTTAATGATAAAAACCAATGGTAAAAGATTTAAGAGATTGTATCTTACCATGTGGAACAATTCTCTTATGCAGGAATTCAATTTTGCTTTGAGAGCTAGAAAGGATTTTAATCTATATCAACACAGAGATGTATGAGACTTAGTGGTCTTCATGTTGACACAGGTATTATCAGAATTCAAGGCATGCGTTAATGTCCTTGGACTACAAAGGATTAGGGAGCTAGATGTGTCTTGCTGGAGAATAAACAAAACACTTACATGTGCGTATTTTACACTGGGCTTTTCGTAGAAAACTGTTGGTTTAGGTAGCATGGTCTCTCACTGCAGAGCAACCTCTCTTCAGTGCAGAGTTCACAGAGTCACATGCTTGCGCCAAACATTTTGTTTCATGAAGCACTTTGAACTTTTGCCATAATGAGGCTCTGTGAATCTTACAAGGTCGGTAAAGGTTATCAGTAAAGACCCAGAGTCTACAAATCAATCCTAGTCAACTGAGTTACGGGATTGCTATAATAAGAGACCTGGCATCAGCAGAATTACAACCAACAAAGAATACTAATGACTTAATCTGAGTGTAAAAAGTGACTGACTTGTTAATGGCAGCAACAGAACCAGCTAGCATGGATTGTGATTTCCAAGACTTCAGAAATGCCAAGTTTGTTTTACTTCTTGTTATTATTTCATAGCAGATATGAATAAACCAATAAGAAAGTTTTATTAGAAGGCTTTCAGGAGCAGGTGTTTAGGTGTGGATGCTCATATCAGACAGATTCTTGAAAAGATGTTTACTAAATAACATGAACAGCAGTTTAATAAAATATGGCTAGTAATATTATCATCATTACTGAGAGTGTTAACACACACAGTAAATACGAACACATTCTTAATAGATAATGCAATAATCATTATATTGAATGAGTCTTGGAATTGTTTTGATGAGAAAAGTACATGGAGGAAAAGTTCTGGGAAGATGGACTTAAATATCTTTGTCAAATCAACTTTGCTAAGGTATAATTTACATACAAAAAATACATCCATTTTAGGTGTAAAATTTGATGAGTTTAACAAATAAATGTATGCAACCATGTGACCACCATCACAATCACATATGAAACATTTCCATCATCCCAAAAAAGTCCTTGTGCCCTTTTGCACTTAGTCCCTCTTCTCCTTGGTCCTAGTAACCAGTAATCTGATTTCTGCCACTACAGATCATTTTTGCCTTTTCTAGAATTTCACATAAATGGTACCAATCATAAAAGTAATGTACATGTCTGCCTTCTTTTGTTCAGCTTAATGTTTTTGAGATTCATCCATGTTTTTGCCTTAAAAAATAAATTCCATTGCCAAGTTGCTATCTCTTGGGCATAATTTATTTGTTTGACCAGTTGTTTTTGACTTGTAATACTATGTAGTGAACTTGGTATTTTCTACTTTATTAATAGTCACCTGCTGGATTTTAATTAGATACATCTAAGTGCCATCGCTATGAAAATATCCAGATACTAGGAAAATATCCATGATTGTGGTTAAACTGATAACAAGAAAATGGGATTTGAAAGCTTAAAGAGTTGAGTAAAGAACAAACACAGTATGATCATTGGGATTGATATTACATCTCTACTCACGGTAGGCACATGGCTTAAAGACTTCTTTATGGAAAAGTCATTCTTTTTTTTCTCTTATCAGAACAGCTTTCTTTTACATTTAAGTAATTTTTATGCCTCGTTGAATATGGTGGGTAAGAAACTATCTTAATATCATCTTTTGGCTTTTTATCCCTGCCCTTAAAAGCCTGGCATGACCCTTTCACGTTACGTAGGAACACTGGATTTTTATTAAATTATTTTAAAGTTAAATCTTTGAATATTTTTATCACTTACAATGTTTAAAGGTTTAAATATTTAAAACACAAAACAAAAGAAGAAATAAACAAACAATATGAAGAAGAAAAAAGTATCCCAAATCCCTAGCTCTGAGAAACTCTGATATATGTCCTCAATATTTGTCAATTAGTTCAGCAGACTTCAGCAATTGACTTAAAAATCTAAATTCATCCATATAGATAAAAATTGGATCATAGTAGGCAAAAATAAAACAGTTAACTAATTAAAAGAGTGATTATGGAAGATTTATTCATTTTTTTAATCTCACCAACAAGTTTGTGCAATAAGAGCAATGTTTAAAATATACTTAGGTACAAAAAAGAATCCCCAACTGAAAAATTAGTGCAAAATTGTGAGCTAGAGTAAAGCCTTCTTGAATTTCTTCTCATGAAAAGAAAAACGAAAAGTAAGTTGTGCTTCCAAATCACTGGTGTTATATTTTGCAGAAAATAGGGTAAAACATTTTAATTGAGTAAGCAGAGACTCAGTGATAACGTGGTGAGCAAAGCAGATAGGTTCCTGGCTCCCACTGGGCTCTTGTTCTAGTGTAGGAGTGGTGGAGACAGTAAAAAATTTAAAAACATATATGTGATGTTAGAAATGAATAAGTAATATGAAGAAATATAAAGTAGGGACAGGGGATAGAGGATGAGAGAGGCCATTTTAGATAGAGTGATCAGGAAAGGGCTCTCTTGGGAGAGATAAGAAAGTGAAGTGAGAGCTGTGTGAGATCTGGGAGAGAACATGCCAGGCAGAGGGAAGAGTAAGGGTAGAGGCACTTTATTTCAGAATATATTGTATATGATTCTTAGCAACTATGGTCCAGTTAGGTCTGGATTATGAATTCCCCAAATAATTGAAAATAACATAATTAGGCTATAGTCACACACACTCACACACACACACACACACACACACACACACACACACACACACACTCTCACCCATGCATGGGTGCACACGTGCACACACACAACTGAGGCACACTCTTCTGTCAACAAGCCATTAGCTAAATTATTTTCAAATTGTAGTGTGCATGAGTATCAGCTATGGATCTTAGTAAAAATGAACAATGAACATTGCAGGACACCTGGCCGTCTTCTGGGCACTTAGTTAGCTCCCACTTATCATTGTGGGATCAGGCTTCATCTTTCTCTCAGCTTAGCCTAGATTTCTTCAGTAAAGGATAGTTTGCTGGTATGGATCCAGGAGCAAAGGGTTGTCATAAAAAGAGCAAAAGATTACTTCCAGCAGATAATTCTTCCACTGGTAACAACTATAAAATCTGGATGAGATTTTTTTTTTTAATCTTCAAAATATCAGAGAGATAAATGATAGTAAAGAATTACTAGTCCAAAATTCTGAAAAGTAGAACCTCTTCTACCCTCAGTTTTATATCCTCGGTCTAGAAGAAGAAGCCAAAAGATGACCTTTTGAGAGCAGGGAGGTGGTAGGAAGGGGTATCAAAACTTAGAGTTTAGTATCTACCAGAGTTAGAAACTTCTGACCCCCACTCCCAAGTCCCAGGCTGAGACTGCAAAGGGCTATGCCACTAACGTGAGACTACAGATCACAGTCCATGCATTACTAGCACCCTTAGGGGCCGGCAGAAGAAAAGCTTTCCAAAGGAGGAAAACATCATCATAAGTCCAATTTATTCCATAAGTATTTTTTTTTCCCAAATACAATGCCCAGTAAAACTAGAACAATAATGAGGTACATGAAGAGATAAAACAAAACGAACAAGAGCCATCAGAAACACACAGAAGGTATAAAGAGGGCCCTGGGAACTCCAAATGGTAGAATCATTAGACACAAATGATCATACGACTTTGTTTGAGTGATCATGATGATAAAGGACAACCTTGGAGACTTTAGCAAGAAACTGAAAATTTAAAAGGTGATGTTGCTGATTTGAGAAATAACCACGTAGAAAGTGTAAAAACATAATGATAATGATAATAATAATTATTATTATTATTGAAATGGAGAAAACAATAGAGAGTTGAAGAAAGAATCAGTGGAATGGAAAACAGTTCCAAAGAAACAGTCTAGAGAGAAGCACAGAGAAACTGGCAAATAAGCAGAGAGGGGGTAAGAAGCAGAGAGGCTACAGTGCAAAGGTTTAACATACGTTTATTTCAAGTCACAGAAGGCGAGAAGAGCAGAGCAACATTGCAAGAAACAAAAGCTGAAAATTTCTCAGAACTTTTTAAAACATTACCCACAGAGTCAAAAACTTAAAGCCTGCTTGACAAAGTCAAGCAGGATTAAAAAAAGGACCATAGATAGAGATATTGGAGTAACATTACAAAAAAAACAAACAAACAAACAAAACAAAGAGAAAAACTTTCTTGAAAGAACATAGAATCAGATAGAAACTAGGTTTAAATCCCAACTCTGCCATCAATAAATCATATGTCTTCAAGTGAGCAAACTGCTTCTCTGTGCCCCAGCTTCTGAACCATGGAAATAATAGTGGCTAGACCTCATAGTCATTGAGAAGATTCAACAAAATCACTTATATAAAATGTCTAGTCAGTATCTGGCACATAGAAAGGGGTTCCTTTTCTTCCTTAGAGTGCTCTTTGAACTGTGCCCTTTGCTGTCAATTGTCAGGCCTTTGCAGCTTTGTGAATAGAATCTCTGTTAAGGAGACAATTTTAAACTTCTAGTGCAGATTTTTCCTTAAATTATTGTGAAGTATAATACTGAATGCACAAATCTAGTCAAACCATTCACCAGGATAATAACATCAATGCAAGGTGCTTTCTTTTAACCTTTGAAGTAAAGGGAATAGGTAGTTGTTTATTAATAAGACCTCTCCCAGCACCAAGTCCTTTGCAAATCATTTCCTCCAATGCCTCTGAAAGCTGGTTTGTTTTTGTCTAAGTACTATAATATTTATCATGGCAGGATGCTTTAAGTTCTTACTCAAAATTTTTCTTATTCACCTTAATTATAAAAACCTAAAGGGTTAGGGCTAGACTACCGAAGAGAAAAAAATGGATATTTACCTACAAATACTGTCTAATCAGAAACTTCAACATCTTCTACTTAGATAGCTATTACTTTTATAATTTCATTTTAATTATTTTTCTTTACAGTAAAAGGCTCTGTTTTCTTCAAAGAAAGGCTGCATCTTGAATTTTTATTTGCTGGTAATTTCTCTTTCATTCTAAATGTAAGATGGGAACACCTGGCCAGAAATGGTTATATACGTTCATCGGGGAAAATATCTTGCATGATAATAGATAGCAACACAGAGCAACTCAACAATGTTAAGAGGATGTTCCTTACTGTATAGAGGGAAACAAGAATTATAACTTTTATATTGATCCTCTTTTCTTTTTATCTTTACTTTTGTTCTTTTTATTCTTTGCTAGTAGTTGAAGAAGGCCCCGATATAATTTTTCCCCATCAAAAAGGAAAATCCCTGTGGATTCGCTTTGTGCGTTTCGTGCTGCTTGAACATTGACCCCATTTTATAGATCTGCAAATCCATGTATCTAATTAAACTTTACTTGAGAGTCACAAAGTCTTTGCTTTAATATTAGAGTACGACCATAGCCAGTCTCTACTTTGCTCTGAGTCTTAGCCGACAAGGGAATCAGCCCTTCATAACCAACAGAACTTTAAGTCACGTACTCTAAAAGTTTTACAACTTAACCAACAATGAGATGTTTAATATTCTATTCACCAAGGTGAGTACCATGAACCCTACAGATTATGGAAGTCTGTAAACTCTAAACTCTCAAAGTTGGTTATCAGTCTTCTTTTCAAATGGCCTTTTTGTAGTTTGCTAACTAATACTTCCCCTCCCCTGCTGGGGGATCAAGATTGGAGATCACTTCTCCCATTTCTGAGCATAAAAGACCCCTCCTCTCTGCTGACCTAAGTCAATTTTTGGAAGAGATCTTAGGTTGTACTCATGATAAAAAACATCAGACAAATCCCAGTTGAAGGCCATTCTGTAAAATACCTAACCAGTACTTTTCGAAACTGTC
This sequence comes from Pteropus alecto, assembly GCF_000325575.1. Taxonomy (NCBI): domain Eukaryota; kingdom Metazoa; phylum Chordata; class Mammalia; order Chiroptera; family Pteropodidae; genus Pteropus; species Pteropus alecto. The sequence goes on along the minus strand of NW_006494612.1, from coordinate 2,075,670 downwards.
AGTCATCAAAAACAAGGAAATCTGAGAAATAGTCACAGACAAAAGAAATAGTCACAGCCTGAGAAGACATGATAACTAAATGTAATGTGGTATCCTAGATGAGATCCTGGAACAGAAAAAGAACCTTAGGTAGAGACTAAAAAATCGGAACAGATTGATTACTAGTAACAAAATTGAATCAATAATCAAAAATCTTCCAAAAAACAGAAGTCCAGGAACATATGGCTTTATGGGTGAATTCTATCAAACATTTAAAGAAGAATTAATACCAATAATTCTTTTCAAATACTTCCAAAAAATAGAAGAGGAAGGAATTCTTCCAAACTCATTATATTAAGCAAGCATTACCCTAATACCAAAACAAAAACAAACAAACAAACAAAAAAATACAAGAAAAGAAAATTACAGGCCAATATCCCTGATGAACATAATGCAAATTTCCTCAACAAAATATTAACAAATCAAATTCAACATTACAAAAAAAAAAAAAAAATCTAAACTCATAGATATAGATAGAGAACTGATTGCTGGTTGCCAGAGACAAAAAGTAGGGGATGGGTGAAGGTTGTCTAAAGGTACATACTTCCGGGTATAAAATAAGTCATTGAGATATAACATACAGGACAGAGACTATAATTAATAATATTATATTGTATATTTTAAAATTGTTAAGAGAGTAGATTTTGAAAGTTCTCATCACAAGAAAAGGAAATTTATACCTAAATGTGGTGATGGATGTTAATTAAATTTATTGTGATTGTTTTGAAAGATATACAGATATAGAATTATTATATTACATATCTGAAACTAATACAATATGTCAATTATATCTCAATAAAAAACTAAGGCAATCTGAATAAACTATATGGACTTTAGTTAATAACCATATATCAATATTGGTTCATTAATTGTGAGAAATGTACCATCTTAATATGTTAACAAGGAGGTATATAGGAACTCTCTGTACAATCTGTGTAACTTTTCTGTAAATCTAAAACTATTCTAAAATCAAAAGTTTATCGAAAAGAAGAGGAAGAAAATCTGCCTTTCGGAGGAGTTAGGAAACTGGGGATTGTGATCTCCAGCCTCTGACCGGAGGTAAGAATTCTCTTCCCTCCTTCCTGCACCAGTCTTTATAAATGAAAAGCATTGGGTTTTTATTCGAACTTTTTTTTTTTTTAATATTTGACTTTTAATTCTGAGTTTGTGATCTGCTTTTCCTACAAGTCAGTTTCTCCTATAAAACTGGAGTGATGATAGATAGCAGCATGGAAAGACACCTTGAGCAATAATGAAAAAAGCAATTCTATGTTTGGGTCAGTTAACTTGTAAAATTGGGTTCTTACCAACATACCCAAACATCTCCAACAGCGATAGGCAAATTGGCTGACCCTAGTCTCTGTGTGAAAGTCAAAATGGACCTGTCTCTAAGTCCTTCCTTCAAGATGCCTAATTAAATTCACTTAAAAAATCACCCAACTATACTGATGGTTTCTGAGTCTGCCAGACAATGTTGGTATTTTATGAGACAGGCTGACTGAAAACTGGCAGAGCCCTTTCAGGGTATCATCAGCTCATCTACAAAGCCCAGAACTTTTCATCATAAATGTCAGAAAAGGTGAATGGAAAGTAACAAGAAAAAAAAAAATAGAAAAATGTCACACTATAACTAAGAATTTTTTAAAAGAGTCTCTTTGTTTTTCTGCCTCAATATAGCTTTACATGTGGATTATCTTTCATAAATGAGGAGACAGGCACACAATTAATCAAAGACATTAATGAAAAGTCATGCTGTCTAGCTTTATTTCATTAGGAAACTATTTCCAGCAGTGTTTATTTTGGCACTGCTAACACATGTTGAAATGAATTTGCATAATAAAGGTAAGATCTTTAGGAGACACACTCCTACTCTTATATTGAGGAAATATATATAGCAACCAGGCTACCGAGGTATATCAGTGTGTGTGTGCGTGTGTGTGTGTGTGTGTGTGTGTGTGTATAATAAAGTAAACAGTAGTTATGACAGAGTCAGAAACCTATGACTTATCCTGAGATAATACACCGCAAAAATATAAAGAGCTATACACAACCAAGCTTTTGCTACTGAGGATGTTTACAATAAAATGGCTGAAATGTATGCAAATGTCAGAAGGAATTAACACCTTTATCACCTAAAAATTGGCACTATTTTGCTCTTCAGCATCTAAACACTTTCTGTGTCTGGGGAATTCCCTCTCTTTGAGTTTCGATCACAGGAAAAGGGCACCTCCCACCATTCAAGCTAAAATTGCCACATACTCACTCTCACAGGATTTGCAGTTAACATTTTGGTCTTGTTGGTTCCATATACCGGACTGGACTTTGAAACGGGATGCAGACGAGCGGGAACAGCAGGGAGATTTCTTCAGCAGCAGTGTCAGGAGCACCCAGTGCTGAGGGGCTGCAGCAGCCCTGTGCCAGGTATGGAGCATTCTGTCCATGGCACACCTGTACAAATCAATGTTTGGCATGCTGTGGCAGTGTCCTCACCGGGCCAGCTTCATGGTATAATTTTGGATGGCCAGGGTCCAGAAGAATTGGACTACCTGATTTCAGTGAGGATACCAAAATCCATTCCTCTTGGTATTTCTGTGAGTTACCCCACATTCTCTTAATAAATTTCTTTTCTAAATCAAACTGAATTGGTTTGTTTTTCTTGCAATTGTATCCTAACCGGTACAGGCATGGCCGCAGGCATTAGGCCCCAGAGAAATAGGGCGGAATTCGACATTGATTACATGACCTGGTCAGGGTAAAAGGCAATAAAAATCTAGCTAGGACTGAAGGATTGGGGAGGTGGGTGGTGAAGAGTAGCAGTTCGAATTTCTCAGAACCTGCAGAGGTAAAATGATTCATTTCATTATTTCCCCATCAGGAATGAAGTGCCAATTAAGTGGTTATTGCCATAGCTCAGGATTTCTCAGCTTCGGCACTACTGACATTTGTGCTGGATCATTCTTTGCTATAAAGGGTGTCCTGTGTGTTCACTGTAAGATGTTGAGCAGCCTTCCTGGCCTCTGCCCTAAATGCTAGTAGTACTTCTTCTCATAGTTGTGACAACCAAAAATATCTCCAGACATTGCCAAATGTCCCCTCAGGGGCAAAATTGTCTCCAGTTGAGAACCACTGCCATAATGAAGCATGAAGAAGCTGATGAATTAAAGGACTTTGGGGGTAGATAGCTTAATAAGGAGAGTGACAATCCATAATTCTTAAACTCTCAGTTCAAAGGATGGAGAGAACCAGGGATTCTGACTTCACCAATGATTCCTTTACCTGTTACAGCTGCCCTGTGATGAGAGCCAAAGCCCAATCACAAACTTGAGCTTCATTCTGCCACTTGGTTCCCAACCCAGCAGAACCAGTGGTGCTCAGAGAGCTGTAAATGGGGAGCCCATATGAAACTTGTGGTAAGCTTCTCCTGAAGGACTTACCACCCTGGGTACTGGGATAGTGCCTACAGACAGCCTTCAGCTGTCAGACCTCTTTTGGCAGTGACTCAGCTGAAGAGAGTTTGTTTAAAATCTTGCCCCTCTCCAGGAGAAGTCTACATCTGAAGACTGATGATACAGGGATATAGGTGCCTGGCTCTCTCACCTCAAACTCTACAACTCTGAAGGGCTATCACAGCTTTTGAACATGTTGTGGATTCAGCTAAGGCCTTGATTGAGACTGCAGAGATGAACGGGTAAGTGGATTCTGTGGAGGAGGAGGGAAAGCCCTGATTTATAGCATTTGCCAATTTCCATGCAAGCTAGCTCCAGCATACCACTCGTCACAGCCCAACTTCTCTCTCAGCCCTGTTTTGTTTTCTTCCTTTCTTATGTACAAGTGGTAATCCCAAGACCATACCCTGATCAAACATCTGTTCTCCAGTCACTGTCTGTCTCAGAGTCTCTTCCAAGGAACCTACCCCAGAACAAATGGTGAGTCAAGACAGTGGTGGACCCCTAGGAGGGAGGATAAGCTCCGATTATGGAGAGAAAAAGAGTTCACTGTTTAAATCACAAAGAGCTTTGTTCGTCATACAAAGTTGTTTTGAATTTATCTTGTAGACAATGGGGAGACATCAAAGGTTTTAAACGAGATCTGATATTTATTTTAGGAAGACTGTTCTGGAAGCAGAACACAGAATAAACTGGAGTGGCAAGAGACTGTTGTAATAGTCCATTTGTGACAGTGAGAGTGGGGATAAACAGAAAGCCCACAATAAATTGAGAGGATTTGATGACTAATTACATGTGATAGTGGAAAACACAGAAAGAAGAGTCAAAAATTAAGATTATTTCTAGTTTGGAAGACTAGTTATGGCAGAGAACTTTAGGAGGAGGAGAATTTCCAACATGTTGAAATTAAGGTATACCCGCATGGACTATCAAGGTGGAGATATTCAAAAGAGACATCTCTCTCTCTCTCTCATATATACACATGTATTATATATTATAGAATATCGCATTACTTATTTACATACCCTATGCCAAAAAAAGGCTATATAAATATATATGTTATAGCAGGATAAAAATAAACAGATGAAAAATGGAGGTGAAGAGAATTAAGACAGAGGTGAGAGTAATACACAAAAGACAAAAGGCAGACCCTAAACAACTACAGACAGGCTGCCAAATCTGCATTGAAGTTCCTAGTGGCAAAGCAGAAAGAAGCACGATGAAGCACATGTTTCATTGAGACCCTCAGTTAAAAGCAAATCATTGGCTTCAGCGAAGCACCCATTTCTGGGTACTGAGATCCGAGGGGAAACATCTTCCAGGACTAACCAGTAGTTGAAATAGAGAAAAGGAAGCTAAGAAGAGAGGCCTGTGATGGAGATAGAGGTGTGGGAGTCGGAGGGCATAGGGGGTGGTGATGATTGGAGGCACACGGAGAGTGTGCAACAAGAAAAAGGACCCAAGATGGAATCCTGGGAACACTGACATTTAAGAGAAAAGCTGGAGAACCAAGGAAAGACAAGTAGCAGGGAATATTAAGCCTCCCCAAGGAATGCCAGCAGTACGAATATCAGATACGCTGCTTGGGAGGACTCACAAGTGCATGTTATAATTTTTGTCTACTTCAATGACAATGGAAAACTTAGTCTTGAAATATATCAATAATAGCCTTCAAATGCTTGCCTAGGGGAAAAAACACAGGAATCTCTTATCTTTTCAAAAACACAGATAAAGGTCACTGTCAAAACATAACCCAAATGCGAAGGAATATTAGGTTATACCAGTGATGTCAGGGTTATTATGATATGACTAAAGTAATGTAACTGGCAGTAGCAGAATGTCTGTACAAGACTTTATAGTTTCTATCTTAACTCTAATTTTAAAGTAAAAATCTCAATTTATATTCACTCAGAAACTGAATCTTCAGATAAGATGTGTATTTTTGAAGGATAAGTTTCTCTCAACATCTCTCAACTTAAAAGTATAAAAGTTTGTTCAGTTTTTTAAAATTTTCCTTGCAAATCAATTCTTCTCTATATCCTGCCAGTACAAAAGAATCACTAGGTTTACCTATGGATTAGCTGATAAATGAAAACAGGTAATCTCTGCCCTGAAGAAATTTGAGACCTGCCTACTCTCTGAGAAGGAAGGCTTGAGAGAATCAGTGCGAGAGGTCATTGCAGGCACTGCTTTCCTTGAGGGGTTTAGGAGGAAATGAAATACCATGCAACGCAAAGAAATAATGTAAATAGAAATCGTGGAGTCTCCCTAATTCAAATAATTTCTGATAAGTCTTCAATCAATGGAAATGTCACGGGAAAAAGTACACTATATTTTACATCAGATTTTAAAAAGAAATAGAAAATAAGAGTAGACTATGCATCTTATATGAGAAAGGAATGAACAGATGTAAAACAGGCAATCATCAACCCTATGAAAGCCTACTGAAGAGAAGTGGATGATTAATACACTACGAACAGGTCGGGACAGCATAATTTATCTCTATCTCAGAATGGAAACGTACAATGCAGAAAATGAGGTTAAAATGAAAAATGTAGGAATCCTGAAAAACAACAGAATAAGAGATAATATATGTTTAAAATAAGGGCATAAACTGAAATATATAATAAGAACCAAAATTCTTCTCATAAATAATCCAGGGATCTATTGACAAATGTGGACAAGTAAGCTGAGCTAGAACTCTTCCTTAGAGAATTTGGGAGTTTTCTCTAGCCCAAGATAATCCGTAGATATAGAATAAAATAGCCACTGGATTTCTTAGTAGATGATGATGCTGTACTAGTAGCAAAAAAGATTTTACAGAGAGGGCGAGGGCAGCGAATGGAAGGCACTTAGATTTTTCTTTGTGGTAGACACAGAGGAATAATTCAGGGGTTCCAGGGAAGTAGTTGCATTCAGATGATGAGTCATTATGGAAATTAAAGATAAACTAGAATCAAACCTGCTATCTGACAATATTCTAATATTATTAATAATCAAAATTAAATATCACTTGCCAGGTGTCAGACAGGGTGGTAGGTATGTATTTCCTTTCTACAGATGAAAAAATAGGTTTAAAGTAGAAGGAGGACAACTGTCAAAGAATAGGATTAACGCACAGCTCAGACTTCTGATATCCAAATGAGAAGATCACAGTGTGCCTCATAATTCCACAGTATAATTTAGTCGGCGGGAAATAGTGTTTTTCTACATTTAGAAGAAAAAGTATCTTCATTTTTCCTATTCCTACTTCTCAAGAGTAAGGCCCCAAGCTTTCTGGAAGAAGTCATTAAACAGCTACAATTTCATTATGTCAATGCTTTGTTTACACAAACCTTTTTTTTTTTCTTAAACCAAGAGCATCAGGTAGGCATTTCGTTTCTCAAATAAATGTGTGGCTTTTTATATTTTATTTTGGATTTTGTGTAATAATCAATTTTATTGAAGTAGGTATACAGAAAGTGTGCACATAAAAAATTCAGTTTGATTAATTTTCACAAAATGAACACACCTACATAACAAGTTTTTAGATAAAGAAATAGAATGTGACCAGGGTCCCAGAAGTCCTTTTGTGTCCATCCTATCACTAACCTTGTCCCAAGGTTAACAATCATCTCAAAATTAATATAATAATTAGTTTTGTCTGTTTTTGAACGTCATATAAATGGAATTACATGCATTTATTTATTACTGTTTAGAGCGTCTCTCATTCAACATTATATTTATGAATTTTATTTATATAGTTGCATGTGGTTATAGTTTGTTCATTCTCATTGACATGTAGTATTCCACAATTTATTTATGTATTCTACCATTGATAGGTATTCATCGATTCCTTTTTTTCCTTCAGTTTTTGACAGGAAAAATGCAGCTATGAATATGTCTATGTATCTTTTTGGCAAATATGTAGGGGTCATTTTGGAATTATTCAGATTCATTGACTACATTTTTTATTTAAATGGAACTTAAAGTATATTATTTCTCTTTTTAGTGTGTATTTCTTTATTAGATGTTTGGTTAATACTCATGAACATCCACTTTACATACTATGTTACATTTTTCCCTAACAGTATTTCTAGTGATTACCTCAAGAAATGGCAAAGCCTAAAGTTCCTTGAACATGTTACTTACCATATGTTATAGAACTTCAACAAGTAATCAAATAAGCTGTCAATATAGACTTCTATGGATGTATGTATGGCTGACTAGGTTCACAACCAATGAAAAGAACTAGATAATATTTATCTTTTAAAAATCTTAAATGTGTTGACAGATAGGCTAGAATAGACTATAAGGAGTTCTCAGTTCAAAAACTAAAGGGGAACATGTGGAGACGAGAGAATACTGATGTTGCTTGCATCTTGAGGGAGTGTACTGAATCCGGTGAACAGGAGCTTTGATATGCACAGCCTTCTGGGGCTGGGAGGAAGGAGATAAAACCCAGGGCCTAAACAGAGTGTAAAGCTCGGACTCGGAGGGTACGCCTTCAATGGGAGGATGAACTAGAAATAACCCTTATCTCCCAGGGAAATGCACAGATAATTCCCAAAAAGTAGGAGAAGAAAAAACGACAAAGTTATCATTAAAAAATATCCTTATACTAATCCACAAAGCAAAGGAAATAACCCTTATCTCCCAGGGAAATGCACAGATAATTCCCAAAAAGTAGGAGAAGAAAAAAACGACAAAGTTATCATTAAAAAATATCCTTATACTAATCCACAAAGCAAAGCTCCACGAGTTACAAAGGAATGGTATCAGACAGACCACACAGTTTAGAAACCAACAACAAAATAATAACCAGAAATATCCCATATTTAAAAATAAAGAACTATACTTCTGAAAGATCAATTGTTTAAAGAAAAAATTATAACAAATTAGACAATATTTAGAACTAAACTATAAGGAAGATTCTACATATTAAAACTTTTGGTATGCAGCTAACACAATAATAAGAGAGATATATAACCTTTGTTGCATCTTTTAGGAATTAAAAAAGGCTACATATTAGTGAACAAAAAATTTAACTTAAGGAATTAGAAAAAGAAAAGCAAAATAAATCCAAAGAAAGATGAAAGTAAGAAGTAATAAAGATAAAAGCAGAAACTAAAAATCAGAAAATAAACTTACAATAGTGAAAATTAACAATTTCAAAAGTTGGTTCTTTGAGGTCATTAATTAAATTGATAAACCTTTGATAAAAATGATAAAGGTAAAGACACACAAATAAACAATATTAAGAATGAAAAAGGAAACATAGCTACAGATACTACAGACAATAGAAAAGGATATTATGAATGACTTTATGCTAATAAATGTTAAAACTTAAATGCAATAGACAAATTCCTAGAAAATTATAACTTACCGAAACTAATTCAAGAAGAAATGAAATGCCAAATACTTCTAAAGAAAATGACTTAATGATTGAAAACCTTTCTACATGAGAGATAATAATAGATTTCCTCTTTAAAACCTCTATGTTTTGTGGTAATTTGTCACACAGTAACAGAAAACCACAACAATATTTACATTTGTTATAAGGGTCTCTAGGTAATTTTGAACACAGACTAAATATTTACTGATATTAAGGAATTATTATTAATTTTAGATATAATTCAAGTATGTTTAAAACAAGTCCTTGTCTTTTAGAGATACATTTTTAAGAACGTATGGATGAAATGATATAAAATTTGGAATTTCCTTTAAAATAATGAAGTAGGTAGGGGTCACATGAAACAAGACTGGCCATGGTTGATTATTGATGGAGCCGGATGGTCAGCATAGGGGTCCATTATCTCATTCTCTTCATTTTTGTGTTTGAAATTTTTTTTGTAACAGGTTTTTTAACTTCCCAGGAATGAGAACCATTACTTAACATATGTTTTATAAACATTCTTTTGATCTATTCAATAGTTAATTTAAAAAATTTAAAAGTGAATTCAGTATTACCAACATAAATTTGATTCAACTTCTTTGATAATCTGGATACTTCTCATATTTACTTTTTAGGGGAAGTTTCATCTTTGAAGACACTTTGAATACTTTTTCAAATGAAGTGAGTATTAAGAAAAAATTATGTATACTGTTACTAAAGCATCGTATAGCAAATCATTTTACTGGTATGAAAAATCTCCACTCCCCACCCCCATCTTCTCACCAAGCCTGAATCCTTCAGTCCAAACTCCACCTCTTCCTAGGATACACTAACAACAATTTTGTATACAATTTTCTATCTCAATTTCCCTGCTATGTACCCACTAGAATGCATGTCACCTCACCCTCTTCAGAAGGACCTCATTATATCTGTGTGCATGGTCCTAGCAGAGTACCCAGCCTGTGGTTCATGCTCAATAAAGAATGTTCCTCCAGCTCCTGCCACCATCACTGGCTTATGGTGAGACTTGAAGGAGATGAAAGTAATAGCCTTATAAATAGAATGTCTAATTGTACAAGATTCTCTGCCCCTAGAAAGCAGGGAGGAAGTTCTCATCTTTCGAAAGAGGCTTCTTTGCGCGGAAGAGGCTCCTTCCCTGAATCCACTACCACAAGCAAATGGAGTGTTTCTTTGTTTCTTTACTCACTAGTCAGGCCTCCCTAGCATGGGGTGGAGAGGCTAGACAATGAGGGCGAAGCCCTGGCTTGCTGCCAGTCACACCATGTCTGTCTCCGAGGTGTGACAGTCAATTTAATTAATTCAGAAGGGGCATGGCATGAGCTCCTGGGAAGAAGTTAGATCACGTGTAAGAGCACAAAATAATGGAGATTTTCTGTGTGGACTCACTCAATTTAGGGTATCTTCTTAAGTAGCTCAAACACTAGCTGGAAATACTACAAATCTCAACTTCCCTCATTCCTTTGCTCTTGATTAGGTAAGAGGAGTTTGAGATTTTTTTTTTTTTTTAATTTCTGCTTCTTTTGCCCTCCCATAGGCAAGAGAAAACAAAACAATGGATTATTATGCTTCACAGAAGCATGGAATAATTTCAGCTAAATCTGAGATTGGTGTTTTTAATATGTCAATTTGTCCTTTTAAATTCATTTCTTTATACAAATCAAGAAACAAAAGAGGTTTTGGAATGAATCTCAAAGTTGCTGAATAACCAGTCATATTGGGTGGATTTTAAAAGACCACAATAGTACTAGACCTACCAGGTAGAATCACTTCATAAGGTATAAAAATGTCTAACCACTGTACACCTGAAACTAATATAAGTGAATGTCAATTCTAATTGAAAAATAAATAACAAATAAAAAAGCCGCTATTGAGTGATGGGCTATATAGCTTGTTTTTTAGCTGTTTGGATGAATTTTTAGGACTTTTCCTTTGTCTGGAAGACCTTTGTTTTTCTACATGGTATAAGTACGATTAATTCAAGAGTTTCACACTCAAGACCAGCCGAAGGACAATTTTATATTTTAATACATTTAAGGCCCTAGGTCCACTTCTTTCCTTCCTGCACTTGTGACAGCTCCATTCCTCATACCCTCCTGTGTGACTCTGGGCAAGTCCTCCCATCCTTCCTAGAACACAAATATTTAGTCACCCCCGGTTGATAGGAACCAACAATGCATCCTTAGAGCTCAGAAATGTCATGATAGCTTCCAGATAGGACCTCCCCATTCTAGTCTCGAAGATCAATTTACTCTTTAAACCAATAATCCCACTTCATCAGGGGAATGTATCATATGTACTTTATACAATTTACTTGGCAGTAGGAGATATTTTATAAGGAATGTGTTATAGGGCTATATACATGTCGACAAATTCTGTTTTCTTTTACTCAGTAGGGAATTGACGTTTCTTTAAAAATTGGAGGGAAGGACAACCTCTCTTCCTGCCCATTTCCAACCATCTTTGCTCTCTGGGTCTCCTTTGTCAGGTTTCTCAGCTAAAGAATTACTGGCTCTCTATACGCAATGTGACCAGATCTTGCCCATTTGTGAGTGTGCTTCTTAGACACAGGAGAAATAGGAGCCACTCATGCTAAGAATGGTTGCTTTCATTTCCATTTCTACTATGGCTTGGTTAATTTGTGTTTTCTTCCCTCAATAATTTATTTTGGTTAGTGAACAGGTCACACGATGAAGAAATTCATATGGCCTGAAATGGTGAGTGTGCATGAGCGTGCATGTGAGTATATGTTATTAAGGTAATTTAGAAAAAACACATTTGAAAGATAAATCACTAAGAACCTGGAATGGATGCCTTGTAACTAGGTTTTGTGTTGTATTAAACATCTATTACAATCACGTACTTGTTGTTGGCTAGCTGAATTCAAAAGCAAAACATGTATAAAACAGACTAATAGGATCCTTTCTCAGATTCTGGAGAACAGGTTGCATTTCATCAAAGGAAGCCTGGCTCTGTTGCAAGACTGGCTTGCTCACTCAGCTGATGAATTAGTTGTATTAACATGCCAGAAACAAAACAATCTGGGGATGATTTCTATAAAACTTGATGTTTCACCCAAATGTGATTAACAAGAATTTTTGCCTTGCTACTATGAAATAACTCAGAGCCAGAGGTTGAGTTAATCAGAGCTAATCTTTTGTCCACATTTGAAGAAAGGAGTCAGTTGATTTTCCTTCCTTTCTGCATAATAGTTTTTGTTTTTCCAGTTTGAAGATTTTTTTTTTTTAAGTGAAGATCAGAGATGAAACCTACTAGATTAGAGGTTAATTTGGGAATGCAAGGTACTCAAGGGGATCAACAATTATGCAAATTTTGTAACAAAATAGTTATTAGATATTAGATAGCTACCGAACTTTAAAGCTGTGGTGTAGCAGGTCAGAAGTTATAAACATAGCCTTGCCTTTATTATTTGAGAAGTATTAGAGGATTGTGGTAAAATACACACGTTGTGGGCATCAGAATGATTGAAAGGTTTAACACTGCCTCCATCACTTTAGGTTTAGTGGGAACTGAAGCTATTTGCTGGACACCTACCTCTTTATGCCTCAATTTCCCATCAATAAAGAGAGGTAAAGATACCTACCAACCTCACTGAGAAATGGAACAAGATAATTTAAACAAAGCTCCTAGCACAAAGTACTCAACAAGTGGTAGTTATTCCTACTAGCTGCTTAAATATTCCGTGGGCATAATTATGCTTTAGTTGATAATGAAGATCATGCACCAAATCAGAAGAAATAATAAGAATTTATCTTATTCGAATTAGATATAAGAATTTATCTTATTCGAATTAGTATTGTCAAAGTGTTAATACATAAATTGTCTCCATAATTTACAATGCCTTATCCATAAATAACTTAGTAGTTATTTAAAAAACAAACAGACCGTTTATTGCATCTGAGACAACTGAGGTACAAGAAGCTTTCTGATTACATGATTATTTGACTACAGTAAGCTGACTCAGAAGGTGTCAAAACAACTTAGTGTTTGGGTACAGAACATGATTTCTATTTTCAATATCTTAATCTTTTTGACCTCATTTTCTCTACCAACAAAGGTTTGAGATAAAAGCAGCAGGGAAGGCAATTACTTGCCCTTTCCTGCTTCTCCACTAAATGGAGGAGCCAGGATTAAAAGATGAATCTTTTAGAAACCAAAATATGTGCATTTAATTCCTATACTATACTGCTTCCCAAGTTAGGGATAAAGACAGAGAAGTAATATGGTACAGGGACAAAATGTGTGTCTTCTTTGAACCCACTCTGAGTTTGAATCCAGCTCTGCCACATGCGCTATAAAACCCTAGGAAGATTACTTAATCTCTCTGTGCCTGAGCTTTCTTATCTAGAAACTGAGAATGGAAACAATACTTGCCTATAAATTCATGAGAGAATTAAATATCTTAATACATGCAATCCACTTAGAACAGCACCTGACCTATTACAAGCAGTCATTACCTGTTATTTACCTTGATGGATATATTCCTTTGGGAAACATCCTAAAGTTTTGGCTTTTTCTACACCTATTTGTTATTAGATCTAGGGACACTGTCTCGTTTGCAACACATTTTTTACTTTTCCTAAAAATCAGGGGATGTACCTTTTATCTCTTATGAACTGACTACTTCAAACACTATTCATAAATAGCTTTACCTCCCTCCTATTTTACAGGGATTTCTAGGGGTTGAAGGAGATATTTCTAAATCAAATTATATCTCCTTAAGGACTGTAAGTGTTAAGTTATTTATCTTTGGGCTATGGTTACAAAATCACAAAGCTTTAAAAAATGGGTTATTGGAACTGCTTTGTAAACTGCTGAGAACTATAAAATTGTAAGGTAAACTCTAAGCCAGGGAAGTTGGATCTTAAGTTAGCATTTAAGGCAAAAATTAAAGATGTTTAAATTACTCTCGAACATCTGTTAGAGTACAGAACAGTTCCATTGTTCAGTAAATCCACTATAGCCACTTTTTTCTCTAGCTTTGGAACACATCACATTTCTTCCATTGAACACCAGATGAACTAGTTGATTTGTATTTGAGCAATTTTGTGAGAAAAACATGTACAACATAAATCAAGCAGTTTATATACACTGTCTCATTACGCCTCACAGTGACCTTATTGTATTCATATTCTCTTGTTACCCATGAAATACTGAGGCAAAACAAAGCAAATGACTTGCCTGTGGTCACCAACAGATAATCTGTGGAGCAGAATTTTGATCTCAGTTCTCTTGGACACCGAGGCCCCTATTTTCTCTCTACAGCATGTCCCCTCTGCCTAGAGTCCCTTTGGTATGGCACTGAAGGTATAAATTGTCCTCTAATCTGCTCAAGACTGCTGAGCAATCTATTAGAGGAAATGTTGAGTTTAGAGCTCCTCAGCTCAAATTGAATACAGAGAAGTTGGAGGAAGTCCAGAGAAGATAAAGGAACCCATTTGAAAGAAGTCCCAGGAGGGAGTCGGTTTAAGAGTGGAAAGATTTAGAGAGAGACATAAAGGACGTTACTGACTCCACTGGGTCTTAAAGCCATAAATAAGTTATGCAGGGACACCAGGAAGAATCAACCCTGTGGTTGTGTGGCTTGGTTGCAGCTCTCCTTGAAGATGGGCTGGATGGGAGTCTCCCAGAAGAGTCCTTTCCATCCCATGGTTCTAAGAATCCACCCAGGACATCACTAATAAGCATAGCAAAGCCAGAAAAACTTTGGCTGAGGCCAGCTAGAGATACCACTCGGCTGATCCCTGAAATGCCTCTCTAAAGGAGGACCAGACACTACTGTCTTCCTCTCGTTTAACGATGGGGAATGAGGCCCAGACACTCAATGTGCAGGAAAAGCGACTATTCAATGGACATTTTTGCTGGACAAGTGGCCCCAAGGGTGCTAGCTTTACACAACAGTTTCCCATGCAGGGCTCCAAGGACATCAGTGAGAGTGTCAAAGCTTACCCTCCGGCCTGGAAGAGTGCACAGAGGGTACCTAGGGACCTTGCACCTGTGGCAGTACTCAGGGTATAATCAGGAGAATGTTCCTGATGGTTGGTGCCACCTACCTGTGGCTGCAAGAGCAGCCCATCGCTTCTGTACAAATTAGCCTGTGAAAGAAACCAATTTACTCAAATTGCTGGTCCACAATAAAGGCAGGATCCTTTCTCTTTTTTAAGGATTCTTTTTCTTTTCATTGCTTTTTTAAATGATTATACATACATCATAGTTAATATAAAAAAGGGAATTAAAAAACAGAAAAATGTACAAAATAAGATAAACTATTTTTTCCTTATAACTCAGATATACAATAGTCTGATATGAATAGTAACAATAATAACGATGGAATAGCTTATGTGCCAGGTGCCGTTCTAAGGACTTAATCTGCATTATCTTGCTTAATGAAAGCAACGCTGCACAGGAAATATTTGACACGTCCTCCAGAGGGTAGATGAAAAGTAGGAGAAAAAGAATTAGGATTAAATTTAGCCAAGGAAGTATAAGATTTGTACACTGAAAACTATAAAACATTGCTGAAAGAAATTAAAGAAGAACTAAATAAAGGAATGACATCCCCCGTTCATGTATTGGAAGACTTAATGTTAAGATGGCAATACTAGCCAAAGCGATGCACAGGTTCATCATAACCCCAGGAAAAATCCCAATGGTCTTTTTTGAAGAAATGGAAAATATAATCATAAAATTCATATGAAATACTAAGGGAGCCCAAATAGCCAAAACATACTTTAATGTATGGGAATTATGAAAAAGGAGAAACAAAGTTGGAAGACCCACACTTCCTGATTTCAAAAGTTACCAGAAAAAAAAAGTTATTAGTAATCAAACAGTGTGTGGTATTGACCTAAAGATCAAAGGAATAGAATTGAGAATCCAGAAATAAACACATATGTCTATGGTCAATTGATTTTGATAAAGGTGCCAAGCCACTCGATAGGAAGAAAATATCCTCTACAACACATAAGGCTGGGACAACCGGATATCTGCCTGCGAAAGAATGAAGTTGGACCCCTACCTTGTAATATATACAAAAATTGACTCAAAATGGATCAACAAGCTAAATATAAGAGTTAAAACCATAACACTCTTAGAAGAAAATATAGGGGTAAATTTTCATGACCTTATATTTGGCAATTGATTCTTAGATATGACACTAAAAGCACAAGCAACAAAATTAAAAATAGATGAATTAGACTTCATCAAAATTAAAAACTTTTGTGCATCAAAGGACACTATCAAGAAAGTGAAAAGACAACCCACAGAATGTGAGAAAATATTTGAAAATCCTGTATCTGATAGGGATCGTCCATGATCAGAATATATAAAGAACTCTTACAACTTAACAACAAAAAGACAATCCAATTTAAAAATAAACAAAGGACTTGAAATAGACCTTTCTCCAAAGAAAGTATATAAACGATCAACAAACACATGAAAAGATGTTCAATATTATTAGTCATTGGGAAATGCAAATCAAAACAACAAGATTCCACTTCCTACCCATGAGGAAAGCTATAATTTTTTTTTTTTTTTTTTACAAAACAGAAAATAACCAGTGTTGTCAAGGATGGAGAAATAGGAATGCTCGTATGTTGCAGGTGAGAATGTAAAATGGTATAGCTGCTATAGAAAGCAGTTTGGCTATTCCTCAAAAAGTTAGATATAGCACTACCATATGACCTAGCAATCTCTTTCCTGGGTATATACCCAAAAGAACTGAAAACAGATATTCAAAGAAAAACTTGTCCACAAATGTTCATAACATCCCTGTTTGCAATAGTCAAAAGTTGGAAATAAGCTAAATGTTCATCAGCTGGTGAATGTATAAACAAATTGTGGCAGGAAGGAACCGATACATGCCACAACATGGATTAACCTCAAA
Source organism: Pteropus alecto (assembly GCF_000325575.1). Taxonomy (NCBI): domain Eukaryota; kingdom Metazoa; phylum Chordata; class Mammalia; order Chiroptera; family Pteropodidae; genus Pteropus; species Pteropus alecto. The sequence goes on along the minus strand of NW_006494612.1, from coordinate 2,058,887 downwards.
AACATTAAACAAAGTGAAAGAAACCAGACACACAGGCCACATACTGTATGAATCAATTTATATGAAAATTTTAAGAATTTGTGAATCCACAGAGACAGAAGGCAGGTTACTGGTTGCCAGAGGCTGGGAGAAGAGGAAATTGAATAGTGACTGGCTTTATGGGTATGGAGTACCCATTTCCACTTCTTTTGTGTTGATGAAAATATTTTGGCATTTGATAGAAGTGGTGGTTGTACAACATTGTAAATGTACTAAATGCCACTGATTGTACACTTTAAAATGGTTAATTTTAAAGTACATTTGATGACTTAGACATTTTCATAGTCTTCATTAAGTAATAAAGCAGGTTATAAATTAAGTTTTAAAAATTAAAAAAAAATAAATGAAACAAAAGCAAAAGAGGATGAGGAAACAAATTAGCAAAGGAAACCAAGAGAGACAGAACAAGAGGCAGGGAAAATGAGAGTGGGAGAGTGGGAAAAAGAGGAGGAGGAAAAAGAGGATTAGGAGAAAAGAAATATGAGACAAGAGCAAAATTTTTAAGTTGGGTAATATCAAGTGTCAGTGGGGGCTGGGCAGAAAAGAGTGCTCTCCTGCATGGCTGGTAGGAGCGTAAGCTGCCACAGCCACTTTGGAGAATAACTGATCAGTAGTTAATAAAATTAAAACGGGCGTACTCAGTAATGTACAGCATGGAAACTATAGTTAATAATACTTTATTGCATCTTTGAAAGTTCCTAAGAGTAGATCTTAAAAGTTCTCATCACAAGAAAAAAAATTTGTAACCATGGCAACAGAAGTTAGCTACTTATTGTGGTGATCATTTCACAATATATACAAATAGTGAATGATTATGTTGTACACCAGAAACTCATATGTTATATGTCAATTATACCTCAATATAAATAAATAAAATGAATATACTCAGAGTTCCACTTCTGGTGAAACTTAGGGATATCATCACATACGTGCCCAAGAAATTGTGCACACAGCATTTGTTTGTCATATCAAAATGTCATAAACAACCTAAATAGTTAAGAGATGGATACACTGTGATATACTACTAACACGATAATATTATGCAGTAGTTTAAAAAAATGATTATACATACATATGCACATATACATGAAAAGAGAAATGACCTCCAAGTTATTGTACTGTCTGAAAAAGAGAGCTGACAAATATAGTTTGATGGCACACAATATACACTAGTATATGACATTATATTAATATATTACTTGTATACTAAAAAATTTATAATAAACAGAAAATGAGGATATGGAGAAAAATAACTGTACTCAGGGATTTAAAAATAAAAGAAACATGGAAGAAAGAAAGAGAGAAGGAAGAAAAAGAAAGAGGGAGGGGAGAAAGAAGAAGAAACAAGGGGGTGTGGTGAGCAAGCCAGGTTGGAGTCATGTCTGGAAGTAAGGGCGATTAACCAGCAAGTACATAAACCTCAAGGGTTGAAGCCAGGGGAAGAGCAAGTTGACAGCAAGGGGAAGGAAAAAGGAAGATCCTGGAAGCCTCAAATTAAAGCTTTCCCAAGGTAAGTGGATTGAATGAGACCTGGTTTAGTACTTAACCTGCTCCTAGCTCTTCACCATAAATATTTCTCACATTACAGTTGCAACCTGAGTTGTGCCAGCTGAATTGACTGTGTTTCTGTCTAGCCACTGAAGTGTAGTCAAGAGAATATCCCCAAGGACCTGAAGGGATGAAGACTATGGATCTCAGACACACAGTCTTTGAAGCAGAAATGCAGCTGGAAGTCCGAGGGAGCCCTAGACCTGGGGCTTATCTGTGGTACACCATTTCATTAGAGTTTTTGTCTCATGGAGACTCTGCAATGAAGATCAAGGCAGGGACATGTATGTGAAGGATTAAGAAAGAAAAAAATCAGAATGCAACAGGGCAGCAATATTTAGCACAAAAATTTATCAAAGGGACTACACTGCATGTACTAAAATGCTGAATATCTGAACAACATATACAAGTTATATTAATTACCATCAACTTAACAGCTTAAAATAACACACGTTTATTATCTCACAATTTTGTTGGGTTAGGAGTCTGAGCACAACCTAACTAGGTTGTCTGCTTAGGATTTCACAAACCCAAAATTAAGGTATCCTCTGGTCTGCATTCTCATCTGGAGGCTTGACTAGGGAAGAATCTATTTCCAAGGTCATTTAGATGGTTGACGGAAATCATTTCTTTGTTTGTAGGACTGAGGACCTTGGCTTCTTGCTGGCTGTTAGGTGGAGGTTGCTTTCAGTTATTAGAGGCTACCTACAGTTCCTTTCCAGGTAGACTTCTCCAACATGGCCAGTTACTTCATCAAGGCAGAAAGGAAAGTCTCTAGGTAGTGGTCCCCAACCTTTTTGGCACCATGGACCAGTGCTCTTTTGAGAATCCAATGCCTAATGATCTGAGGTGGGGCTGAGGCGGTGATGCTAGCACTGGGGAGTGGCTGCAAATACAGATGAAGCTTTGCTCGCTGGCCCGCCGCTCACTTCCTGCTGTGTGGCCCAGTTCCTAACAGGTCAAGGACCAGTACTGGCCCATGGCCCTGGGGGTTGGGGACTACTGCTCTAAAGAGCATCTACTAGCAAGAGTCTTTTGTAATGTGATGTTATCACAGGAGTGACATCCATCAGCTGTACTATATTTATTATTTACAAGCACATCACAGGTCTCAACTGCACTCAAGGGGAGGGGACCCCACAAAGGGGTGAACACCAGGAGGCAGTGGGAATCATGGGGCCACCTTAGAGTGGCATATCTTTCTTGCTTCTGAGTTTCTTAATTAAAACTAACCATGAATATAATCCTTAAAAAATTATTTTTTCATAATGTACATGATGAAATAAGCAGTAAAATCTAAACCCAGAGTACATTTAACATCAAAGCTTGTGACCTCTTCACTTCCCTAGCTGTATTTCAAAGATATATGTATACATCGTGGACTGTATTTGCAACATTTCTGAGTAAATCCCTAGGATGAAGAATAAGAGCAAGGGCCTGGGAGCAGAGTGGTTTCTAGCCACAAATGGGGTATAAGAATATAAGTATTTTTTGACCCTCAGTTCCAGCATCAATTAAAGGTTACTTTTACCATTTATATTCATTACTTTTGCAGTTATTCTGGGGACCGAAAGAGACATTGATTACTTAATAAATATTTGTTCCTAGCATCATTGTCACCAACATGATTATACAAAATGAAAGTGAGGGTGTTGAGAAAAGGGAGGGGATGGAAATCCTTGAGTAAGTTGTGTGTTTCACTGGCCCCTCACCTGCTACTGTATGGCTTGATACCCAAAACAAAACAAAACAAAACAAAACTTCACTAATTTCATAGGAGGAAAAATGTGTCTGACGTTTGCCTTAAATTGCATACAATTGGTTTATTACTGATTTGAACTTCTTTTGATCATTTGTATTTTAATGTTTTCCTTGTATAATTGTCTATGCTCATTTTTGAGTTGTTCATTGATTTGAATCAAGATATCAGCCTTTCTCTGTTCTATACACCCCAATAGTCCCATCCTCCTGGTCATCTATCTCATTTTGTTTATCAGGGGGAGCCACAGACCGCGTACCCAGGGATGCTTTGGCCCCTCCGTCCATGGCGGCCGTCACCCGCTGGAAAGAGTTCAGTCTGGAGACACTGCAGACAGCTGTGGGTCCGAATTCGGCCTCCGTGCCGTAGGAGCTTTGCGATCAGCTCTTTGAGCCTTTCATTTCTTCATTTTGAATGCGTCCACGGGGACCATTACGACCATCCCAGGCAGAAAGGAGAGGGAGAGGGAGG
>NW_006494612.1:2054163-2054840 GCF_000325575.1 Pteropus alecto | reverse complement strand
GAGGCCGGAGCGCTGTGCAGGGCCGGGGAAGGAAAGGTAAGAGGGGGACCCTGGCAGCACCGTGGCCGCCGCCTTCCCGGAGCTGTCCGCACCGTGGCACCTCGCAGCGCCGCGGTCGACTTTGCTGGAGCGGCTTCTGTCCTGGCCCTGCCCCAGGGTAGGGGCTGCGAGACCGCCGCCCCCCGAGAGCTCCTGTTCTTCGCCGCCCTGTTTTCCGCGCTGTCTGCGCCGCCGCTCGGCTCCCGGCCGCGCTCAGGCCACTGCGAGCCTGGGGTCCCCGCGGCGCCACTCGAAGCTCGGAGGACTGAGGGTCCGCTACTGCGGGTTTGGCGCGCGCACGGCCCTGGGGACTGGAATCGTCCGCCCTAGAGGCCGATCTTCCCCCAGATCTTCTTTTGGTCGCACTCTTGTCCCAGGTGCCTTTGGAGCCCAAAGAAAAACGCCGGATTTTCGAGAGAGGAAAGCTGGTCCAAGGGGTCCTGAGAGCCTTAAGTTTCACCTTTGAGAAATCGTGCAGCGACTGGGAGTTTCCTGTCTTTCGTCGTCTGCAATGGGCCTGACCAGGGTTGGGGGCGCCGATCTGGGGCACTAGAAAGCTGCTTCGTCAAAGGTCACGCTGACCTGTTTTCTCTATCTGGGGATTCCTCTGCCACCTCCCTCTCTCCCCCCCCCCCCCC
>NW_006494612.1:1993461-2054144 GCF_000325575.1 Pteropus alecto | reverse complement strand
AGAAGAGAAAAAGAAATTTGAAAATCATTAAATTACTTCATTACCAGGGTCGATTACAGAGATATAATACATACTGAGGGTCTGTATTTTGGGAAAAGATTAAAGAATTAAAAATGCAGTAATAAGGTTATGGCAAAAAAATTTGTTTGTTTTGCAAGAAGTGAAAATTTTCTATATGTAAATAATAAATGGAAATGTAGAATTAGAAGGCCACTTTTGAACATAATTTGATTTAGTAAACTTTTAGAATGCAACAATCTTCCTTCCTGACTTTTCACCCTAACTCTGGTAGTTAGGTTTTTTGAATTTGTAAGTTTACACATTGCAATTGAATATTATGGCAAACTTAAAAAATTATTGCTCTCTGTTCATACTAAAGTTTAGTGGCTATTTTCTTTTCTATTATTTTTAACACTAGGGACTGTTGCATGAACATATCCCTGATGTACAGTAAATTGGCATTACTTGTGGCAATAGAAAAACAAGAACTACATGAAACAAAATATAAACAAAACAAAAATTGGATCTCTTTACATACTTTCAAAATAAAGAGATCTGGCTGATCTCGGATGCTCTTTAAGAGTCTTTCCTTCCCTGAGAGACTATCTCTTTAAGAGTCTGGGATACTAATATTAATTGAAATCTACAGTAAGACATCCATCCTTAAATTTTATATATACATATACAGGAGATATAGTTGAGTTTCTTTAACCTTATCAGTCTCTCAAAATAGCTGAGTCATTGTGCTTCCTATGCTTCTAAATGGTGACATTCTACGCCATTAAATAAAAATGTGTCATGGGGAACCAAAATCCCATGCTTCATACCACAAGATTGACTAAATAGGGTTGACACAGTGGAGGATTCACGCCTGTGTATTTTGCAGTTGTCTCCAGGAAAGATCAAGAATGGTTATGAAGCATTTCCTGTAGTATGTGAGCATAACAACACGTAAGCAACATAGGAGTCAAGAAGTTTCAAAACTGCTTTTGAAAATATCCATGATAGATATGCAAGCCTGCAAATCGCAATTAAAATCATTTTCTATAATTATGGTTATTGGTCAGCTGGGATGATGAGATATAGAGAGTAAATAAGAATTTACCAAAGTGTATTCAATCAATAAGTAGATTTTTTAAAGGAAAAGGGAAAATGTTTCTGTCATCTAAATGTTACAACAGGTATTTTCTAAATTAAATAAATAATCAAAGTTGCTGACTTAAAGTCCCTGTAGTAATGCTGGATCCTCCTCCAACCCAGAATTCAGAGATTAATTCACACTGACCAAAGTAAGACCTTCACATTTTGTGTTCTTCAACAGACTAATATCCTCTAGTGATTCTCATATACACTCTAAATTGAAGGAGGGGGGATTTAAGTTCTAGATAAATGAGCAACTGGCTGAGCCTATGGAAGAATCATCATCTCTCTGAGCCTCATTTTCCACTCTGAACAACGCTGATAATACTATTTATGTTGTTGAGTTGTTGTGACCCCTAAATGGGTTAGTGTATGTGCCTGGCACATAGTAAGAGCACAACTAATCGTATTTCTGTCTTCTGTAGTAGGTGTTTGTTTATTGACTAAACAAACTGTAGGATGAACAATAGGTTACAGCTTTAATTTTTAATTTCAAAAGCGATGTGGCAAAACCTTGATAATTGTTGAATCTGGGTAATGGGTATATGGGGGTTTATTATATATTATTTTCCTGTTTTTGTATATGTTTAAAATTATTCATCAGAAAAAAATTTAAGTGTGAATTATTTGAAAAAAACACACATTAGAACCTATATTTCTAATCTCGCATTTTATTTTAAGTTGCAATTTTTAAGATTTTCCTATATGTACTGGAAGGATAAACACAATTATATATATATAGATATATATGGATGTTGGGTGGGGAATAGAACTGGAGAACAATCCACATGATCTTCAACTTTTGTGGAATTTTTTTATTATAACAAAGATCCAAAAATATGACAGTGTTGATGTTTGTTAATTCTAGTTGTTGGACTCATGGATTTTTATTATATTCTTTGAAATATTTGATTTGAAAAATTTCAAATTAATATAAAATCATCTTATTGTTTTAAAAAAATTATTACAAAGAATGCAAATATAGATATATACCAAAAAAGTAAAAGTAGTACCCCACCATCCAGAAATAACCATCCTTAACATTAAGTGATGATTGTTCTGTACGTCTTTCTTTCCATTTATAAAAATAGAAGAGTGCAGACCATTAATATATAATGTGCTACTCCAGAGACACATATGTTTTTGGTATGTTCATTTGTTTTTGGTCTTTGATAGAAGTTCTAAAAAACAAGCCTGTTTGCATTTTGATTTTTAAGACTTTAGACTGTCTTTTAAATGTAGCATTTATTTAAAACTTTAGTATGCAATAACTGATTTTCAATGAGTTTTAAGTAGTTTAAGTTTATTTACAAATAAGATGTACTTTTAGCTATTTAAAATAGATCCCATAATTTGAAACTAGGCTTAATATTATTTCAACATTTGAATTTCATTAAAATGCAAGCTCCATGAGGGCAGGCATTTATTGAATTATTGCATATATTAATTAATATTTTTCTGGCCATAAAATGCAAGCTCCATGAGGGCAGGCATTTATTGAATTATTGCATATGTTAATTAATATTTTTCTGGCCATTTGAAAGTTAATGGACAGTTAATTTTGTTATAATGCTTGTTTTGAAAACAAGCATCATTCCAGTGCAATTGAAATATTGGAATAACTTGAGCATAACATGAATTTTGCTCTTGCTTATGCATGATTTACTTAGTAGGAACACCAAGTGAATGTATTAGACTATAACCATCTGACCTGACCATGTAGGAATGCACAAAAAGCACACACACACACACACACTTCAAATATTTACCAGCTACCTTGGTTCACCACATGTTATCCTGCAAGATTGTGTTATGCTATTCTTTTGCACTTGTGAACTTTTCTATATAAAAACACACTCATTCAACATCCCAACGATGTCTAAGCAGCTTGATTCAAAAATAATAAATAGTGTATGCAAAAGGAAAGCTTAAATACTGAAGAGAAGCTTGAGATAATGAAATGTTTTGAGAGGATTAAGAAAATAGTGATATTTCCTGAGCAACAGGAACAAAAGAATGAATAATCCACACTGGATCATGACAGGCAACACCACAAAAATAAAAAATCTCTATGGCTGGGAAAACTGCAAGTATTGCAAAGTCAATAACAACAAAGCTGAAAAAATTGAAGAAGTGAAAAGATTGTTGAGCATGTGGATTTACTACCAAAGAGTGAACAATCTGAGCTCCTTTCTCTATAGAAACACTATGAAAGAAATTGCAACACCCTGCAGAAGTGCACCTTTTAGCACTAGCAGTGGCTGGTTTGGTGGTTTCAAACATTACGGACCCTGGTGTATGGTCCACCTGGTTATTTAGCCAGAAAAAAAAAAAGAGAGAGAGAGAGAGAAAAGAAAAGATTATAGCTAATTAGCTGGAACACATGAACTTGTTAGATGTGTTTTCCAGGAAGGAACATGAGAACCTTAACTAAAATAAGCATGGAAAAAGTGAGTTCATTTGCTGAATATAGGTCACTTGGAGGAGAGGGAAATGAAGGTGTCCACCTTTGGCTCATATCTAGAAAAGACTGTTTAATGTATCCATGGATCCACTTCTCTTGCATCTTTCATCAAGAATCTCTGGCGAACTTACTGCATAATGTAATAGCAGCCGTTCCAAAGTAAATGGCTTCCTGCTTGTCCCCTTAGCCATTTCTAGGAATTGGAAAAGTCAGAACTTGAAGCAGAGCATGGATTTTGTTTAAAGCAATCGAACGACAAGCTTGAGAAAGAGAGGTTTACTGCTGTTTCTTTAAATCAAGAATTATAGGGCGCTGAGTGATTCAACATAGGGCACACCTTCCTATCACTCCGTTGCTCAAAAAATTGTCATTTCATAAGACATTTAAACTCACCGAATCTAGAACTGAAGGGAGAAAATAAGAATGTTGTTGATTTGTTCCAATAATCCAAATATTTAGATTCAAATATACCTGAAGCAGTGTGTTATGGTGCTTAAGAGAATAAAATAAACATAGCCAAGCTCTTATTTGTATGGAAGGCCAAAGGTATTCAAGCATTCGCCTGCCTGGGAGTGAATCTGGGCTCTATCATTTATGTATCCTTAGGTAACCTACTTAAATTCCCTATATTTCAGTTTTCTCATCTATAAAATGAAGACAAGAAAACTACCTATTTCAAAAAGTTGTAAGTATTAGATGACATGGCACATAGTAAGTAGGTACTCAGTAAATGTTAGATGCTGGTAGTAGTAGCGGTGGTAGTAATAATAGTAGTAAATGAGGATTAAGAAGATGGCAACTAGATATTGCATTAATTTCCCATTGCTCAATTCATCTGGATTTGGTGGAGTCACACAATTAGAAGAATTACAGAGCTGTTATTGGTGTTGAGTTTCTATGGCCTGTCTTTTGAGTGTTAATCTCTGCATGTGTCAGAAATAACAAGTATTTGCTCTATACATATGGCTCGGTTTTACAAAGAACTGACTGAGCCGAAAGTCAACCAAGGAAATGGTATTCCAGGAATTTTGGAGATTGATATGTGAATGACATAACTACTCTGGAAGTTGCCCATGTGTCTAAATTCTTAACAGTGTTGGGGCCACCTCACTCCACAAATGGAAAACCTATAAAGTGGTGCCGAGAGCCACAGTGAATTTAAATGTAATTCCCAGGGCCTCCCTAGTGTCTTGTTTTCCAGATACTATTGAAAAACTATTCTAACCTAATTTTCCTGATTTAAATCTATCAAGGATTGATGCCTTCTGCCCCATTGACTTGTATTCCAAATCCATCATAAATGCAGATTATTAGATTATTGAAAATCCTCATGTATAGTGAGCACTCATAATTGTGCATGTATATTAGTTTTCTATTGCTTCATAACAAATTATCACAGACTTAGTTGCTTAAAACAAGGCAAATTATTTCAACAGTTTTTGTAGGTGAGGAGTCTAGGTGTAGTTGAAGTGGAACCTCTGCTCAGGGACTCACGAGCCTGCAGTGCAGGTGTCAGCCACGCTGCATTCTTGATTTAGAGTCCGAGGACCTCTCCCAAGCTCTTCAGGTGGTTGGCAGAATTCAGCTCCTTGAGATTATAGGCCTGAGGTCCCCATTACCTTGGTAACTGTTGTTTGGGGGTTTCATTTAGCTAGCTCACAGAGACTGTTTACAGGTCCTTGCCTTGTGGCCTCACTGGCAGTTCACAGTGGTGTTTGCTTTCTTCCAGGTCAGTGGGAACATATCTCTCTAACATCCAATCCCTCTCCAATCCTACGGTGGATTCTCGTATAACAATGTAATCATAGGAGTGACTATTTCAGCACCATTTGCCATATAATGTTATGTAATCAATGGAGCATCCCTCTCATCTCACACTCAAGGGAAGGGGATTATAGGTCATGTGCATTAGCTGGGCAGGAATCTTAGGGTCCTCTTAGAATTCTGCCTACCACAGTATATGATAAAGTGAAAAATCAAACATGGCTGGAGATAATCAAATATGACCTTAGTTGAGACATGGGACTCAGAGAAGTCCAGCACAGCTTGTGGGCATGTTCTCTAATTTCATTGTCTTAAGAGAAGCCAAGCTCTTATTGTTATGGAAGATCAAATCATAATCCAGCCTAGGAGCCTAGTGGAGCATGAAGAGACTCATGCATTAACAGCGCTCCCCAACCTTTTTGGCCCCTATGAGAATCTAATGCCTGATGATCTGAGGTAGAGCCGAGGCAGTGATGCTAGTGCTAGGGAGCGGCTGCAAATACAGATGAAGCTTCACTCGCTGGCCCGCTGCTCAGTTCCTGCTGTGCAGCCCGCTTCCTAATAGGCCACGGACCAGTAGCAATCTCCGGCCTAGGGTTTGGGGACCCCTGCATTAGGTAAAAACAAAGGCCAGTGTGGACCTTCTGGAATCCAGAAGGCCACAATCCAATCTCCAGTTCAAAATTTATGACACCATCTGTCCAGCCTTTCCAGTGTATTCCATGAGGTATCATCAAGAGGTAAAATAAGAAAGTAAAACCATGTAATATAATTGCTTGGGAAAGTGGAATTCTCCTAAGACAAAAGGAAAAAGTGGTGCCTTCCTTGGTAGAATAAAGGCCAAGAGCTTCAGTGGGTTGGCCATCTATGTAGGTGGAAACCAGATGGTGACATCTATGCCTTGGATAACATCTGACTGACTATAACAAATTGTAGCCAATATCATTTACATTTCCATCAACTCTCTGTTCTTAATCTTAGGTAATTCTTCCATATTTATACACTTATACATTATACATATGCACTGTTTGCACAGCATCATGCCAAGTCTTTTCATTTCCTCTCTGTTACTTGAAAGATTCTAGACCAGCACTGCCCAAAAAAGTATAATTCAAACCACATATGCAATTTTAAATTTTCTAGTAGGAACATTAAAGAATAAGAAGAAATGAGCGAAATTTACTTTAATAATGTTTTCTTTAACCCAGTACTTCCAAAATTGTCATTTTACCACATAATCAATATAAAAATTATTAATGACATATTCTTTATCATTGTACTAAGTCTTCAAAATCCATTGTGTATAACACATCTCAATTCAGACCAGCCACATTTCAGGGGCTCAACAGCCACATGTCGCTAAAGGCTTCAGTACTGGACAACACAACTCTAGAGTTGTTTCAAAGGCCTCTGATCATGGGCATTTAACTTTGACTCTCATTTCTCTCATAATCTTACCAACCCCAGTCTTTATTCAGCGTTGTCTTGTGTGATAGTAACTGTTAAATATCCTTCCATCTGCCCCTTATCTTCTGCTGTGAATTCTGTTGCTAGACCAAGAGCATCAGATTAGATATGGCTAAAGCGGAGTTCCCCTTTCTTTTGATTTCTTTCTGAACTTTGGGATTGCCTACAGTTCTAAAAAGTTTTTAACCCTTCTCTGTTCCTCTATTTCAATAGAGACACTTCTTCCTTTTATGTCCTCCTCATAGTCTAATATATATATGTGTGTACATATATATGTATATATGCGTATATTATATATACATATATATACGTGTGTGTGTGTATAACATATATGTGTGTGTGTATAATATATACATGTATATATATACATGTGTGTATTAATATATATATATACACATATATATGTATATACACACACACACACACACACACACACATATAATTAGAAGATTGTTGGTGGCTTCCAATGACTGGCTTCTTGGCCATCGAAAAGCGAAGACTCAATGCTGGGCCAGTTATGGGTCTGTACTTACCAACAGTAGGAGATCAGGACGCAAGGTAGGGAAGAATAACAGAGATTGCCCTTGCAAGAATGAGTAAACTTAGAATTTATAACAAAGACAGATAGCAGCCCAAAATGACCATTTGTATTTCTGTCTTGAGTTGTAATCCTCTGGGGGAAAGAAAGATTTTTTTTTTAAATTATATTCTCCGAATGGCCCAGCTCTGTAACATACAGTAAGCAACAAGCACAGCAATGCTACTTCTATGTTATTTAAGAATTTGCCAAGAATTTTTAGTGTATATAATCTCATTTGAATCTTCCAGCACGCTTTAAAGTGGATAGAATAGGTGATATTACCTCTGCTTCACTGATAAATAAATATTTCTGAGTTGCTCTAAGTAGCAGAGAGGAGAATAAAGCCCACATTTTCTAAAACCTGGTACTGCGGAAGCAGAATAAAGTGGTTTAGACTGTGAGCTTCAGAGTCAGGCAGACCTGGATGGAATTAGCAATGTGACCTTGAACAATTTATTACTTTCTCTGAGTTTCAATTTTCTCATCTGTAAGATGGAGATAATAGTACCTACCCCACAGAGTTGTTGTGAAGATTAAATGAGGTAACTTTTTAAATATGTGGCACATAGTCACCGAGTAAGTGTACCTCCTTGAAGATAAGTAGAGAAAGCCAGCTTTAAGTAAATGATTATTTTTTGCATATGGAACACATACCGAAGTTCAGATCTGATTCCAATTAATGAGCACAATATCGATGGAATTTTGATCTTCCAGGTTGCCTAGCAACCAAAACTAATTCAATAGCACAAGTTACCAGAGTTGTTTTTAATCAGATCAGGAATTCAGCAGCTCTTAAGGAGCTCAAGTTTGTAAGAAAACAAAAAGATTCCCCTATGCATTTGGAGTTGTGCCAGACATTTTAAAGAAGTGATGTGCTAACTCCTTAGTGTCTTTGTACTGAACTATCCTGGGCATTGGGATCTTCCCCATTTCTGTTCCCCAAGGTGACAGAAGATGTTAGATCATTCATTAAACTGGATTGAGACTGGGAATGGAGAAGGCAGAGTGCTTATATCTCTACACCAATATATTCAGTCAACATTCATTGAGTGCCAGGGGTCAGAAATACAAAAATATTTCTTTGTCCCTTAAGAATTTCAGAATCTAGGAGAGGAAATTAGTCAATGTCGAATAATAGTAAAGCAAATTATTGCATGAATGGCTTTCTATGCATATGTCCTTAGCTGTAGTCTAAGCATTATGGATTGAGAAGTACAAGCAGATATAGCAGGCCTTAAATATCCAGTGTTAGGATTATTATTTTCCTGGCAAACTATTCCACTTCGGTCTCCCAATATGTTAATGTCAGATTCATGGCCTTGAAAGGTGGCACTGACTGCTGGTGAGGCATGAAGCTGAGCTGAGGGGACTTCAGCTTCCACCCACTATGTTGACTTACCGCTTCTTTCACCTGAAGCAAGAGACTTCACCAATCTTGTGCCGCTTTTCTCATTTGTAAGCTGGGCATGATTTAGATTCTGCCTCCCTTGTGGCAATAAGTATGATGTGATGAGATAATAAATGTACAAGTTCTGAACAGATCAATGCAATTTCTGAACTAGTCTTCATCAGTTTGCCACCAAGTTTATTTCACATTTCATTGATCGTCCTTGTACCTTCCTTTACATTTTCTTATTCCTTTATAACTACTCAGGGTCTTACAATTTAAAGAGAAAAGCAGGGGACAGGAGCGGCGGGAGTGGGTGGGGTGGCGAATTGGAATTATTGTTTATTTGCACTTAAGTTTATCTCCATCATTTGCATCTCTGTGTGCTAACTTCTTTTGCAGGGAAGATTGATTTTGTTGCTTAAGGTATCCTTCGTGCCACTTTGACATTCCAGTGTTTATTTACCCAAAAACATGACTAAAGGCCTATAAGCCTTTAATGCAGGCAGCTGGTTGATGATTCATGTTCAACATTCATATAGTACTGCTGGCACATACCAAAGGAACACTCATGCTCATCACCTGCCCCTGTCAGTTCTTTCTTTTCCACTAACAAAATGCATCTGTTTTGGTGACTGAATAAAAACACACCAAGTGGAGAAAGGCAGGGTGTGGAGTCATGTAATCAGGGCAGTGATACAGTATCAAGGATAGAAGATGGTTTGGTAGCAGCTCATGGAAACAGAAGCAGACTAGAAAGGACCAGAAGCACAGTTCCTCTTATAATCATAATGGATCTCACTCCTGGAATGTAGGTGGCCCAGTGTATCCCCCCAAGTCAAGATTTAAAGGGGACAAGAGTCCCATAAGCTCACTTCTGAATTCCCACAAACATTTTACGTGGCCTTTCCCCATTAGTATTATTTTAACATTTTTTTTGAGGATTATAAATTTTTAAGGAAGTTCAAAGTTCAGAGCTCCTCTAGCAGTGCTTTTTGATATTGGCTTTAGCAGCTGTGTTTGGTACCCTGAGGAAGGGATTCATTGAAAATGCCCTAGTTTTAAAAGTAAAACAGTGAGGAGATTGACATTTACAGTCTGGTATTTCACAGTTCTCATTACTCATATTTAATTTTTTTTTCTTTGTTATGAATATCCAGTAGTGTATAATTTTGTGTTTTGTTTAAAAGAGGAGAAATTAAACACGTTTAGTGTGCCAGTTTGCCTTGAATCTCATCATCTCAGAGTGTTGGGTGCAGAGGGTGATAATTAGAAGGATGCAGGATGTTTGAAATGTATTTGAAAGCAAGTTGAGTAAAACTAACAATATTGCTGTAAGTTCTGAGTCGACATTATTCTTTTTTCCTTTTTTGAATGATTCACTAGGTGGCATTCTAAAAAGTCATTATTTGCTAAGAAAACAATCCCTATCCAAGGTGAAAAACCAGAAACTTCAACAAAAGCAGCTCCTTCATTTCCATTTGTAGTTCTGCTGGTGGTTACACTGTTCCTTTTTTTAACTTCAGCTAAGTCATTTTCACCTCTGAGTGTATTTTTTTCTATGAAACAAAATCTGCGATACCTGATAGTTTATTAACAGGTGTTCTGGAAGTAATCTCTCAAAAATAACACTATACGAGTTCAAAGGTTTTGAACGTTGCTATGATTTTTAAAAACCAATCTAATGAATGCTTCACATTGAAACCATTTATTAAGAAACCGGGTGGTAAATGATACATACCCTACAGCTTTGTCATCATGGTTAAATCTCTCCTGACTCAGATCACATATTAGCATTTTTACCATCTGGCTGAAAGGGTAGGGAATATATGTGCAGAGGAACAAGTCAATAACATTTTGACCATCTGGTAAATAAAAATGCAAGTAGCAGGAATTTTAATATTTATTTAGTTATGTGCATGCAACCTTTAACCTGAAATAGCCTCTAAGATAGTAAAGTAGAACTGAATTTATATTTCTCAAATAATTTTGATCTAAGTCATTAAACATTTTTACAGTCTACTACATGCTCTTAAAATTTAACTCCTAAGTATGTGTTTCTTATGTTTATTTACTAAGTCTCCTTTAAGTGCCTAAATTAAAACATCTTTCAGGAGAGGCCACATGATGGGATCCAGCATACAGGCTCAAATGCTGAAGTTCTGTTCTGCCACTAATCACTGTATGGCCTGGGATAAATTACTTGGCCTCTCTGAGCCTCACATTCTTCATCTGTAAAGTCAAACCATCTCTCTCAAAAGGTGGTCCATGGAAGGCCATGGATTGCCACATCAAAATCATGTGGGGAGCTTGTTCAAAATAGCGACACATAGCCCCACCCCCTCATAGTCTGAGTCAGTATGTCTTGGAAACAATCTATGAATCTGCATATTTAGTTACTGTCCCATGTGATCTGAGGTGCCTGAACTACTGTTATGGAGACTAGCTGATTATAGCACTTAGCTACTTTGAAAACTATGTAGTTATATAATCCTAACAAATTCTAAAATTTCTATAAGTAATTTATTATTACTAATAAGCATAATTCTAAAACTATACTTTTCATATCCTAGAAATTTAACACTTGACAGCATTGGCACTCAAAATTTTCTAACTTCATAGAAAATAGAGGGTAAACTTGAATAAATAATGCTGGTGATTCATTAAATATATTCTCAATTCTTCTTGTTTAATTAGATCCTTTTGTTTTTTTTCTTGCACAGGAAACTACAAAATATTTGTGGCCTAGATCTAAAGCAGGAGCCCAGATGAACTTAGAAGATAGCATGGGATTCTTAGTTTTTCAAGATCCATACACACCAAATCTTTAATCACTACAACTCCTCCAGGCTTTCTCTGATTTTGTGAAGACTTAGCCAAACTCTGATGATGGAAAAGCAAAGGACTTAATCGCTTGCTTTGATATCATCTAATGTCGACAGAAAAGTGAACCAGACAGTAGTATAGCCATGGAAAGAAATTCAAGTTTATGGAAGAACCTAATAGATGAACACCCAGTCTGCACAAGCTGGAAGCATGAGGCTGAAGGAGCCATTTATCATCTTGCCAGTATTTTATTTGTAGTAGGTTTCATGGGTGGCAGTGGATTCTTCGGACTCCTTTATGTCTTCAGTTTGCTGGGGTTGGGTTTTCTCTGCTCTGCTGTCTGGGCTTGGGTCGATGTCTGTGCAGCCGACATATTTTCCTGGAATTTTATACTGTTTGTTATCTGCTTCATGCAGTTTGTTCATATTGCATATCAAGTGCGCAGCATAACCTTTGCCCGAGAATTTCAGCTGTTGTACAGCTCCCTTTTCCAGCCTCTGGGGACCTCTTTGCCTGTCTTCAGAACAATTGCTCTGAGCTCTGAAGTGGTTACTTTGGAAAAGGAACATTGTTATGCCATGCAGGGGAAAACTTCCATTGATAAACTCTCTCTGCTTGTTTCAGGAAGGTTTGTACTCTTGGTGCTTGCATGTCTTTCTTCTATAATAGTCCTTAGCTTGTCTTTCCGCTACATTTTTTTATATCAGCATAGCACAGTCCTGGGTGGCATTTAACACCCTGAGGCATGAGAAAGCCCTGGACACGTGACTCATAGGCATAGGTATTTAGAGTACATGCTATTATTTACCGGAAGCAGGAAATAGTCTAGAGCCGTAACAGTTCTTCTTAGAAATCAAATGTATGAACTGGTTTATCTGGATATGCTATGTGTTTTCAAACTAATTACTGAAAGTCAAGAAGAAGATGATGCCAGCTTGAATTAATACAATACTTACGCTGGCATGCAGAGTATTTTAAATAGACTTAAATAGGGCATTTTTTAAATAAAGAACACTAAATTTTATAATGATTAACTTTTTAGTAATTTCTAGTAATTGCCCATTTGCTAGAAGTGGAGTGGGTGCACCTCATTTTATATATACACATACAGTTGATCCTTGAACTACACAGGGGTGGGGATGCTGACCTGCGCACAGTCAAAAATCCACGTATAACTTTTGGCTCCCCAGAAACTTTACTAATAGCCTACTGTTGACCAGAAGCCTTACCAATCACTTAAACAGTCAATTAACACATATTTTGCATGTTATATGTATTATATACCATTCTTACGAAAAATTATTCTTACAAAAAAAGAAAAAAGAAAATGCTATTAAGAAAACCACAAGAAAGAGAAAATGTATTTACAATATTTATTGAAAAAATCCCCATGTAAGTGGACCCACGCAGTTCAAACCTGTGTTGTTCAAAGGTCA
This sequence comes from Pteropus alecto, assembly GCF_000325575.1. NCBI lineage: Eukaryota > Metazoa > Chordata > Mammalia > Chiroptera > Pteropodidae > Pteropus > Pteropus alecto. The sequence goes on along the minus strand of NW_006494612.1, from coordinate 2,041,080 downwards.
ACTGTTTTGAAAGCAAAGTTTAGGAAAAGAAAACAATAATGTGATTACGTTTTTAAAAAGGCTAAAAATTTAATTTGCAGAGGTATTTACAGTGGTACTTTATGTTTTTCAGTGTTCTACTTAATTTAAAATCTGACTGAGTGCACTGAAATTTTTTATTGAAGTGTAATATACACACATACATGAGCGCATATCATAAGTATACAGCTTGATGAATTTTCTGGAATTTTGCCCAGTATTCCAGAATCTTAACTGTGTGAGGAATATCAGTAAATGAGTCTTACAGGAGATTTGTCACTTACCGTAATGTATGAATTTAATATTATCCTCTTCGAAGTTTAATAGCCAAAAAGGTCATCAGAGATCTGAACTACTGCTCCCTCCCCTCACCCCTAATTAGGTGCTGGCTTTCTCCTTCCCTCATAAATGTTGTTCTTTGTGTTTGGATAGGATCAGAGTGACAGTTGATGGCGAATTTCTGCATTACATTTTCCCCTTCCAGTTCCTGGATTCTCCTGAATGGGACTCGCTGAGACCCACAGAGGAAGGCATTTTCCAGGTAAGGGGTAACTAGACACACAAGGAACATTGCCTCTTCCAAACAGATAAACAATGTTTATTTAAAAACAGGCAAACAAACAAAACAGCAGTTAATAGGAATAATTTATATTTAACTTTGGAATGTACTTCGCGTGCATGACTTCACAAAGCCATTCAACTCTTTTACCCTAAAAAAGCAGAAGGGAAATTCACTTAAAATTGGGGCACAAAAAATGCGGCTGATTAATGTCACTTTATAGGTCCAGCGACAAGGAAAAGAATGGGCATTACATATGACAGAAAGGAGTCTATGAGAAATATTTTAAAATTTTCGTTCACTTAATTAACTGTATATATGGGAATTAAAATATAATTAATTGAGATTTGACTGTAAACTAAATACTGCTACTGTGGCAATTTAGAAAAGCAACAAGAACAAAAAAAAAATCAGCCTTTATTTCAAAATAAGTGATTTTTAAAATTTAAAATGCTGATGGATTACAGTTGTTTTCTAGTAACAAAATGCTAAACTTACTGTCACTATTCTGCTGCCACATCTGGTAGTTTTGAGAGATAATCATTTCAATAGGCTCTATCTATTATGGTATACTGTTTTCCTACATGTAATGTATGTGTATGTATACATATACAAATTTATATACATGTGCAAAATAGGTAAATAAATTCTATTTTGTACTATGAAACTGGATTAAGGTTAAATGACCACAGTGTTCAAGACTGACTTGGAAATACTTCTCTAACATTAGTTAACTTTATTATTTTTTAGTATCAAATAGCTCTCAGTTCAATAAAATGCAAAATATAGATATATGAACTTAAGGAAACAGATAAATTGGAGAAGGAAACAATGTTGTGATTATTCATGTTATAAATTATATACAGTAATAAATTTTGTAGTTTTCTATTTTTACAATATATTTTGAGTCAGCGGGCTTTTTTAACCTAAAAAAAGCAGAAAGGAAATTCGTTTAAAATTGGGGCACAAAAATTGTGGCAGAACTTTTCTTGCTTCTTAATCTTTGTTAGTATATTGTCTTATTTTTTTAGGTAACCCTCACAGCAGAAACTGATTGTAGATATGTGTCTTGGAGAAGAAAGAAATTATATTTGCTCTTCGCTCAGCATCGTTACATCTCCCGCCTGTTTTCAGTTTTAATTGGCAGTGACATTGCAGATAAACTCTATGCCTTGAATGATAGGGTGTATATAGGAAAAAGATACCACTACGATATCCGGTTACCCAACTTCTACCAACTTTCAAGTCCAGAAATGCCCAGATCACCTCTGATAGAACATTTTCGGAATTCCAGACAATATTGTGACAAATGACATCAAAGTCTGAAGTTTTATAATTATAAAAAAGACACTCTTCATCATTCCCCAAATGAAATAGCAAAATAGAGAAAATTGAGCTCACTGATATTTTTATAAATCCAAGTCAGAGGCAAGTTGCCATTGCCAGCTGTTTTATTCATCTCAACTTCTGCATTGTGAATAAATTTTACCAATTTTTCTGTATTTCTTATTGGAATAAATGGGGCGGGGAGGAATAACTATGAGCAGTTTGTTCTTTTTCTGCATCAGAACTGGGAGAATGAAATCTTGCATTCTCAAGTATTTCCTTAGATTTATTCAAATCTTTCGTCTTGCCCTATTGCGTTAGGCGTTGCTTCTCTAGAAGCAGCCAGTAAGTGCTCTCAGCAGGAGAGTGGATTGCTACCATCCACATCAGTGTTTCCAGCATTCACTTTTTGCTACAACCTCTGACGAAAGCAAGATGTACTCTTATGGTGGGAAGCAATTATTTATTTTAAATGTGAAGTTATTTAATCTGACTATAAAGTAGAATAAATGCGAGAGACAATAACATGCCATTCTTGATTATTCTGTTGCTACACATAATTCATCAGCTTAATCTTTACAATAACATATTTGAAAAGAGGCGTTGCATGGAAAACAAAGCTGCATCATAATTACTGAGTAAAAAGAATACCTATGAACAAATAGTAAAAATGTCACACAGCATTTTAACCTCACATGTTCAGCTGAAAAGGCAAGGTGAGTGGTTTGACTGGACAGTGAGGGATTCATAGCGAATGCCCCAGCCACCACACAAATACAGACATCCGCCTTACAGACAGTCCTTCAGCTTTGTAAGGAAGAGCTTAAGAAAGAGACAGATCTTCAGTTAGGTCCAGTCCCTATCTTTGGAAAACTAGTCCTCTGAAGATTAATTACATGCAGGCCATGTTCTTTGGTGTAGGTCATCATACATATAACAAATGTGTGTTGAGCACTTGCCATGGCTCCAGGTGCAGACCTGGGCAGTGGAGATACATCAGGATGGAGATCTCACACCTGATAGAGCTTACATTCTGGAGGTGAGAGAGACGGATAATAATAATAATAAAAAAAAAAAATCAGAAAAACCTCATGTTAGAAAGAGATAGTACCATGGAGAAAGACAAATCAGGGAATGAGGATTTGAAGGGGCATGGTAATTGAATGGGGGTGGTCAAGGAAGCCCTCAGAGAGAAGGTAATGTTTGAACAAAGACTGAAAGAGGCAAAGGAACAATCCACATAGACATATGGGGAAAGAGAAATCTGGGCAGAGAGGAGAGCAGATGAGAAAGCCTTTAGGCCTCAGCAGAAACAGTGGAAGACCAGCATGGCTAGAGCAGGATGAGTGTTATGGAGCGAAGGCAAAGAGACCATTTGGAACAGATTGGGTGGGGTCTAATAAGTCATGGTAAGGACTTTGACTTTTATTCTGGGAGTGACCAGAAGCCACGGGTGCATTTTAAATAGAAGAATAATGTGATCTGTCCTCTGTTTTAATAGAATCACACAAGTGAACCTGCTGGGAATAGACTGGGGGAAAGGGGGACAAATGGGACTTGGAAGGGGAGATCAGGGTTAAGTGGGATATGCCAACTAGATACTGAAGTAAAGAGATGAGTCTAGAGTTTAAGAGAAAGGTCTAGGTGGGAGATAAAGATTTGAGAATATTTCACAGATGATATTCAAAGCCATGAGACTAAATGAGATGCCCTACAAAGTTAATGTAGATTCAGAAGAAAAATGGTGTGAGGAACTTTCCTTGGGGTGCTCCATTGTTAAGAGAACAGGGAGATGGAGAAAAGTCAGCAAGACATGAGAAGGAGCAGCTAGTGAGGTAGGAAGAAAATCAGGAGCATGCGGTCTTGGAAGCCAAGTGAAGAAAGTGTTTCAAGAAGAAGGGAGCGATGAACTGTCACAAATGTGGCTGACAAGTCAAGTGATAAGAGGTCTGAGAATAAATCATTGGGTAGAGCAGCATGGAAGTCACTGGTGAACTTGACAGGAGCAGTTTTAGTGGAGTGATTGGGGACAAAAATTTGAAGTAGATTGAGGGGAAATGAGAGGCAAGAATTTGGAAGAGCAAGAATAAGTAAGTTTTTCAAAAGAGTTTTGATATGAGGAGAAATAAAAATTAACAGTAGCCTGAGCAGGAAGTGAGGTCAAGAGAAAGGATGTTTTTGTTGTTGTTTTGAAGAAAAGAGAAATATGGCATATATGTATCTTGATAAGAATGATCCAGAAAAAAGGGATGAATTGCTGGAGTGATCTTGAGCAAGGGAGTGGTGATGGGATCCAGTAGCCTTAAACTAGAATATGGATAATTAACAGTAAGGAGAGAAAACAGAATATATGGGAGGACAGTTGCTGACAAGTGAGCAATGTGGTAGGAACTTATAAAAGTTCTCTCATAATTACTTCTATTTTCTCAGTGACCTAGGAAGCAAAGTCAGCAAGGAGGATGGGGAAAGAAGTATTGGGGTTATGCAAAATACAGTCCTTTTTCTGCATGTTTAGCATCTGCCATAAGTGGGACAATGTGACAAGGTCTGAATCATTAGTCTGGATCAGCTACTGAGCTATTTAAGTTTGGTATGAACTAAATGAATAGTTGGAGGGGTTCTTCCATCTCCCAGACACACATGGCCATCAAGGGCAGCTCTTACAAGCACATACAATGGCAGCTCTCTGCTTGGAGCAGTCGAAGGCCTTCAGTAAGTATTCACTGGCTTGTGAGTGGGCTTTGCAGTGGCTCTCAGGGAAAACTCATTCCTTTGAGTCTTTAAGACTTTGTGGGATTAAATATCAAAATAAAACACCCTAAGTGGAAGTCACACCTTAAGTTAGTACCAGCTAATAATTTAACAGGGGTTAATTATCAGATTGCTTTCTAACCATAATAGTCAACAGAGATCAAAACCACACAAAAATGGGATTTTGATTTTTGGCTCGAATTCTGTGACAGAGGGAGAAGAATTTATATACAAGTTTTCCATAAATCTACATTTTCAGGATGAGGAGGAAGGAGTGCAAACATCCTAGGATAAAGGATGTGTGACGAGCACCATCCCTAGGTATTAACAGATAGGCTATTATACAACACCTTGGTTTGCACCCAGGTTTTCTTCAAAAGAGAAAGAAAATTAAAACCCTGTAGTGACCTCTATGTATCTACTCTGCATGTTTGGTTTGAAATGTCACCACATTTCACCATCTCAAACTACTCTAATCAACCTACATGGAAAGAAGAAACTGTCACCATTGGGGTCAATCAGAGTTCGGTGTCGCCCCAATGGCAGTGGGGAGAGGGATAACGATGGCACAGACATGTAGTTAGCATTTTTCCTCGGTTCCTCCTCAAATAACAGCAGTGAAGAATCACAGGTCATTGAGATTTAATAGTTTTATTAAAAGTATATTTTAGAAAGACGAAGTATGTCCCAAGGAGGCACATGGTCCCAGCGCTGTAATGAACACAAAGGGGCCAAAATTGCTACAAAAGGGTAAAAAAGTCAAAAAACGTCACCAAAAAGGGAGGAGAGCCCAGAAGGGCAAAAAAAGGGCCCAGAAGTGGGATAATGTGCCTTCTAATTGGGCCGTGATGAGTGTTCCAAAGGCATTCCTAGGTGATTGGCAAGTGAGGTCATTTTGATTGACACCTGAATGACACTAGGCAATAACTTTGCCTAGAGTGCACATGCTACCCCAGAATTCTACTACCACTGGGGTGTTCTTTGGGCGGTCTCTAGGCTGGGCCCCTATTCCTTTGTTTCCCCTTGTCACTCATTCTGACTAGCTACCTAACAAAACCACTGATATCCTGGAAAAGTACTCCTAAAGTACAATATTGCAGTGCACTTAAAATTTAACTTCTATTAAAAATTGGGCTTGTTTTCATCTCAACCTAATTGTTTCCAGCCCTAAATTCCTTTGATTCATTTATTATTGATAAGAATGCAATAAAATGAAGAACTGGTTGTTTTCTTGTGTTAAAAATGCTTTATGGCTTTGTGTACAAGATCTGTATATACATAAATAAATGGAGCACCTTGTTTAAAAAGTATTAAGAATTTCAAGATCCAGACAGTAGAACATTAAACCAAATGTGAGGCTTTTGTAAGCCTGGGGCTCTTTGTGACTGTATAGGTCACATGCCCATGAAGCTGGCCCTGGCTAAGAGTTGTCCCTAGGGCTTGAAGAAACTGGGGTGATTGCTGTGTGATTTTTCTGCCCTAAATTTCGTGGTCAGAAAGGACTCTGAGACGTCGCCTGAGGGGTAAAGAGAGTGGCTTAAAATCAAGCATAAATATCTCCACACCAGGCACCAAGGCAAGTTGGAGGTGCCAGGGAGGCTGCAGGCCCCTCTTGCACAACCTTTACTTCGCCTGGACATTTGGAGGCTTCTTGTTCCCCCAGGGGCTACTCTTTTGAACCTGATCTGACCTCTGTGCAAATATGAGAAGGGAGCAGCATGATTTGTCCTGGATTCTGCACCATCTATGGTCCCGAGATTAATCTACCATAAAGAATAGTCTGATATTTGCTATGTGAGCACTTACTGGGTGAAGAATTTTCTCTCGTCTTCAACAGAGAGGCAGAACGAAATTTATTTGCTCTCTGCTCATCTGGATAAGCTCTCAGTGTCATACTGTTATATTGCACAGAACCAGAAAAACCTAATTGAGTTGACAGAGCCAGTTACAAAGTGAAATCCCTCAACTAAGCTGACAAGAGCCATAGAAAAACATACTAGGCAGACAGTACATATTATTATAAGAGCAACACGTTATACAACATTATGTACTTCAGACTCCTGGTTTGACCAAGGGCATAAATATATATGTGGCATTTGACTCTACATTTTTCCCCTCCACCTCTTTTAATTCTCCTCCCTCCTTCCACCCCTGACCTATGGATGTTGCTGTTTCCCCTTAAGAACTGGATCTCTGAAGGTGGGGCATCTCCTCCCACAGGCTTGCTGCGAGCATCCGGGGCCTGGTCAGTGGCTCCACCTGGGGCCTGGTTGGTCCGTGGCTCCAGTTGGGGTGTGAACCCAGGACCTTCTTGCTTGTAAAGCAGATGTGCTAACCACTACACTATGGAGTCACCCCTCGACTCTACTTTCTGAGTTGCATGTTCCACTATATTGCACACGATTATAGAAGAAATTAACCTTCAGAAACGGTGTTCCCAAATTAATGTTTTTTAGTAAAAGAGTTTTTATAGAAATTAGAGAAATCAATAGGCCCAATTAATTCCATTATTTTCTTCATTCTACTAAAATTTAATACGGACATATCAATAAAACATACAAATAAAATATTGGTATTACATAGACTTATTATAATAAAATACAAGTTTAATTTGATAGAACCGTGTATTACTTTAAGGCCAAAACTCTTACAATAATAGAAAGGTGTGGCAAGATTGAAATATTAGTTACTTTAGCTCTTAGTCATCTTATCATGAGTATTACCATAATTTTAATGCTGGATTGTACATTTGCATATATCAGCATGATTTGAAAATAATTCGAAGTTTTATTATTTTGCTAAATTTCACTAGTTTTAAAAACTGGTAGCTATTAAAGGTTGACAGGAAACTTTCTTTTTCCCCTTAAGAACTGATAATTTGTGTACCAAATTATCATTTTTCCCTTTATTTCAATTCAAGCTTTGGTAATCTAAATAAATGTAATTTTATTTTATTTATAGGATACCAATAATACTTGTTTTTACATAATTTTATAGTAGGATTTTAGCTCTACTTGATATAATACCAGATGTTTTGAGTCATCTAACTTCAGATTACTACTCTTATTAAATATAACATTATTGCCCAAATTATATAATTCCAAAACAATATACTTCATGTATTTAATACTTTATAGTTTACAAAGCATGTGCCTATACATGATTTAATCTGCTTGTTCCTTGGAAGAATTCCATTTCATGGATAAAGTTTAAAGAGGTTGAATCGCAGTAAATGGTGACACCCAACTTAAGCCACTTCTTCCAAATTAGTGTCCTTGCATTTTTCACGCTACACTGACCAAGGTGTTCCTAAGTGACTTGAAGAGAACTAAAATGTCCCCAATCTCAAATGAAAGAAAACTCAAAGCCAAAAAGCTATTACACTTCTACTGATTGTGTTAGTCTAGTACAAGGAACATTATCCAAAAATGAACCTTTCTTCCAAATCATCAGCGATTAGCTTGAGCTCAAATGTGGTTTACAAGTAAAATGTGTAATTAAATGTAATGCTAATAAAATGGCTATAAGTTTATATAATGAAAGAGCATTGCCAAGCTTCTTTAATGCAGTTTAAGTAGGCTCTTCAAATTTTGGATCTGTCCAATTTCATTTCAGATATTTCAGATATGGATCATTTGAGATCTTTCCAGAAATTTTACTGAGAATCTTTCCTTTTCTCAGGCCACCGAACTTTATGTGTCACCTCCCCGACTTATAGATAAATTAATTCAGTGCCCCTTGTAGTGCTGTTTCTCTCTCTCTTTAAAGACAGAATAATATTTTAGGTACAGTGAAACTTTGTAAACTGAAGCTTTTTCAAATAGTAGCAAGTAAGGTCTATAAGATAGAGATGATATTTTTCTTGTATATAAGTGAGGGCTTCTGAAGAACAGGGTATTACTGTGGGATATAAATTGGTTAATTTGAGATAAAAGTTTAGCCAGTGCACCAGCATAATATCTATTTTTTCTGAGAAAAGGATTTCTCCTACTAGTCTACATCTCGTTCACTGTTTGAGAACAGTGCCTGACATAAGGTAGTTGCTTTGTAAATATTTGTCAAGTAAAAGGAAAGTAATTGCATCTGTTCTTAAATCCGTATCTGAATTTTAACACTGAATCCCCCTCCCAATTTGGCTTCAATGATGCAATACCATTGGCAGTATTATCATGAAATAAAATGTCAGACCTGTAAAATGTCATTTTTTTCCTGCGTGATGCAGAACTACCATTCCTTAACTGATGTTCAAAGTCACATTTTTCTTCCTGATGTTGCTGAAGTGAATTTGAGCACACTTGTTTAGAATGCACAGTTATTAGTTTTCAGGTTCCAAAATCACTCTTAAGTTTGGAAATCTGCAAGATGATTTAGCTTAGACTGGTTTTCATATTTCCTTTTTCTCAAAAATTTATACTTTAGGAGCTCCTCTGACTTCACCTAAAGCCAGTCTCCATACTTCTATTTTGCTGTGCAAAAATCACTCCTGGCCTAGTGCCTGGTACATAGCAAATGCTCCTTAAATTATTTTTTGAAAAAAAATGAATAAAATGTGCAACTGGTATCAATTGAGGAGATACTCATCAGATACATACAAAATGCATCTTTCTTTAACCTGCCATTGATCTCACTCTTTCACACCCTCTTCCCAGTAATGTCAGAAAACACTTGATCCTAGAACTTAAAAGTAGTTTCTTTTCATTTTAAACAGTCATTCAAAATGAATCCCTCAGTCTTTCTTTTTGTGTTTCTCTCCTTGCTCCAGGGGGCAAGTTTACAAAGCTTAATGGCAGAGCAGGAGACGTGCTTTGACCTCTGTCCTCTGAGTTCTCCCTTTCTCCACTGCAATGTTGCTTGGCCACTTGGTCTCTGGGCATCTGAGCTGATGGCCCTAGAGTATGGCTGGTTCTATCTTTGCCTCTGACAGTGAGGTCTCTGCATTATTCCCGCACTGCTGCAGCCTGACACCAGGCATTTCCCACTCACTGTTTCTAAATGAATAAATCAATGCATCTCAGGGTTAAACCATCAACTCTTCTTATTCCTTCCTAACTTATCTTTTACAACTTTTTCTTGTTTCATTATTAATATCAGTTAGAGGGAAGAGAGAGGAGAGGCAGATGGTGATGGGGAGGATCAGAGGAGCAGGGGAGTAGAGTGTCACTATTATGGTAGAGAGGTCATAATTCTAATAAAGTGATGTTTAATCTAGTAGAATATTAAGTGTAACTTTGTTTTTATTTATTCCTTCCTTTAAAAAGATAATATGACTATACTATAAACAAGTTGGAATAATAAAAAAAAATAATTCTACTATTCTAACCCAATTTCTATTAACATGTGGTATATACTTCTTCTGTACTCTCCCCATTCATAATAATTTAAATTGTAAAACACAATAAAAAAATATTTACTATTTTATCTATTTAAGAATAATACTTGAAAGCAAATGCACTCAATTATTCCATCAATTATTACTTACTGAGTTTCAAATATATGCAAATCACATGCTAGAGCTATGGAAGATAAATCAGACACAGTTCCTACCATCCAGAAACTTATGACCAAGAGGAAGAACTAAGACTTGTACATAAATATATAAAAGGTGGTAAGTGATAAAAGCTATAATAGAGATAAAAACTAACTGCTCTGATAGTTCTGTAACATCACTTTAAAACACTTGCCAACAAATTAAATCATTAATAAAGTAAGTAGGAAATGCCAAGGCATTTTAATGGTTTCATCATATAGCATCTTATAATGGTCGTTAAGAGTAATATTTTCCACTAGACTTTTTTCTATTCAACTACAATTTTCTTGGTATTAGAAGTTTTATTTATCCATTAAACAGTCATATGAAATCATCTGCAAGATTTCTTGACTTGCATTGGAACTCTCTGTTGCTTTTAGATGCCATTTTCTGAGCTTATAATATATTCATTACACTTCTTTTCAAATAACTTAAAGTGGTATAGTTGATGTAAAAAATATGAAGAAATCCCTACACTGGGCAGTAAAACTGCATAAAAATAGTTTTGCGTATGGCATATAAACCAAAATGGTGTCCCATTGGAAAATTCGTACCCAAGGTATTCTATTCTTCCAACACTCTACAAAGAGACTTGATGACTATAAAACCCATATCTTTTCAAAACTCAACCTTTTTTCTCCTGTGAAAGACTATGAAGGTCTCTGTAGTTTTCAAATCCAATATCATAATCGTTTTGTGTGGTTCTAAATTGTCCTTAATATACTTAATCTTAGACTAAAGAAATGTTCCATCTTGTTTACTATTTTTTTAATGCCTACAGATAAAACTGCTGGTATATGGCTCATAAATATTCTATTAGGGTTTATATATGCATTAAACTAGCACAGTATCTTATTTTCATAAATTTATTACAATAACTTAAGTAGTAGTAATAATAAAAATCAGCATTTAAATAATTCTCTTCTCCTGGGAACTCTGAGTGCTTTTACACATCAATTAATGCTAAATGGCAGCGTTATTATTCCCAACTTTTTTTATTATTCAATTTTATAATGTGTTGCTTAGGGTTTTTGCTTTTAGCTGATGTCAATTACCAGGTCGGCCACTATCAGGCCTCTCATTTGCCTCCAAAACCAGCCCTTTTTGAGAATTAATTATATACCAGAATGATATTGCTTAGAAACTCTATGATCAAAAGTTCTTCTCTCACCAGATACAGATTAAGTCATTCCATGGCTTTGCTTTCAATTAAAATCATATCTATACCATCGGATTGCATGTTATTAAGAACTGCCAAAAGTTATTTTTCTATTATTAACAACTTTCCAACCACCAGGTACCTCATATAAAGAAATTATTTACACACTTAAAAATCAGTACCTTTAAAAGTGTCATCCTCGGGTTGTTGCATTTCTCTTCTCTAAAAGCAGAAGTACTTAACTTGGGATTCATAGATAGGCTTCAAGGGTCTGGGAATTTTGAGAAAGAGAAAGAACAAAACTCAAGAGAGGTCATCACAGTGGTTGGTGCCAGACTTCTGAACCTGCTTGGCATGGGGGAGGTGAGGGATCTACCTGGACCCTGGATCCAGTTTTGTTTTGTGGATCCAACCTGAGCTCCATCTTTGAGGCTTTGGGGTTGATTGTGAATTCAGAGCTACTACTCTGATCCTCTTTCCACACATTAAAAAAAAAATGATTCTGTTACTTATAATATTCTGAGTTACTTATAATAAATTAAATTTCTTCTCTTTGAAATAACTTTCCAAAAAGTTAGGACATCTTATTAAATGCTTCATCTATGGCCTTCATTTGTTATTGTCAATATTTAAAAACAACAATTCACAAATTCAACTCTTCCGTTTTAGAAGAAAATCTATACGTGGAAGAATACACAAAGCAAATATCAGGCCTCTAGTTATGGACATTATAGTCACTATACACGCATTTCTGCCAACCCCAAGATGATGAATTACTGTAACTTAGCTCTGCCAAGTGCCCAGTTTCTAGAATCTATACTACTGCATATTTCATGAGTTTGCTTTTGAAGTCTATATTTTATTTCTGGCTACTCCAAGGAAATCCCAGACCACTGGAAATTTTAACATGTGCCAAAGTCTTGCAATTTTAACAAATTTTATTTGAAACATTGGTCTTGTGCATGTTATATTCCATCTATTTAAAACAAACAAATACATAGAAAACGAAACTACATCATAGTTATTTTATGTGTTTATATAATATTTCAACTATTTTATCAGATTAGGGAATTTTGATGACTGAAATTCTAATAACTTTTATTGATTGTGTACCATGTGCAGAGCACTAGATAGAAGAGATGTACAATTAAGTTACCGAAAGCTGAACGCCAAGCGTTTCTAAAAACAGTCTCTAAAGGACAAAATAATCCTATCAACTACGAATTATTTTCCCAGTTTAACATACAAGTAATTGAGGCTCAGAAAGGCTTGATAAAAATTTAACTTACTGAGCTTATTAAATATAAAACCATGGTACAAACTCAGCTGATAATTCCAAAGCCCCCATTCTTTTGACTTCCTACATAATTCACTGCCCTCTTAATGTTCCAGGTCACTTTTTTACATTTTAGTTGTATTTTGTTTCTTTTAAGAGTTGTTGAATGAACCCTTTGGGTAAGAGATCATTGTTCAATGAATCAAATTTAATTCAACTTTTTAAAGAAACCTTTTCCTCGAATTTAGTATTAGAACTAGTTAGACATTGTTTCAAACATTTTTCAGACTGTGGGCCTGGGGATATAACAATAACATAAAAGATTACACCCCTTTGCTTTGAGATGTTGTTCCCTGTCTTTTATTTAGCCAAGATACAAAACACCTGTTCAGTGCTTAACCTGTTTGCTTATTTTGAATAAATTAACCGAGTCAGTTTAAAAAGTGAAAAACGCCTATTAGAATGGCTAAAATTCCCAAAACTGATAATACCAAATGCTAGCAAGAATGTGGAGCAACAGGAACTCTCATTCACTGATAGTGAGAATGGAAAATGGTATAGCTATTATGGAAAATAGTTTGACAATTTCTTAAAAGGTTAACACAGTTTTACCATACTATCCAGCAATTGTGCTCCTTGGTATTTACTCGAGTTGAAAATATGTCCACACAAAAACCTGCACAGAACTGTTTATAGCAGCTTCATTCATAACTGCCGAAAACTGGAAGAAACCAAGATGTTCTTTAAAAATGGTGAATGAGTAAACTATAGTACCTCCATACTCTGAAAAATTATTCAGTGATTTAAAAAATGAGCTATCAAGACACAAAAAGACATAGAGTAACCTTAAGTGCATATCGCTTAGTGAAAGAAGCCAATCTGAAAAGTCAATACTATATGATGCCAACTATGTGACATTTTGGAAAAGGCAAAACTATGGATACAGTAAAAAAAAAAAAAAAAAATCAGTGCTTGCCAGGAGTTAGGGAGAGGAGAGGAGGAGGAAGAGCAATGAATAAGTGGAGCACAGGATTTTTAGGGCAGCGACACCATTAGGTATGATACTATAATGGTGGCTACGTGTCATTACCAAAGGAAAACTGTTTCCTCTACTCATAACACTTCAGACATCAAATATGTGGGGGTTTTCCCCACACTAACTAAGTCTCTAGCTCTCCACAACAAAATGGGTTTCCTACAATTCAATTCTGACACTAACTACCCAGAGTTAGTGCAGACTCCAGGTAAAGGGCTCATTTCCATGTCTGACTTAGCTATAAATTGGTGTTCCCTCAACCTTGTCCTCAGGTTTAGTGATTTTCTATAACAACTCATACAGAACTCAGGGAAACACATTTACTGATTATATTATAAAAGGTATAATAAAGGATACAAATGAACAGCCAGATGAAGAGGTACATAGGGCCATCCAGAAGGTTCCTGAGTACAGGAGTATTTGTCCCTGTGGAGTTGGGGTGGACTGCTCTCCCAGCACATAGATGTGTTTACAAACCTGGAAACTCTCCGAACCCCTCAGTTTAGGGATTTTTATGGAGGCTTTGTCACACGGGTATGATCAGTTATTAATTCAATCTCCAGAGAACAAAGAGTGTGGCTGAGAGTTCCAAGCTTCTTATCATGCATGGCTTAGCCTTTCTGCTTACCAGGACCCATCCTGAAGCTACCTGGGAGCCCACCCAGAATCATCTCATTAGAACAAATACACTCCCATCACCCAGGAAATTCCAAGAGACTTAGAAGCTCTGTGTAAGATGTTCTCATCATCCCATCGCTTGGGAATTACAAAAGTTTTAGGAGCACTGTGACAGCAATTGGAAGACACAGACTAAATATTAGAACAAAGGATGCTCCAACTACCTCTATGATCCAGGAAATTACGCGGATTTCAGGAACTCTGTGTCAGGAACTAGAAAAAGAAACCAAATATATATTTCTTATTATGTCATACATAGGTGAATACATGACATCATACATTTGGCAAAACCCACAGGACTGTACAACATAAAGATGAACTCTAATGTAAACTCTTCTTAAAAAGTTCTATCAATATTTATTCTCCAATTGTGACAATGTATCACACTAAAGCAAGATGTTAATAAGAGGGGAAATTGAACAGCTGAGAAAGAGAATTTTCTATACTATTTGCTTGATCATCTATAAACCTAAAACTGCTCTAACGAAAAAAGTCTATTAATTTTTTTAAAAGGAAAAATTTAAAATAATCAGTGAGGTTGGCTGTCAAACTGGTCAATGAAATAATGTAACATTTAATGAGAGGAACTTAGGTACAAAAAGAATCTAATTAAATCATTGTTTAATAATCCATGTTTGACTAGAACTGTCTGCTATGAGACCGTATCAGAAGAAGCTATGGTCTCTCTGTGAGTAGGAGTAACAGTTGAAAGAAGGTCTACCTTGATGTAAACCATGGGCAGTGTAAATAAGAAAGATAAAGCTACATAGTTTTAAAACCAATGACTCTCTCGGGTCCTGTTTTATTTTCACAAAACTTATTCTATCTAACTTTGAAATCTCATCAAAGTTTTGTCCAAATAGTAAAAGCAGACTTGGATGCCCACAGAAAAATAGAGGTAGAAATAATTGTTTATGGCAAGCTAAGCTGTACTAGTCAGTTTTTGCAGAGGAGACATGCTTCCCTATAATTCGTTATTTATGCCTTGTATCCTTTTCATTATATACATCTGTGCAAGTTACCTCCTTGCATCATATTAGTTTTCAAATAGTGCTCCAAATCTTCAATCTGATCTTTCCATAACCAGCAGGAGGAGACCAAGCAGCCTAAGTCATTCCCAAAACCAACTTTCTGTGTTTAGAATTATTATTTTGAATTTTATAGAGCTAGTATTCACATGTCAGTGATAAGGAATTTAAATATAAAATAATGTTTTTAATTCTTGAATTGGTTATAGCGAAGGATTTAGGTTTAGTTCAGTCTCCTCTTTCCATGGAACATAGACTCAGAGAAAACACAGGCTCTATCACAGGCCAAGACTCAAGTCTCATGATACTGAATCCAGTGCTCTTTTGTAAAAGTATGCAATCTTTATACGACCTAAATGCCTTACAGGTATCCTGTCCTGCTAGGTAAGGAGTGAACACGTCCTGTAACAGCTGACTCTATAACCATACCTCTGGAGTCTGGCTTTCCCATCAGTAAAGGCCAAAACCTGGGCTCTATTATTTTAATAAATAATTTTACACTATTATAAAGTAGCATGCATAATTATTGTAGAACATTTAACAAGAGAAGAAGGAGGGGAACCAGGAAGCATTGGAAGAAGAGAGAGAGAGGAAGGAAGGAAGAAAAAAGGAAGGGTGAGATGGAAAGAAGGAGGAAGAAAAAAAAAGAAAAATCATTTACGATCTCATCACTCAGAGGTAAGGAAGATAAAAAAGCATTTTAGTGCTTATCATCTTGGATGATTTGTAATATTCTATACACTCTTGTAACTCACCTTTTTCTATCTAACATCTTTCCATGGGAGACAGTGTAGCTATAGTTAGAAGGAGGCAGAAACTGTGTACCTAGTGGACAAGAGTCCAAGTTCTGGAACTAGACTTCCTGGTCCATATCCTGGCTCAGCTTCTCACTAGTTGTGTGACCCTGAGCAGGTTACTCAACCTCTCATCTCAGATTCCCATCTATAAAATGGAGATAAACATAGTAACTGCTTCTTCATAGGTCCACTGTGAAGATTCAGTGGCCTAATAAATCTAAACCACTTAAAACAGTGACTGGCACAAAGTATACTTCATATCAGGGGCAGTAAACTTTTTTCAGTAAAGAACCAGACAGTAAACATTTAAGGCTTTGCAAGGTCATATGGTTTCTTTGGCAACTCCTGTATGCTGTCTTTGTAGCACAAAAGCGGTGATAAATGAATGAGGTGGCTGGGTTCCAATAAAACTTTATGGACACTAAATTTGAATTTCATATAATTTTCATGTCATGAAATACTACTTTCTTTTGATTATTTCGACCATTAAAAGATGTAAAAACAATTTTAGTTCAAGGGCTATACAAAAATGGGCAGTGCACTTGACCTTTGGGCCATAGTTTGCTAACCTCTATTCTCGATAACTAATAGACATTATCATGTCTCTATTATCTTTCTATAAATTATTTTTAATTGTTGCTTAGAACAAGATTGGATGTCCTATAATCAGTCTCCTTTGGTTAGAATGTAGGTTATTTCTAGGATTCATTATTATAAGTCACCCTCTAATGAATATCCACGCAAAATCTTTGCATGCATTTATTATTATATCTACATCTTAAAATATATTTAGTGGTAGCTACCAAAATGTCAGGTAGACATCTAGAAAGAAACAGATTCTGAATAAGTGGCTTTGAAAACTAATCTTGTATAGTTAGAGGAGCTTTTCAAACATGTTAGAAGAGCTTTATAATTTCAAACATGTTAGAGGAGCTTTATAAGTATAACATATATTCACATATAATAGAATTTGCTATGTACTATGTACCATTCTAAGCCATACACACACAAGTGTATATGTGTGTGTGTGTGTGTGTGTGTGTGTGTATAAAATAATTTAGTCCTCAAAACAATCTTTCGAGGTATAGGTACAATTATCATTAGCAGCAGCAGCCCCACAGTACAAAAGAGGAAAATGAGGCATAGAAAAGCTAAGTAACTCCCTCAAGGATACACAGCTTGCTAGTAGCAGAGACAGGATTCAAAACTGGTCCGCCCAACACTACATGGTCTTGAACACAATGCCGCACTGCCACCCAACTGGTGAGATATGGCAAGTAAGCACTTCCGGTTACTCACTTTATAATGTACCTGTGGTCCTTTTTATATTTAGATCATGTTTGGCATGAATAAGCGACCTCAGATTCTAATAACAGGCACAAATTCTACCTCACAATGGGACACTTTGGGTGGAAACTGAATGCCCAGCTAATCTTCCTTTTTTTGTCCTCTAACCCTTCCCCTCACTCCAACTCTTCATTATTTTGCCCTATATTTCTTACCCAAAATAGTCGTCTTCTATAAACAGTAAAGACTGATTGGAGCATACTTTCATATCTTGTTTACCAATTTATGGTCCCAAACCTACCAAATTTACATGGCAAATACGGCCGAGTTACCTTACAGTAGAGGGCCCTGCACCACCATAGGAACGCAAATTCCGGATAAATACTCTCCTTCTTTGAAAACGAAACAGTATCTCGTGTCAAAAGTCTCTCCCGCGTGGCCCCCGCAGCATCAGGGCGGGCTTGCTCCGGCCCCTGGCCGGTCCCGAGGGCGGTGCCCTGCGTCCCTATGGACCAAACAGCCAGCCTCCGCCGACAGACTCAGACGCGAGTTGAGCGCTCCCGGGCCTTCCCTCCTTATGTCGAGCGGCGGGTGACTGTCCCAGAAAGGAGTTATGCGAGTGGGTCGTTCGACTTTGAGGGGAAACGAAGATTCTGGTTCTCATTTCTTACTCTGATTGCTCTCCCTGCTGGGACTCTAGGGCTCGAGTTATCCCCAGGGGGATAAACGACCCACGCCGCTGGTCCCACAATGCTGCCCGCCCCCCGCTCATGCCCAAACACGGGCAGAATCGAGTAGAGAGGAAACGAGGAAGGAAATCAGCGGGTGTTTCAAACTGATCCCGGGTGTACCGACTACACCGCCGTGGAGTTGGACGAGACGCGCTGGGAGTCCTGCAGAAGACTGGCAGCTCCGCCCGCCGGGGGGCGCCGGGGCGTTTCATGTAGATTATTGCAACCAAGTGACTTTCCTTTTCCCATTTTGTCCCAATTAGTGATGAATCTAATTATATTATTCTTTTGCTTAAAAAATATTACCTCTGGATCAGCATTGGCTAGATACGGCACGCGTCGAGGAGCCTCTGCGCTGGATCCGCCACGGCTTTCGCTTCGGGCGCCCATCGAGCCGCCGCCACCGTGTCCCCCGCGCCCCGCCTTTGCTACCCCAAACTTTGGCTAGCGCCGCCCAGGCTCGATACCAGGGACCAGCCAGGTAAGGAGCGGGAGGCGCAGCTGCCGCCAGCTGCCTCCACGGGCCCCGCTATTTGCAGCCTCGCGCTCTCGGGGCTAAATCGGGAAGCGAAAGTTGGATCCCCGCTCCGTTGGGAGCAACTTTGGCAGCCTCGGAGACTGCTGCCTGTTCTCCGCGCCCCGGCCGCCCTCTCCTCGCTGGCCGCGCCCTCTCGGGGTTTCTTGTCTTTGGAAGCCACCCTTCTCCCAGGGTCTGGGTGCCGAGGCCACAGACCCTCAAATGTCAGCTGCTGCAACTCGGAGCTGGTAGTGCCAGCGTCCCCGGGTGCTCGGTCCCCATCGGGTGCCGGTTCCCGCGCTCTGCTTCGGCCAAATCCTTGATGAGCTCCGCGTCTCCTCTCCGCTCTGGGCTCCCAGGGCTCGCTACCCCCGAACCCACTACGGCTTCTCCTCGCCTTCTGTAGGGTCGCCAGGTCCCGCGTGTCGCCGCCGGGTCGGGCGCTGAGAGTGCGAGGTGGGGCACCGCGCTCAGTGCACATCCCTCGTGTCCGGAGAGCTCCGGGTCAAGAACGGTTGACACTGACCCTCCTTCTTTAAGGAGCCAGGTAAGCGGGGCCCCTGCGTGGGGGGGTTGCAGATCGCTAGGGAACCCAAGATCCTCGCCACCGCCATCTCCAATGCTCCTGTTTCCGGAGCTTTGGGAAACGGGTCTGTTGGCCACACAAGTCCCAGAAACTGCTTGCTCTGAATGAAGCAAGACATGCGAAAAAACTCTTAGCGACTCAATGCCCTTTGCCATTTCGAAATGTGCAAAGGTTGTTAGAATTACAGAATGAATAGAGTAAGTCGACTAGCACGACTTTTGCTCATTGCTGTTATCTTTTTCATTTTTGTAGTTTGGTGAAGGGTTAAGGTTAGGTTCACCCTTTAGCTATTTAGCCCTGCAAACACCTGTTTGAAAACCAATAAACAGAACTTTATTAGACCAGGTTTAATTTAAAGAATTAGACTCCAAGGAACTAATAGGAGAAAGAAAAAATTTTTCTTAATTTAGTCAAAATTAATCTGAACGTTTACCAGTTAACCAGTCTGATCTTCCTCATTAGACCCATTTATTCTCTATATAAGGATAGTTCAGTGTAAACCACTTAAATCCACTAATAGAGATAAAGGGAAGCTGAAACCGGTAAGATCTTATCAATATTTATTGACAATAGGTAACTGGAATTTCAAAATTGACATATAGATAAGTATACATAGACAAATAATAGACAATAGATGCATACAAATTAATGAATTATATATAATAAATATACATTGTTAATTAATATACTAAGTACATGTAGAAAATTAAATAAATTCATAGACTATATGTATATGTCTTTAATAAGGTATAGTACATCAATATATGTTATAGGGTGATCTCACCTTTTAAAAATTCATATTATTTTTCTGACTCTTGGGTCAGTAGATCGTAGTTTTCCTATCATTTCTCTTGGACCTGAAATTGGTAGTTTTAGTGCCACTTGAAGAACTTTTAAAAGCCTGAAATTGAACAGTGGATTAATTGGCAGTACAAGTATAATGGGGTAGATGTGTGTGTGTGTGTGTGTGTGTAGGGGGATATGTATTAATTAACTTCTTATATAAATGTGTATTAGAGGCATAGGCTATTAAAGCTTGAAGAGGTTTCAGAGACCATCTAGTCCAGTTGCCTTAGTCCATCCACCTCTGTTCCAAAGAAGAAGCAGACTCAAAGAGCAGAAGTGATTTTCCCTGGCTTATGTGGCTTTCCTGGGGGTGGTGTTATACACACTGAGTCTCTCAACCTTAGAAAGGGTAGGCACACTGCTGTCTACTGTCAAGGTTTGGGGAAACTGAAAAGTGATTTCAAACAGTGTTCCTCATTGTTCGTATCCCTTTGGTGTAGAACTTTGCCTCTGGTATTCTCTACAGAGGCTAGGCCTTTGATGTACATAGATGAATATGACATTACCCCTACCTCATGAAGAACATAGGGTAGTTAGAAGAACAAATAGGACAATGGGAGTGAAAGCATGTTCTAAAGTGCAGTAGAAATGGTAGTTATTGTTAGCTTATGTAATACTAATGCACAAGCTGACATTGACATTAGCTTATGAGTGATAGAGGACATTGAATATTATTCTCCTTCCTGTAGAAATTATGAGATTAATTCTGATTTGATTCTTTAAAGCAGACTGAGTAAGTAGAGCTATTAAAATAATAATGCCTCCCATCCCATTAGGCTTATACTTTTATTGAGTCATACATTTGGAGAGTGGTTAAATTTTTAAGGTTTATTTCTTTTTTGCAGAAAATCAGTATCTAAGTCAACTATTTCTTTAATATTTATGAGCTATTTCAGAATTATATGAGGAGATCTTTAATTGACTTAATCATTATATTCACAGTTTGTAAGTTTGCGTGTGTAAGTTTTTTATCATCTTAAAGGATGTGGAATTCTTTCACATTTGTGTAATAACAGCCTTTCGAAATGCTTAACCTATACCAATTATTCTACCATCTAAAACCTTTACTTAAGTATGATGAAAAAATGAATGGAAAAGTATGTTAATTATGGCATTACTTGGAAAGAAATATATATTTCTAAATTAAATTTAAAGGATTTAAAGGTACTTTCAGTCCCCATTTGGAATTATTTTCCTGAAACAGAATAATTCACATACTCTAAATCTACATAGTTTTTGTCAGGGACCAATTTGTATAATTAATAATAGAAAGCATTTTTAAGTACCACAGATGGAGGACAGATAATATAACCAGAAAGCAGTGCCACTTTGTGTAAAATATATATTCTTTGAAATATACTTGCTACAGATTTTGATATTAAATAGTTAAGTGTATATTCATGACCCCTCCTACATATAAGTAAAATGGAAATTTACTACTTTGCAATTTGTGAGCTGCAGCCAACGAGGCTTTCTATGGGAAAGAAAGTAGAGATTTAAATTAGACACTAAAAGAAGGAATAAATTTTATATGTCGGTGTATATAAATGATTATAGTAAAGAATTTTTATGCATGCATATAATAATGTGGAATGTATATATGTATGATATAATGATTTCGCAACAATATAAAAATATAGCCTTCCAAATATCTTAAGCCTTCAAACAGTAAATATGAGGATGTTAGTCTTTTTTTGAAAGTCTTCAAAAAATCTGTTTTCCAGTTTTTTTTCTCATGTTTAGATTCAGTGTCACTAGTGGAAATATATGGAAGACTGTACTAAATAACTTTGTAATTGTTGTGGTTTATGAACATTGGCGATTATCTTTCAGACTAGTTAATTCCATCATTCCTCTCTCTCCCACCATCATGTATGTATGTATAGATATATAAATATTACAGACATATAGAGATAAACATATATATGCAAATATACATATCAGAGAATAGTTGTGCATTATGTTAAGTATTTTATATGTTTTATTTCACTTAATGATAAAGTCAAATGTTAATATGAAGTCAAATGAGGTATTATCATCATTTAACAGATAAGAAAATGGATATATTTAGTATGTGATAAAGCTGGGATTAGGAACTGGGTCTGTCTAATTCATAAACACCAGAGAAATCTACTTACCAATACTTAGTTCACAGAAATAATTTTGGTATAACATCTATAGGGGTGATAAGATATAGCTGCCATTTTTTATGATTGTCCTTTTATTCATTTGTTTTTCCAGAACATTTCAAGATGAATTATACCGAGTCCAGCCCATTGGCAGAATCAACTTCAATGGGTTTTAAACCTGAGTTAGAAAGTATTATACCTGTGCCTTCCAATGAGACCACTTGTGAAAACTGGAGAGAGATACATCATCTAGTTTTTCATGTAGCAAATATTTTTTTTGCAATTGGGTTAGTTATTCCCACTACTCTTCACCTCCATATGATACTTCTTAGGGGGATGTTAACCATAGGTAAGATACCTGAGATTTTATGTAACTTTTTTTAATATCTGGATTCAGATGGGCTTTGTAATGGGAGTTTCAGAGAATTCCTCGTCATGTCTATAGCATACCAAATATATGTCTCTCTTATCAAATTAGCAGTATATCAAGTAACTTAGAATATAGGCCTTCTCATGCTACACCATTTCCTTACTTACTTTTAGATAAACCTTTGTATGTTTTCATATGTTGTTTAGATTTCCCAGATATCAGAAAATCCATTCATGTATAAGAGTGTGAACTTTGGAGCTGGATTGTGTGATTTGAGTCCTGGTTCCAACACTTGCTAACTGTGTAACTGGAGCAAGTGATTTAACCTTTCTATACCTCAGTTTCCCTATGTGTCAAATAAGGGTAAAAATAATACCACCTCCTGGGATTGTTGTGAGAATTGAGTGCGTGTATGTGTGTGTGTGTATGCATGTACGCATTTGACTTATAATAGTGCTTGGCATATACTAGTATTACATAATAGTACAGATGGGTGGTCATATGTGATACAGGTGTGTGCCCAGTGCCAGGGAGAAATGGAGAGAGTGATAGGCTTAGCAGGAAGGCGGAGCAAGCTCCCATTGAGGAAAAGGCACTGGAGCTGCCTTTTGGAAGATAAGCAGAATTTCTTTGAGTGTGAGTGTGTGTGATATCCAGATAAAAGTCACAGAAGAGAGGGAAATTCACCATATTAAGAGAAGATGAAGAGTAGCTCATTGTTCCTGAAATATGAAATATGACATGGAATGGCTGAAGAAGAGGCTGGAAGGGTAGCTGGAATGTAGCTTGTGGGACTTCTGTGTCTGTGTTATCTCTGAGTAAGATAGGGATTACAGCAGGAGGAGCAGTGTTGAATTAAAAAAAAAAAAATTATAAAAAACAAAAGCTGATTATGAATTTGAAGACAGTTTTTTGGAGATGGAATGAACCAAGGAGATCATTTAGTCCAATACTTTATAAATGAAGAAACTGGGGCCTGGAGAAGTTAAATAACTCATCCAAAACTAAGGCGAGGAGAAAGTGGCCTAACCAGTACTATAATTCTGGTCCTCCAGCTTCGCAGTCAACCCTTCCATTATGTTACCTCATCTCCTTTAAGTAATAACATTTTAAATTTCTTCAAAATTTGCTATGAAATATTATTTAAAGAACATTTAAAGTTTTACATTTTATGCCGTTATTTAGATGCCCCAAATTATTCTGATGAAATAAAAAACTACAAATGAATGACTTTTTGACATGGTAGGTTAGCTTTATGTGTGTGTATGTGTGTATATGTGTGTGCAATATATTTGTATCATATTGATAATTTTATTTGAAATTAAAAATATATCGACTCTCACTATAGAAACGATCAAAAGAAATTTGATATTTTATCTAAAGAGAATCGATAAGAAAAACCATTCCTATAGATGAATGGATAATCAAGTGAAAATTCAGATAGCTAGAAAATTTTTGTAAAATATTCAAGCTCACCAATAATCACAGAAATGCAAAATATAATATAATACAAAATTCCTCACTATCAATTAAGTTTTCAAATTTTATAATATTGACAACTTGATATGGGCCTTCCCAAGTAAGATCATAAATTTGTTAGAAACCTTTTGGAAAACAATTTCTCAATGTTATCAAAAGCTATGATGTTCACTCCCTTGACTGACTGTCAGGTAATGTACCCTAAGCAAACAGTCACAAAACAGAGCAGTTTTTATGTATAAAAATGTTTTAGCTACTTATCAAAAATTACACCTCAAACCAATCTCATCTGTCCACCAGTAAGGAGATGGTTAAATAAATTCTGGTTTAATCAGTTACAATCATTAAAAACTATATACATGAAGAGTTTTAATGAAATGAGAAAATAACTGCAATAAGTAATAGAGTAGATTTTAAAATTATATATGCAGTGGTTGTGCCATCAGGTAACGATACATAAAGACTGGAAGGAAGTATTAAATATCAATAATGGTTGTCTTTAAGTAGTTGAACTGTGGATTTTTCCCTCTTTTGAAAAATATTTTCTAACTTTACAAATACTCTGCAACAAAACATGTTTTTCTCTTTTGCCAGTCAGATAAGAAATAAAATGCAGCGATGCGATGTTTGGCTTAAGTATTTCTAAAATGCGTTCGATTTATTTTATATACAGAGGATAAGTTTATGAGCTTCATGCTGAAGCTGTTCTGAACTTCTAACATGTTAACTTTGTTATTCAACAGGATGTACCCTTTATATCATCTGGGCCACTCTCTACCGATGTGCCTTGGATATCATGATCTGGAACTCTGTGTTCCTCGGTGTCAACATTTTGCATCTTTCATATCTTTTGTACAAGAAAAGACCGGTAATTACTAGAAATTAATTAATGAGGAAGAAATTTTAAAGCTAAAAAGCTTTTAAAGTACTCTGTTCGGACTTGGGAATGAACATCTAACATCTTTAGTTCCTTTAATATAATTTCTCTGAAGATGAGAATTTCTGTTTATATATGCCTGGAAGCAAAACATTTGAGTACTGTAAAAAATGTTCTACCAATGAGTTTTTAATACTTTTTAAATCATTAGAGCAGTTTAGACATGAGAGAATATGACAGTGTTCTCTATTTTAGTTTTATAGCATCATTATTTCTTTTGTCTACTGATATTCAGATGTCACTTGGGACTGTCTTTGCCTAGCTATAAAATTAATTACTCATGGGCAACTTCCATAAACATATTAGTGATTTACAAATAGTTCATGCATTTTTAATGCAAATTTCTTAAGGTAATGTCTTTTTTTCTTACGTCCAAAATGTTCATTTAAGGAAATGATTCTTTGTGGTGAGTTATCACCAGAACACTAGAATTTAACTTTTTCTTTTCAACTCTGATTTATCTTGCTGTGTTTCCTTGATCATACCAAGAACAAAAAGATATAAATAGAATAGGAAGACAGCCTGGCCCCTAGAAATCACTCCATACATGTTTACTGATTGTCCAAGGAGCACACAAATATTCAGTAAAGTAAAAGGTACAGTGCCCGCCCTAACTTATGTTTAAAGCCAAACATGTATGTAGGAAACTATTAGAAAACAGGCAATCCATAAGAAATTAGAATTTTAATGATACAGATGATATATGTAATAGGCGTTCCACTAGATTGTAACCTCCTCAAACATTGTAAGCCAGTCTGTTTCGCCTGCTGTATTAGTGTCACTAAAAATCTTAGTGACATAAGAGAGCAACAGGTTTTTTGGCTCACCTACCTCATATGGGAACTCTGGTATTTGTGCAATAGAGTCTCAGCTATGATTCTATTCCATGTGTCTTCTCCATTTCAGAGTTTCTGCTGGAGCAGCAGGTTCTGTTTAGACATGTATTCTCATAACAGAGAGAAAAGAACAAAAGAGAAACTTTGTCCCATTGTCTCTTAAAACTTCTACTCAGAAGGGGCATATGTCAATTCTGCTCACATTTCATTGGCCAAAGCAAGTGACATGGCCATGCCTGATAATGTAGGGGGTAGGATGGGGTAAGGGGATGTGTAATCCTCTTACAGGGGGTAGGAGCAACAAATAGTTGGAAATAATATCACCTACCACACTTACTGTTGTATTCCCTGTTCCTGTGAACCATGTTTGGCACATAATAGGTGCTCAAAAGAAAACATTTGATGAGTGGACGCTTTCAAAGAAAAGAATTAAGAAAGCCTCATGAAGGAATTGGGAATTGAGCTAAGACTTGCAGGATGAACAGTTTATGAATATGAGTCAGTAGATATTTCAGTTCATATGTTCATTACTGTGCTACATTGGCTAGTATACATACTGGAAATGGGACATATTTGTGAATAAATTATTCTAAACACTCATTACTAGTGCTCTGGAGTGGAAGAGGTAGATGATAATAATAATGAGGATTACAGTTTTCGAATATCAGAACTTGCTGGAACTCCAAGTTTTGAACATAAGGTTCAGAAGTTGCTGATGTAGTATCACCAAGTAAGTAAATCACTTAGTATCTGTGTTTTTGTTTTTTCTTGGACTATAAACCTATTTTTTTGAAAAATATAAATACTGGTTCTTCATTAAAATGAAATAACAGGACAAGTAAGAGCAAAGGCTGCAGTGACATCTGAGCAGTTCTCATCATCTGGGTGTATAAACTTCATAGTGTGACTGACATAAGTTTTGTCGGGATAGATGATCACTTGAACCCCAAAGTTCATTGACATGCAGTTCAAATTTCCCAGACTAAAGCTGGGTGCAAAGACGGATGTGACCTGGGCCTTGTATAGTCTGACAACGAGATGATTGATTCATTTTGCTTTACTCTTCCTCCAGTAGCCAGCCTTACTTGCCAGTGGGTTCTCTATCCTATAGAATTTATTTTAGCTTATTATAAAACTAATACACTGGAACCCTTTTACACTCTTCACTTTGCTTCAGAATAAATGAGAAGCAATGATGGCAGCTGTGGATGTTTGTTTTCCTATATGGATGCATTCAATGATAATTACATGTAGATAAAATGCTTAATGTATGTGTTTTCATAAATATGTTTCCACGTTGATGCCTATTTTATGTGTTTATTTTCTTGCTATAATATTTCAAAGTTAGTGTCATTTCTTTTTGTGAAACAAAAGTGTTCTGAATATGAAAAAGTTTTATGTTATTTATAGAAAATGCTAACATTGGGAAGGTGAGTGATGTGACAACATTCAAAACCTCCACTGTTGCTTTATAGCACATGGGGAGAGATGTGATCAATAATACAAATCTTCCCCATATGTTCTCAGTTCAGTTTAACTGCGAAAGCACCCCTTTAACATCTAAACTTATATCATCACTTACTCTCTGTGTAAGATTCCATTGACTAAAATACAGACAGGCGATGGTACATATTACAAATTTATTTATTCTCAAAACCATACTGAGACCACAGAAGTCAATGTTTTGGTGTGGCTGCATTCGTACAGCATCTGGTCATTGCTGAATTTCAGGTAAAGATTGAAAAGGAACTCAATGGTGTCTACCGGCGATTGTTTGAACCACTCCGTGTGCCTCCAGATTTGTTCAGAAGGTTAACTGGACAGTTTTGCATGATCCAAACCTTAAAAAAGGGCCAGACTTATGCTGCAGAGGATAAAACCTCAGTTGACGACCGTCTGAGTATTCTCCTGAAGGGAAAGTAAGTGCTCTAATGAAATTCCCAGTTTGCCTTGAATCTTCTCATGGCCTCTGGGTAAAAAAATGAATGGAAGGGCATATTCCCAAGTAATGGAGGAAGCAGACAGAATTTGTTGGTGGTGAACTTTCATTTTATGACTGCATTTGGGAATGCTACAGAGCAAATGTTAAAGTTACATAGAATTTACTGCTCTGAATCTTATTAATGTCAGGATTTTCTGTTGTGAACATTTTAAACCTTTTTTTTGACCTTTTATTGAAAGCTAATTAGCCAAAATTGAAGAAGGTTTAAATTAGGCATTAAAATTCAAGATGCTTGTGCATGTTTCAGAGGTGATTTGTTTATTTTTTAAAGATCACAAATATAACTTCTAGGGACATCAATTTCTGGGGAGAGAGCTAGTGTATGTTGTTCTGGCGTAGTTATTAATACTACCCCTTCTCTCTTGAAAGTGTCTGAGTCTGAGTCATAAATCATACGGTCACTCTAGGCATAGAGGCAGAGACCTTTTGGAAGGCACATGTCTGGATCAATACTGACCCTTTCTTTTTTTCTTATGGTTGGTGAAATTTATTTTGAAATAAATACTTGTCTTCCAGAAGTGCTTTTAACTATGTGCATCATCTATGGACTCTTTAAAACTTTAGTACAAAATATAAACCCAGAACATCATTGAGATTTCTGAGGATTGTCATATTTATTTGTGAAATATTATGCATTTATTAACATTAATTTCTGTTATCAGAATGAAGGTCTCCTATCGAGGACATTTTCTGCATAACATTTACCCCTGTGCCTTTATAGATTCTCCTGAATTTAGATCAACTCAGATGCACAAAGGTGAAAAATTCCAGGTATGTTTTGGCATATTTTTTAACTGAGGTATAATTGACATATATAGTCTATTAATTTTGGAACATCATAATGAATTAATAATTGTATATATTACATATTGCAAAATGATTACCCCAATAGATCTAGTTAACATCCATCACCATACATAGTTATAATTCATTGTTCTTATGAGAACTTTTTAAAATCTGGCATGATTGAAACTTATTCATGTCTTATTAAAATCCAAAGGATATTAATAGAAAAGTGGCCATGATTTATTTTAAAAAAAGAGGTTACCATGTAGTGTATATAGCATGATCCCGTTTTGTAAAACTTAAAATAGTGCATATATGTACACAAAAAGAGGTCTAGAAAGATACATCCTAATTTGGCCTTAGTGTTAACATGATTATTTCTGGTTTGTGAGTTTGATTGCTTTTCTGTTTTCTTCCTTTTTGCTTATTTGAATTTTTGCAATTTTTCCATAGAAAACATCTAATGCTTTTATTATGAGAAAAAAGGAAAATGTCAGTAATAGATAACCAGTGTTCCTAAAACATGTAATTGGTTTCTTTCATTGGAGAAAAACAGAAAACTGGCTTTGCCCTAGAGAACTTATTTTGTTACTTCATATGAAAAATCAAATCACTATACTCTTTTATAGTTAATGGATATATTTAAGGGCAAAGAATGAAGTTTTTCATAGTTATAACAATTTGAGCATGGACTACTGAGCATGATTCTTTTTGTATCTTAAAAAATAATTGCTCCACAATGGCTCTCCTATTTTCTTCCCCTCATTATTGGTAGGAAAGTAACCTTAAATCTCAGCCTCTAGATAAATAGCAGTAAGGAAATAGTGTTTCTTGATAACAAATCTTATTTTTGAGTCTCATTTTGAGATGCTATACAATTTGAGATGCCACATGGAGATAAAAGGGGAAAGTTACAGGCATCCAGTTTAGCTTATGTGCAAGTTTTCAGCCCTGCCCTGCTCCCACCCTACCTGGGTAACTGGCCTGAATAACCACACAACTTG
The DNA here is from genome assembly GCF_000325575.1 of Pteropus alecto. Taxonomy (NCBI): domain Eukaryota; kingdom Metazoa; phylum Chordata; class Mammalia; order Chiroptera; family Pteropodidae; genus Pteropus; species Pteropus alecto. Next base: position 2,011,415 of record NW_006494612.1, on the reverse strand, counting down.
GTATAGTTATGTATACTTACTATAAGGTCTCAGATAAGTTCACTAACTGTGTGCAGTGCTTTTCCCAAGCTGGCTGAGCTTAAGGTACAGAAGGAGAAAGTGAATGCTGTATTCGGGCTTCTCTCATTTACACTCTCACGTTGTGTTTGCGGGGGTCAGCTGTGCACTGAGATTTATGTCCATATTGTATCTTTGATCACCACCATCTACAAACTAGTACAGGGCCACTTCTTTCCTCTCTCTTTATTTACTCTGACCTCCTTACAATTTCTTTTCTCAAAGCCTGACTTTTATCGTGTCACATCCATTTCTCTGTGTATAGTAGCAAGTGCTTTTTTTTTATGCACTAGCCAGTCTCACATGATCCTGAAGAGGCTAGGATTTGGAGAGAGGGTAGAAACTGAACCTCTTTTGTTTCCAGAAGCAAGTGGCTTCTGAGAAGCCAGAGATATAACATGTACTATCTTTTCCACTGAGCTTCAAATTATATTACATTTACAATTAGGTTAACAAAAAAGGAATTCCTACCACTAGTTACAGTTCTCTTTCTTCTTGGGGACTGGGGATTGGGGTTTGGTAATTGAGAAATGTTCTTGAGAATTGCTATAACGTTTCCAAAAACATGACCAAAGTTGAAGTACCGTACATAGCTGGGTGAAGGATATTTATTCAGCTTTTCCAAACATCAGTCAGCCTTCCTCTGCATAGAGCCTGGTGTGGCACTTCCTAATTGGTCAGTGGGTAGCAATTTCTCTAGCATCATCAAACCTGTATCCTGTACAATTGCTGCGACTCCATCAGAGTGAGCCCTTGGGGGAGATTGTGTTTTGATTGTTTACAAAATGTTCCCATTGACAGTTACTCAAGAATAAAAATGGCTGTTGCACCAATCTGTAGGAGTATCTTGCCTCTTTCAGAAGCAAGTTACCAAATAAAAAACTGTCACATGTTTCCAGGGGGGCTTACTGTCACATGTTTCCAGGGGGGCTTACTATGGCAGAGGACAATTAAAATTGTCAGTGGTCAGACTGCTCCAGCTACCTGCTTTTTACCTGCTAATTTGATTTTTCTTTAACTCTGAACAGTTGCAAGAATTCTAACAAGGAGCTACTTCCTTTGAGTTTTTCTTTCTCTCAGTTTATTCCTTGGTAGGGGTGCTCATGAATTATACAATAGGATGAAAGAAGAAAAGAAAGGCAAGTGGACTCAACGACTGTCCCTTGAGATTGCACAGCTAAAATTGGTCAGGTACATGAGGTAATTATAATGATAGACACAGTGCTGGAGCAGAGAAAACAGATTCCAAGCTTATAGCTGCTCCCTAGCTGCTTATAGTCATTTAGTACTTATTCACCAGAGTTGCTACTTAAAACTATTGATAGAATCTTGAATATCATTATTACAAAAGGTAGAAGTCATCTTTTGTGTTTGATTTCTTCTTCTTTGTGCAGTTGTTTTAAATCCAGTGAGCTTTTGCATTTACATGTTTTTCTTTTGTATTCTATCTCCTGCTGTTGCCTTCCCATAATCAATAGCATGTCCTGTGCTCTGAAGCCAAAAAATCAAAGCTTATTGACTTTAAAGGAAGAAAAATGTCTTGGAGGCAGATGTCCAAGCTATTGTGAAATAAGTGAACACTAAGTTTTAACTGGTATTTGAATAAAACCTTGTCTTAGTATTAAGTGAATCTTTTGGTAAGGCTGCAAACCAATTTAATCCACCAGTTTGGACTGCTGTATTTCAATGCTTATGAGAGCTCAATAGGAATTAGTTGAATAGACCACTTCTAGGACAATTTTCATGTTCCTGGTATGTGAAATGTTGTACAATATATGAAGAAAATAAAGTCTCCCCAGGACGGTCTTTTCTTTCCAATTCTAGCACATTCGACAATTCCCTCAGACACACTTTTTATTGTGTATTGTCTTCCCGATACTGAGGGTGTGGAATTGGTTTGGAATCTAAAGTGAGGGGCTGATCCAATACCTTAAGGTAATCACAGCAAACCCAGTTAAAAATGCTTAGTCTAACTCTACCTGAAAGAGATTGTTTTATGTCTCCATTGCCCTGTTTGCTTTTATTTCTTCAGTAAAATTCTTCACAAGAACTCAAGTATGGCACTGCTGAGATACCTTGATAACTTAAGAAGCAAATTTATTTAACAGAAGCTTTAAATATTCCTATATTGATTTATAAAAATTCCTCATTAAAAATATGTTTTACTTGACTGTTATGAAAGGAAATTATTAAATAAAACTATAGCAGGAATTTTTAATATTAGCCATCAAGTAAAATGACCTCAGTCAATATGCTAACTACCCACTTCCAACTAAATGTCTGCTCTGAGGGATTTGTAAGATACTCATACATACTGCAGGTATAGTTTATTATTTGAATACTGTTAAGTTTAAAGTTAGTAATAATTTAAACATGTTTAAAGTATTTTTCAAGTATAAGTAAGAAATGATTTGCTAAGCAGACTGTGGTATCATATTATAAGTATCACTGCCTTCGTGGAAATGAGGTTATTAAAATGGTTGGAAAGGCATTAAATGCCTCATCTGTCACCGAGATATAATTTCTTCTTCTTCTGGATGATTTCCAGCTCCTTTTTTAACTCCTTGTCCCACTATACATGTTATATTTTCCAAAGTCTTGGATAACATCTTTGCAAAATGAAGGGACTTCAACTCTCCAAACCCTGTTTTCAGAGCTCGGGTGCACGACTGGGCTCTGTGAGTACTGGGTGCTCACCTTCTCTAATCACTCCTAAATAGTATTCATTTGCCTTGTGTTTACTTACCCATCTCTTACTGTTTATGGGAACTTCTAAGGAGTCACTTGACTTTACGCTTCTCTTATAAATCCTATCTTTTTCTTTTTCTTTTTTTTTTTTTTTATCATGTCTTTACTTTTTATTGGCTTCCTCCACTAGAATGTAGGTTTCATGAAGTGTTCGGCTGTTCTTTGTATGAGAGACTCTTGATGGACTGTGAGCCAACTTTGTGGTCATTTGGCCAGATTACTTTCTATAGGATCATCTTGAAGAATATTGGACACATTGGGTAGGGTTTGTCCTGGTGGGAAAATATACCTGAGATGGAAGTTGAAAGTGCTCATGCCACCACTAGTTAACATGTGCTTGTGATTAAATTTTTTGGTGCTTCTCATTTGGCATCTAAAAGATGGGGAAAAATGTCATCTGTCTTATCTTAAAGGTAGTTCTGAGGATCCATTTATATGATAGATATAAAAGCATCTTAAATGTTTGAGTGTTATTATGTGCAGCTGTCATTCCCTAGTCACTCTCTGCCATTTTCCCCTATATTTGTCAAGAATACTTATTGCCACCTGAAGTGTCGTATTTATTTATTTATTATCAGCTTCCTCCACTAGAATGTAAACATCACAGGGCAAGGATCTTGTCTTTCTTTTTCACAGTTGTAACCTCAGTGCCTTGAATAGTACCTGGCATTAAGTATGTGCATAATAGTGTATGTTAAAAGAATGAATGGAATTTAGTGTTTTATGGGGTCATTGAAATGCCGATACATTTCTTAAATCCAAATGTGTTTGGTTTTGGAGATTTCTATTTTTAATATAGTAAATAATTGCAAACTTTTTTTTCTAGGAATATTGACCCACTTTTTAAAGTAGCGAAAACTCTCTAATTTACTAAAGATTAAATTTCAGCTGTTGACATAAAGAGAGAAGGAAGGTTTTGCATAGTCTCTCTTAGTCGACATAAAATATCCCCTTTTCATCTGAAATATATTTAATTTTTTGACTAACAAAGGGAAAAGAGCTCCTTTGGAAATATTTGCTGTGAGCCCCGATATGACTTCATGTCAATTTAACAAATCTTTATTAATCTACCTGGATAGGCATCGGGTTTAATGTTGAGATGTAAAAATGGATTTTGCCTTCAACAGTATTTGTGTTCATTTGTTAATTCCTTCATACAATAAATACACATCGAGTACCACTCTGTGTTGGAAGACAGACATTCAGACATGAGGATGCACAACCCCTCCTGTCAAGAGTGCTCAGGAGAAACAGATGTGTCAGGATTCAGTGATGCGAGTGCCATGTGAAGTTCAGAGGAGAAGTAGTAACTGATAGAACTGGGGACCGGGGTGGGGGGTTAGTGAAGTAAGGGCTTCCTGACACTGAGCTGTGAGGGCAGGGCTCCTCACTCTGGGAATGGGATTTATTTAAAGAATACTTGAGCCCTGACACTCCTGACACTGAGCTGTGAGGGCAGGGCTCCTCACTCTGGGAATGGGATTTATTTAAAGAATACTTGAGCTCTGTGTAGTATAATTACAATGGTTTCCCAATTCTGAACTATTTGTAGGATCTCTGTGCATCAGTCCCCAGTGGACTACATTGGAGCTAATTTTGAAAGGTGACACTCAAGAGATACCTATAACAGAAGATCCATAAGAAGAACCTCACTAGCCTTATTTATTAGTGACAGCATGGGCCATAAAACCGACTCATATGAGTTCGTTTTCTCATTTTCTAGAGTGTGTTTGTAGAGTCGGCTGGGCAGAAGGTCTGTCATCTATAACTTGCCTCACAAATCTTACCTCACTTCTTTTGCTTAAAGCTGTATTATTTAAACTCTGTTATAATCATTGGGGTATAAAGAAATATTTAGCCTTAAATTATATGTCCAATTGGAACATCAGCCTAGTACACTATGGCAATGCTACTGACACAGTGGCCATTCTTCTGTCACCAGACCTCACAAAACAGAACAAGAACTAGGCGGAGAATTTGCTTTTATCTAGTCTGCAGATTGCTTGGTTTTAAACAATTTTATACCTAATTTTGAAGCTTGTGTGTATGAATCTTATTTTAATTTAACAAATATGACAAATCGTTGCTGCAATAATATCCACTAAGTTATTCTAACCTTCCCCCAAGTTACTGTACTCATAATCTGTATACATAGATGTACTTTTTTCTTTCTATGTTTGTTTCTTTGGCAGGTCACCATCATTGCAGATGATAACTGCAAATTTTTATGCTGGTCAAGAGAAAGATTAACTTACTTTCTGGAATCAGAACCTTTCCTATATGAAATATTTAGGTATCTTATAGGAAAAGATATTACAAATAAGCTCTACTCGTTGAATGATCCCACCTTAAATGATAAAGTAAGTGTTTTTCTGAGTATGTTTATTTCGTTAAGTAAATATGTATAGTGAGATATAAATCACTTTATGCAATATATATTTTCCTGAATTTTCATTAATTAGTCATATGTTAAGTGAAGTGGGGATGTTTGTAATTCAGAGACCCTTCAGGGGATCATTTCTCAAGAGTAAGGAAATATTTTGTTATTATTATATTTGCCGTTACCTAGTGAGATGTCTCTAAATGTCAGGGACTTCCATTTGTGGTAATGAGGTGCTATCCTCTCATAAAGGATCTTCTAAGCAATCTAAGGAAGATGGTAAGTGATTGGGAGGGAGTCGGGGGGTGTGGAATAGGCCAAGGAAGGCAGGACTGTGGCTGCAGACTGAGAAACGCCAACAGACTCCAGCAGGTAAGAAGATGGCATTTTAACCCTGGTGTCCTCCAGTTTTTCTTGTGCATCCTCCTAATCAAGCTCACTCCTAGAAAGCCCATACATGATGAGAGAGGTATGGAATGGAATCCTGTATCAATTCAGTTAGGAATTTCAAAGTTGCATAGGTCTTCAAATATTTGCAATTTGATCTTCATTTCCCCACATTTGCTTAGAAGGAAATTAAAATAATCACAGAAGAGAACTTGTAAAACATTGTTTCTGTGATAAGTACTGTTTTCCAGGGACTAGTTGAATATGGGAGTGTGTGTGCACGCTTAAGGCCATCTTGTCTGGGCTGTTTATCAAATTAGGTTGGTGTTTATTAATTTACAGATTAATAAATAGGCTATTGCGTATGTTAACTTTATTATAATATATTTATAGTAATATAATAGAATAGAAATTATAGCTAACATTTATTGGGCACTTACTATGTACCAGGTAGTCTTTTATTTCAAAGAAAAGTAAATGCTGCTGCCAGGGAATATATGATCTTAAGTCCCATCGGTGTCAGAAATCTTAAAACTTTGTTTTGTAGAAGGCCAAGAAGTTGGAACACCAGCTCAGCCTTTGCACGCAGATCTCCATGCTGGAAATGAGGAACAGTATAGCCAGCTCTAGTGACAGCGAAGACGGCTTACACCAGTTTCTTCGGAGCACCTCTAGCATGTCCTCTCTTCGTAAGTTATCCCAGAACTGATAATACTTCGTGATTCTGATGGATGTCACTGGAAATAGACAAATGACAACTTCAATCAGAAAAATAACTTAGCAAGCAACTTTTTGACAACCTAAAAAAATCATTGAAGTAATGATTTCCAGCTTTGTTTTCCATATTGCACATCAGCTAAAATCCAACTTTAGAACTTTTATTTCTATTTCAGAAATTGTTCCCTTGTTTTGCCACATGCTTTTCTTAGGTACTGGTTCACTGGAATAATGTGAAAGAGTCCTGCTACATATTCAGCTTTGTTGATTTCATGATTTTAGTTCTGGTTTAAGGGTAAACTCAGCAATGTGTTGAAAAGGGTAGAAAACAACTGCTGGATGTCTTCCTGCTGGCTGGTTCTCCAGTGTGAGCACTGAGAGTTAGCAGGTGATCTGATAATGGAATATTCCTAAAGATGACCGTTTAACACTCCTTCATTCACACATCCACCCAGAGGCAAGTTTTCCAAGATCCTTCCATAGTTCAGATTGTTTTAAAACAGTTCAAGTAACAGTGATGACACAGATATTGAAGATTATAAGTGAAATGAGAAAAACCAAATTATCTTAAGAATTCATTGCTTAAAATTATTTTAAGAATTATTCCAAGAATGATAGTATAAGAACTTCGAACAAATTCCTATAAAATATAAAAAAGACAGATAAATTCTCCCATCACATAGACTAAAAACTATTAATATTTCCAATTGTATGTTAATCCAGAGCAACTTCTAACTAAATACAGATCTACATTCAACAATCTTAAATGTTTATGTAAATGATCTTCAACTTTGGATGTTTTAGATAAATCGGGTTAAGGATTTTAGCTATTGCATAGTCAGGAGAGGCTGGAATTGACAAGGGCACATAATAGGTATAAGCCTCCAAAGCAAAGTCTAGGCATAGAAATGCTTTGTGTACCTGAAGGAGATTTCAGAACAAGGACAAGTAAGAAATTAGAAATGGCTGTATTTTATTCCAGAGTAACTTTTTGAAAGTCACTGAGGTTGAGCAAACTAGGAAGTCTACTCGCATATCAAATGTATCACCCACCTTATTGAAGCAGTTTGGTGGTCAGTAAGCATTTCAGATGGACCCATCTTAATTACATATAGAGTGATTACTGTACTAAGAAAGGTCAGCAGAAAAAGAATTACAGTAAAATACTTTATGTGAATTTTTTTTCTGTAGCATGGGTTATTTTTGTAGTTCTTCTTTTTTTTTTTTTTAATTTTACAATATTGCTTAGGAAGTACCGAGACCAAGCAGTATATAATATGAGCATTTGTTGTCTTAAAATCAATTTTGTTTTTCTATAGTGTTTTATTGTACAATCTAAATATTCTGGGGTAAAAAACATTTTAGGGAAACAAGAGCTTATGTAGAGTATGTTGTTTAAATAGAATTAAAGCATGTTTTTCAGATTAATGTTTGTGCTGTACTTGCCTTCAGAAACCTGTATTTCCAGGTGTTCAGTGGATTGATTACACATGGTGTGCATACAGGCCTCGATTCTTGCTGTAATAATTACTAGCTATGTGACTTGGAGTAAGTCACATGACCTTTCTAATCTGACATGAGCTTCGTATTTCAGCGTAGGCCTGGATCTGGTCACAACTTCTAGTTGGTTTCTTCCCCTCTTCCTTATGGGGAATCATGAGTTTAATCCAAACACTATTCCGTGCATGAGTAATTTAGACCTCAGTGTTTGTAAAGAAGTGCATTCCTCTTGAGTGCAGGGTCGCATTTTTACTTCTAGTTTCTTTGTTCTCTTGTCTGGTTGTACTTTTGCCTTACTAAAATGTGTACCACCTACTTAAGTTGTTTAATTATTTAGCCTCAGGTTTATTATATAAGATCTTACATATTGATACAGGTGCGTCTAGCCACATATGTGTGCACATTTTTGAGTGTGTATGTGCGTGAATTACACAACAAATCCATGTTCATACTTCCTTTTGATGAGTCCTCATTCTGTGTCTCTTGGCTTCACTCCTGCAGTTCAATGAAAGACCTTGGGATATGAGCACAAATTATTTAATTTACTCTAGCATGTAACTCATTAAAACCTGGTTAGTTCTTCTTTCTCTTACTTAGTCTCAGCTCAGAACTACTGAAGACTGTTTTTGTTTTTCTTTTGCCAGACCCATCAATATGCCACCTACTTTTTCATATTAGAAATTATATTCCTTGTGAAACAGAGAATACAAAACCAATCTCTTAGGACTATGAGACTGAAATAACAAAATTTACCACATTTTGAGCATGTGGTACATCTTAGTAAATGTTAGGTCTCTAAAACTAGTGACTAAGCTCCTATTATTCTGAGTTCTGATGTGCAAATGGAACAGCCTGGCAGCTGTTCTCAGCAGTGGTATAAGCTTCATGAATGCTAATGATGAGAAGGGAGCAGACATTCACTGACAGCAGCAGCTATTATTTTTTTCAGGTACTCTTGATATACAATCACATTTAATATTCCCTATAATCCCACACGGGAGGGGTATATTAGCTTTTGCTAGATGATGCAGCACTAACAGACAGCCCCTGTGTTCAGCTCACTCTCGGACACCAAAGGAGCAGCCACTGATTGGGTCACTGTGTCTCGTGGCAGAGGGAAGAGAGTGGTGGCAGAATCATGCAATGGCTCTTAGAGCTCCCATTGAGAAGTGGCACGTGCCACTTCCACTCATGTTCCCTGGACCGGGGAAGTCACTTGGCCAGAACTGCCCTTAGTGAATGGATCTTTAATTCTCCTGCAGGGGCTACACAGGAAGGGACTTAATGAGGGAGGGAAAACAGGTATTTTGACAGTGACACAATCTCTCACAGTGAGTGTTATTTCATTTTACAGATGAGGAAATTGGACATATGAGATGCTTATTCTCTTGTTTCATTTCCACAGGAGGAGGTGCTGGAATACAAACCTAGGTATCCTGTCTGATCCCAAAGCCCATGCTGTAATGCCATATTGTCTCTGTGTTTTAAAAAGAAAAAAAATGAGTATAACATTTGACTAGTGCTTTATAGTTTACAGGTCACTTTCACATCCATTCTTATATTTGAACCTGATAACTCTGCCAGCGAGGCATAGCTGGTGCTATTATTCACCCCTTTGCAGATGAGTCCACCTACACTCAGTGAGAAGGTAGTGGCTTGCCCAAAGTCACTTCCTTCCCCTCCAGCCGACTTCATTGGATAACCCTGCAACCCCCCAATTCTTCATTATGACCAAGCAGTGCTGCAAATAGGTTTCTATAGACTGGTTAATTTACATTTCAGTGAAATTTTGCCTTACTCTTTGTATGAGGGCTCTATGTAGGATCATTTAAAATTCTCCAGTCATTTAGTTTTTGGTTAGCTTTTCACTCATATGTACTTACAGAATTACGAGCAATGCTACTCTCTAAAAATTAAATTGATATATTTTCCTAACTAAACAACTTAAAAAAAAAACTTACATTATTCCATCTAGTCATTAACTCAAATATAGAAATAGATTTGAACATTAAAATGTGTGTGTGAACACTTTTCATAATTATTTTTCAAATGAAGATCAGCATGTACCCATTGGTTTGGTTGACACATCTTCAAAGTCTTTTAATCTCTGGGCTCCCCTTTGGCCTTTCTCTGCCTCTCTGTGTGTGTTTCTGCCTCTCTGTGTGTGTCTCAGTTTTGTTTTGTTTGTACTGTAGAACACTGGTTCTTAAACATAAATGTGCATATAAATCAGTTGGCAATCTTATTAAAGATTCTGATGCACACTGGGGTGGGGCCTGAGAGTCGACCTGTTAAATAGATACCCAGGTGATGCTAATGTGGCCGGGACCTGCACTACACTTTTGAGTAGTGAGTCTGTAAAATTCCCTACATTCTGGATTTTTGTTGATTGCCATCCTCCTGGTGGTAATTAAGATGTTTCTTGTATTTCCTGTCTACTGGTAGGTAGGTAGGTAGATCTGGTGAAGGCACTGTCTTAAAGATCTTGACCAGTATGGGATATAACACCACAAACATATTTCATAATGTTGTACAGAGTATGTTCAGTTTAACAGAAATGCAGTTCAGAAAAAGGTAAAGAGAAACAAAGTGAACTATTTCAATGAAATTTTTGCTGGTTCTATTTCTAAATGTTGTGCTGTTTTTACATGTCACATGATTGAAGTCCAGAGGAAGATCCCTACTCTTTACTACAAAGATTCTGTATTTCACATCAAATTATTAAAAGGTGAAGTAGCAAGATAGCCTGAGAAAAAAGTGGTTCCTATCTGTTTATTCAGTAGCTCATAATCCAATTAATTTAACTAATTTTGCTTGCTTCATTTACTTGAGTTTCATGGTTGGAAGTGGTATTGTGTGACAGGAGAACAAAAAGGGACAAGATATTCAGAACATGTGAGAATGTAATGCCCTCATGTGGATATAAGCTTTCTTCTCTCTGCTTCTGGACCAAGGTGCTTATCAGGGTGCCTTGTCATCTCATTGTTGTCTTCTCTTCCTTATAAGGTGTAGCTCCCAACATGTAGTGTATAAAGACACATGCGCGCATGCACACACACACACACACACACACACACACACACACAGATTGATTGTTCTTTGTAGTTCCATCATTGATAAGTGGTGCTGAACACAGCCGTTGTCATGGCAACTTCATTTTTGTTAATTGGAGTTAAATAACTGGTTGGTTGGTTGGTTGGTTGGTTGATTGGTTGGTTGGTTTTTTAAAATCAACTGAGGCAATGTAGGCAATACAGTCAGTTGGAACTCATCTTTAAAAGATTTTGTTAGTTTAAACATCTGTGTTTTCAGAAATTATAATGAAGTTATGATCTTTAAAGACACTATGAAATATTTAGAGAGATGATGCTTACTGACAAAAAATATTTTCAAGTATTTTTTGTTATTAATGTCAGGATGGTGCTCTGGACAATCTATTAATTTTATATGACCTAGTTGCACAAATATGCTTTAAGGCAAGTTAGCTTGCATCCGGTTAGTATTCTTGTCGGCAAACACTAACAATATATCTGACATAATGAGCTTCTTGCAACAATCTCATCTACTTATTTACCTGGAAACATACGAAAAGCCAATCAGCATTCTTAGTTTCAAGGCTGATTTTGTAAAATAATCTGCTCAACTCAATTTGTTTCATTCTTCCCGTGAACAACTGTAGACTCATAAACAAACTTGACATGAACTCTACGGCGAGGTGGAGAGAGGATGTGATCAGGCAGCAAGAATAAGGATGTAGAGCCCATGAGCAGTTCTCAGACCCACCAGCATGACTCATGAAAAGCAGTACCCACCCTTTGTAGGTGAATAGAGTCCAACTTAGGGAGGTTGGCTAACCTGGTCGAGGCCACTCAGCTAGCCTGAACCAAAGAAATGTTGAATTACTCCCAAGTTCTTGCTTTGCTTTTTCCCTTTCAAACATCCACATTCACAAGTGAGTGTAAACTTGTTTGGGTATGTTCCACCACTGCTGTAGCAGCAGACACACCCTGACCACTTCATGCAAGTTCTCATTTAATCAAGCTTCACAACCATCCACTGAGGTAAGTGCTGCCTTCTCCCCTTTTAGGGTTTCAGAATATGACATTTAATCTCCTCTGGGTCTTTATCCCCCAGCCAGTAGGGCCTGTGCTCTCTGTCCCCAGAACCCCTGCCCTCACTGATTCATTCGATGATCTCTATCCTCACACACCATTTTCTCATCTGTCAAATGACTTTAAAGGGATTTTATACAGTTATACATTTTATATATTTTAATCAAAAAGTTTAAAAATTATCAAGTTCAAAAAATGAAAAAAAAAAATCTTTCAATGAAAAGAATTGACTCTTCTTCAACCTAATTGCTCTCTAGGAGCAATCACGTTGGAACAATTTTTGTCCAAAATGCTAAGTAATATGCTGTTATTTATTGCTTTAGCCAATAAGCCTATATCTACTAACCTTCCATCCTCCTAGCTCACTTTTAACTTCTCACGCCCCTTCTGCTCAGTATGGTGACATCACTAGTTTTTATTCTTTCATTGTTTACCTTTGTTGTATTAAATAACACACTGCACCTCCATTTCTTTTTTTTTTCTCTGAAGCATTTTTAAAGGACTTTAGCATCACTACCCTTTCTTATTCTTTCCCCCTGTCTACCTTCAAACTGTTGTGGGCCTCCTCTTTAACTTTTAAACAATCAAGGTTGATAGCATATACATTCTATTCTCTCTTCTTTTTTTCCATTTTTGTAATTGTGATAACATACACATAATAAAATTTACCATCTTAACCATTTTTAAGTGTACAATTCAGTGATATTAAATACTTTGTTCTCTTTAGTAACTGCAATTAGGTCTTCTTTGCATTGTCTATAAGTCGTTTTGCAAAGTTTAAAGCAAATAAACAATGCTGACATTATTATGCTTTATTCAAAGCAAATAGTGGGTTCTGCTTTTGTACACAACATAAAAATCATGCCACGGTTTATTCACTATATCCCCAGTATCTTCCAGCTTCTTATTCATTCCTTTATATGAAATTCCTTTCATTTCTTTTTAAAATCTCTGAGTGATTGTTTCATATTTGAATCATGCCTTTTCATACTGTTTTTTGTTTTTTATGGGTATCTCTAGTTGCCTTTCTTTCTCCTTTGCATTTTTTATCTTATATCTTCACTCAATCGGTTCATCGATTCTGTGTTCCCTTTCTCACAGACCTTTCTCACAGTCTCCCATCCTCCCACCTCACCCTGGACTGGTAATTCTCTTGGTCTGTTGCACAGCTGCCATCCTAGAGCTGCCTTCCCTGTTCTCCTCAATTTGTCTGCTGTCTCCACAACCCTATAGCTTCATCTCTGCAGCTGGAAGAGGCTATAGGACTCTTACTGTTGCTTGGCTGCTCACACCTGTTGCCGTGCAGCTCAGGGCCCTCACCACCCACGTGAGTAGTCAGGAATTGCCCTGAGGATGACTTCTCAGGCCAGAGAAAATCCCTTCACGGGAGCCACTAACTTCCAACCTCCTCATTTCTCCTAATGTGTACATTTCTTTGCTTGAGTCCCTTGCTGCTGATGCTGAGTCCCTGTGAGAGAAATGAAGTACAAAGGCCATACCTACCCTTCAGCATAATTGTTCAGACAGCTTCAATCCAAACTCAGATTCTTTGATTAAAAAAAATTATTATATAAATAGTCGAAGGCAGGAAAAGGGATGATAATCCTTTCTGGCAAAGAAGCCATTAAATCCTTCTCCATCCCCATTCATCAAATATTGTATAATCTAATTAAAATTCTAACCCCCTGTAAGGTTTTAATTTCTTGCTAAAGCAGTTGACCATATGGTTCAACATAATAAAAATAAGAACACCTTGAAAGGAATGACGAAAATGTCATCAAAGTTAACAGAGAAGATGGAAAAAAACCTCTCACATTATATTGGCTAATTTTCAAAAGTGCAATTCCTTTTTAGTGTTTCTGACCAAAGAGAAAATTCACTTGACAAACTTCATATCATGGTACTGCATTTATCTAAAGATCAAGCTCGATGTCATTTATTCTCTGGAACATACTGACCTTCACTCTGGATTTAAGAACAACAGATATGTCTGTTTACATTGATTTGCTAGGAGAGGCTCTTGGGCCCTCATGATTAGAAGCACACTGAACTAGAAATAAGGCTACGAAGAACAGAATTCTGTCAAAGGTAATTTCTCTTACCTAATTTTTTACTGTGTAATACCAGAATTTTGGCTATTATATAAGCTCTCCCTGGTCTGCATATAAAAAGACTTCCTGTGGTTCTTCAGGACTTTAGGAAGACAGAAAAAGGTCTGGGGGAACAGCCTGAGCCCATCCTCCATGGAGGTCCATGACCAGCTCACATTTCGCAAAGGACCTTCTAGGATGCCCGGTGGGTCTTACTACCAAGGTCCTGTCCCCTTCAACTAGGATCCAGCACTGGCCGCTGCCTGAACAGGTCTGCTGAGGAAAAGCTGCTTCCTGGACCCGAATCCTCCTGTGGGTGTTGGGTGTCCACAGTGTTGTCATTCCCCATGCTCTGGCGCTCGTGGAGGTGTCCACTGTTGGCTTCAGGGCTCTTTTCTAAGTCTCATTCTTCTACGTTTGCTCAAGACCATGTTTTTGAGTTTGAGTTTTTCTTTCTTATCCTCCGAGTTGCTGCCTAGTGCTACAGTTCTCTTTCTTACCTGAACATATTGGGAATGTGGGGTACAGCTCACAGCAATTCTGCCCCGCTGGCTGTACCTTCTCGGTGCATTGGTGTCCAAGGAAGGGACATGTAAGTCTTTTGGACAGAAGATTATTTCCCTAGCTGGTATAATATGAAACATCTTCCAAGCAGCAGTAACTCTTGACATAACAGTTTAACAATTTCATACCAGATAAGTCTGGATTGCAGTTTGGTCTGAGACTGTTTGTTTTACATACTTTTGTGGTAAACTCTGTTAATTGGCAGCACAAGCCAATTGGAAGGTGATTATAGCTAAATAGCAAAATATAATGCTAATTATCTCTTTTTGATTATAAGATATAGTTAAGCACTTCTGTCAACTGTAAAGTGGTTTTAATAGAAGAAGGATAAAAATCAGTTTTCTGGAAAATTAATGGAAATGAAATTATTTGCTTTTCTAGAATTTAGAATAAATGAAAAGTAAAATATACAGAAGTCATGAACCTCATAATAACGTCCTTGAAGGTCAAAGTAATTCGAAAAGCACTTAACTAAAGATAAGCTCAATTTCTTCCCCTCTCCTCACACTCTCACATGTAAGATATTGAGCCTTCTGGGCAAATTTCTGATGATGCATCAGTGCATAAAATTAATGAAAAACCAGGCAAACTTGTAGAAAATTTATTTATGTTCAACCTGTGAAATGTAAGATAGTTCCCGTGAAGCAGAATATTCATATTCTCTGTCTCTGTCTCTGTTTTTGTGCACACTCCAAATTGGGTTTGGATTTATTAGTGTGCAAAATAATGACTTCTAGCAGTGTAGTGATGGCCTCTGAGTCTTCACTGAACCAGCAAGTCCCCTGCTGAGGCTGGAGAACACTGGGTCTAGGGCCAGGTACGCTCCTTGGTTTCGGAAGCCTGCCTTTCTTCCTACCTTGACAGAGGCAGATTGCCAGGTAGCCCCAGGTCAATGTCATACTTGGCCCTCGGTGGTAAAGGAGCCCCAGGCTAACTGAGGTTGGTCCAAAGTGTGGGCACTCTATGGCTGTGATTCCTAACGAGGGGTCAGGCAGCCAACTGGTCCTGGGTAGCTTCCGGCAGTCACAGATCAGGTTGAGTTCCTGCTGTCTTCCAGTGCATCTGCGGGAGTAGGGGAAGAGCAACAGGCACTGCTGTTGTGGGAACTGGGACCTAGGGGAGTCACGGGTTCTAACCCAGCCACAAAGACTGAAATGAAAGTGAATCTAGTGTTCTCCATGGGAAAAGAAGTTTAGCAGAAAAATCCAATCTTGCTGGGCCGTTAGGGCCACCTGATTTATCACGTGAGAATATGTTACAAAGTGGTTCACTCCCTGGTGAGAAAGGCATTCATCCATAGCAGTTCTTCCACTGTTTGCTTTCACAGGTTGTCCAGGTTGTCTTTGCTTTAGCTTCTGAATACAAAGTAGAAATGATTGTATGGATGAGGTTACTGTGAAAAAAGCATGTTGAGTACCTGACAAATAAAATAAGATACAGCCAGGGACTATGTTCAATTCATTTTTACTTCCCCAACATTTAACCCAGCCCTTTGCAGTCACTTGGAGATTCTTTTTGTTGATTGGATGAAAACTTTGTAGTCCGTGATGGTATTGACAAACTTTATGGACAATTACTTGAGGGGACGGAACACTTTGCTGTGAACACTGTCGAATTAGTTATGTGAAGTGATTTCCCTCAGGATGTGACATAGAATATCGTGTTAACAGTTTCTTTTTATAGAGAGGGCTTACTGTAATCCAAGACCAGCCTGCACTTGTATGCTGGTGCTACTCCACTGATAGGGTGGGGGCTTGACCCATCAGAGATTAAATGTGATGGCCATGTGTCTTTCCCATGTCCTCAGGATCAGCTTTCTGAAGGCTCCGTGCAGAGTTTCAGAGGAGAGCTTTTTTTTCATGTAGTAAGTAATTATCAGGGACCTGGCCATGTATGGGGTACTTCTGAGAGGCTGCAGGACAGAGGAGGCTGTGGTTACAGCCCTCGATATACTTGTTTTCCAATAAGAGAGAGATGCAAGTACTTGTCACCATGATATGATACAGAAGTGTTAGGACTATAGGTTAGAGGAGAATCGAATCTCCCGACAGGAGGAATTAGGAGAGATGACAAATGAAGGAGGTGGGGTTTGAACTCCACTTTGAGGAATGAACAGGAATTTCTTGGGGGAGGGATAGGGGTGGAGAGACTATTCCAAGTGGAGACAAAAGCAAGAGGAGGAGGGAAAGGGTAGGTTGGATTTGGGAAACCGAGTTTACAAGAGCTTGCACTGGATGGGAAGGAGGCCCAGCCTGGAGACCCCTGATGTCATCCCAGGACTGTGATGGCTCTTGCCTTACTATCTTTTAATGTTATATAGTAACCACCACAGCTCTTCCTTTCCCAGGCAAATATAGCGGGGACAGAATAAGTTCTTTCACAGAGAAGCTGAAAGTTCTTAGAAAGTTTTCACTAGGTCATTTCCAATTGTTTTGGGTCCTCTTTTAATTCTCTTTCAATGGAAAAATGCAGTGATTAGTGAAGTAGTCAAAGGGTCAGATAACGTTTTGGCTCCAGTGTGGATAGCAGTCTCGGGATACTGTAGAATGTCACCCCTGGTTGATAAATGGGCTTAAAAACTAGAGATCAATTAGTCTCACTTCCCCCGTCAAAATAAACTGGATGTATTTCTGTTATGTGTGTTATACAGTTATGTCTGAATGCTCTACATTATTGATTTGCTTTAATGCTCTTAGACATGCCGTCTTGTTTGTTCTGAGGGTTTCATCTGATTACAAATACTCATCTTAAGTTAATATTTCATGAGACTCGATCATAACTTGAGGCTAGAAGTGATGGAAACCGTGGCTATTATTTTTAAAAAAAGACAATTATGCTACTCTCAGGGCAGTTTAGATTGAGAAACACAAACCCCTATTTGAGCACTAGTTCCATTTCCTTTATTTACCATCCCTGTGGACGATGATGAATTTTAACGTTTTCTTTTTTAAGTGCTTAATTATTTATTTTTAATAAAAAGTTATTGGGGGTGACATTGATTAATGAAGTCAAATGAGTTTCAAGTGTACAATTCAACAGCATGTCGCATATATATTGCACTATGTATTCACCACCCAAAGTTAGATTTCCTTTCGTCACCAAATACTTGACCCCTTTTACTCCTATCTATCCCCATTCCCTGTGGTAACTACGAATCCATAGTCCGTGTCCATGAGTCTCTATTTGTCATGTTTGTTTGTCACTTTCAGTTTTTATATCCCACATGTGAGTAAAATCATATAGCTTTCAACTTTTTCTGCCCCATTGCCCTCCAAAGCTCATATTAATACACTCATTTTATTGACTAACAGACATTTACAAAATGTTTATTATACCCCACACACTGATCTAAGTGAAAACTTTACAAATATTAGACATTTATTCTTCCTAACAGCCATA
>NW_006494612.1:1967298-1993429 GCF_000325575.1 Pteropus alecto | reverse complement strand
TATTATTATTATTATTATTATTATTATTATTCCTGTCTTACAGAAAGGGAAATCAAGGCACAGAGAAGTGAAGTAACTTGCCCAACGTCACAAAGATAGTGTTCACTGCCATTTGAGTAGACACGCAAATTAGAGGTCGTGTTTGGTATGTTCGATGTCACTTGAGTGAAAAAGGATAAAAAGAACTTGCCTAGGAGGATTCTACCTTGCTGTGCTCTGTGACAGAATTATGTTCTTGAACCATTTTAATACAGGTTTATTTTCTACAGTATATGTTAGTAGTTGTCTTTCAAGGAACTCAGTATTTTAATTAACTCTAAATGTTTGAAAGTGGACAATTTCTATGTATGTTCAACAAACGCGTAAGCTATACCAGAGTCCATAATTAGGATCTTTTTATGTTGGATGGTGTGGCTGTCGGTAGTGGCATTTCCCCAGAAATACTATAGCTCCCAGGAAGTTTTATTTTCCAGTTGGAGTTTATAATTGTTACATCATGCCAGCATCAGGACAGGATGTATCTTAAGTGGTTTTCCTTTCCGTGTCTTTGACAGATGTGTCATCCCCACACCAGCGAGCCTCTGCCAAGATGAAACCAATAGAAGAAGGGGTGGAAGATGATGATGAGGTCTTTGAACCCATGTCTTCAAAAACATTTAAAGTCCATCAGTTGCCTTGATCACAGAGAAGAGTCCAGTTCCCAAGATGAAAATTGTCTTGAAGAGATCCTGAAAAATACCAGCACTTTTTCACTGCTTTTAGATTAGTCTGCTTTAGAACATCCAGACTGGTACAGTCTGAGGACCAGAAAGTGAGGAAGATTAAAAAATAGGAAGGTTATTTTAGCTTTCCTTCTTATTAGCCAGCTTTTTAAGTAGTTGTTTTCCTGAGCCTTCTGACTAAACCTAGTTCTATTTTGAGATATTTATTTTCACAGTATTATCTAGATACACTATCATTTTAACTTTAAGAAGTCTTAGCGTTGTGTCAATGCAAATGCCTTTTTACTTATTTTTCCAAGTTGTAGTTCATCTTCCTTACAGACAGTTTTTTCTCTAAATGGTAATGGCGCTGTCCATTTGATAGTTTTAACAGATAACATTAAGTTTGAATTTGAAGTTGAAGTAACATTAAAAAGCAGGGAATCTCAGGCTTTGTTCAATCGAGTTCTTGGATGGAAAATTTTAAAGGAAGACGTGATTCAACTGGTGTTTGTTTCTCTCCCAGGCCAGACACATTACTCTACTTGATCGCCTTACTTATTTAGACATGGTATAAATAGCTTGATAATGAAAAAAACTCATCAGACTTTTCTCATATTGCCCTTATATTATGCTATTTATAAACTGGTCTGAAACCTAAAGCTGGAACGATAACAGATGGAAGCAGTTCTGAGCTCCGTGTCAGCCTTCAGCTGAATTCACTTACCTGTAGTTTGGAGCCATCTTGTCCCACACATTCTGGTGTGGGAAATACTTTACTTGCGGTAAGGAAGATAGCAGGGTCAAGTGGCCAAGCAAGTGTCACAGAATGCGGTGACTGACAGGGCAGCTTCATACTTTTGTCAGTATTCTTAAGGTTCAGATTGTTCCTCCAGAGCCATAGATGTCCCTTTAAGATCAGTGTCAGAGCTGTGAATGTGAACACAGCTGTGGAGAGTAGACAGTTCCACAGGCCATCCATGGACACCCAACCCAGATTGCTGTGAGAGCCTTGATTCCAGATCTCTCCTTTGTACTAGAGTCATGTTTTAGGAAACAGTGGTAGTCAACTGATGGGAAATGAGACATTTGCTTAAATCATCGGTCAGTCAGTGTGGCTGTGGCACTGAGTTAGGTGAAGCCTGTTGATCAGCTGTGCTACATCATACCCACTGATGTTTATTTTGTTTCATCCACTGGAACCAACTTTGAGTACGTCCCCTGTTACATTAAATAGCTAAGAAAAGTTCCAAATGAAAATATTTTCAGGTGTGCTGAGCCAAAAGCAGCATCTCTGGTGATATCTGTTAGGGAAGGTAAATAAGCTACTCTAGGGCCACCTCAATTTACTAAATCTTTTTTAAAGCTAATTATTTTAGTAATTTCACTTGTGTTAAGTTTACATGCTAGATAACTCACTGAGAAAATTTCCACAAACTGGGAATCCAGCTTCTAACATCTTTATCGTATGTTGGCTTATTAACATTACAGTAGAGAGGCTGATTTCATTTTGCTGCTGTAGTGGTCTCTTCAGTATGCTGCATTAGAAATTTATTTTTGGGAAATGATGCAAAGTTGAATGACTTAGCCTTGGCTTTAAGATTGTAAAGATGTAGTAGGTTTAACTATCTCTTTCTGTGCCTGAGAGCCCATGTAGAACTATAAGGCAATGGTGTTAATACTGCTTTTCTTTAGCTATTGGAAGGTCACGTAGCCCATTTAGTTTACATATGCATAAGAATAATTTACAAAATCACTGTGTAGAGTAATTAGATATTACATCCTTCCCTAAGCAGAAAGTAATTTCAGATTCTGCTGAGGCCACATTTTTAATGTTCTGTGGGTACACAGAACCTTGGGATTTCCTTACTCTGACCCATCTTCAGGTTTGTCTCACTTTGTCGACTTCAGACAGTGGAGAAGGTCATCTCTAATGATCAACCCGGATGTGTTTGAAGGTTATTTTCTGTAGTGCTGGGAATAACCACTTTAAAAAGCACACTACTAAAATTAATGATACAAAGTCATTACTGCTTTTATTAAAATACATGAGTATGTGTGTGCATGCACATACGTCAGTGTCATTGATAAGAAGATTATAATCTCAAGATTAGGATTCTTAAAAGAGTCACTTAGCTTGAATGGGAAACATGAAACTATTTTTAAATAAGACCTCTAAAGAAGACAATGAGACTCAGAGAAAAAGAGCCACAAGCCTTTTAGTAGCCCTCCCACATAGACTTGATAGGAAAGAAGCACGTAAGAAAACAAGAGTTTTAAGTGTAGAATCTCCCCTGGATGATTTTAAATTCATTTATACAACTGAACAAGCATATCTTTGTATAAGGCATAAATACATAGACAAAAAACATGTTTGCTGCCAAAGTCACCAATTAAATGTTTTTTGGCATTCACTTAACTATGTGACCAAGGTTCAGAAAATGGTCTGCAAAAATTATTCTATAAATAACCCAAAATCTATGTTTAAATGTCACATCAAGTCTATGGTATGAATCTGGAGTGGAACATTTATACCAATGTATGTATCATTTGAAATATTTTGAAAGCCCTCATAAATATTTATATTTATAGAATAATAGCACAGACACTAGATAGATCCTCAATGATGTTTATATATATATCTTAAATTGGTAATAATGGGTGCTATATAATTATTTTATAGTTATCATCCTTTGCTTTCTGGGATCTTTTCTGTATCTCCCTATGGTTCAATCACTTTAATCACTGGACACCTTTGTGCTTTGCTGCCATGGTGAGCACTGGGAGACATCACCTTCTTCCTGTCTGCTTCTCCTTCCACACGTTTGAAGCGTTTCCAATTTTGCATCTTGAAGCTGCTGATTCCTGCCTTTGAGGCCTTATCATGGCTTCAAAACAGAGTCACTTGGATTCTGGAAAAACCTTTGGGGAAAATTGAGGTAACCTACACACTGCCTTGTCCCTGGTGCCCCTAGGTAATGACTCCACCCTCCATTGAAGATTTTCATGCTAGTGTATGGTGGCACCTGGCTGAGCACTGGGGTGTGCAGGTCAGTCCCAACCTTTGGGGCCCGGTGCTCTCCTCCTTGCAGACCGTCGGGCACGGCTCCAAGCAGTCACTGAAATTTTTTTTCATCTATTTTCATTTCCTCGGTTCTTTCTAAAGCTGCTCTACAGAAACCTCTAATCTTACCATGACTCAGTTTGCCCTTCCTTCCCTGTTTCCATCCCTGGTTTCCCAATCTTTTTCTAATCATCCCCAACTAAAGCGACTAGAAATTCTCACCTACTCAATCTAAATTCCTGAGGACTTGAAAGGATAAGATACAGTGTAGGGAGCTTGAGTTTGGGGCATCAGTATGGCTTCGGTTCTGTTCAGGCGACACATTTTCTCACAGGGTAGCCATGCTTTGATTGTCACAGAACCTGAAAATACCTTGTGTAGAATGACATATTGTAAGTGCCATTTAAGAAACCTGCCTTTAAGTACTATTTACATTTTTTTATGTTATAGCCTTTAAGTACTATTTACATTTTTTATGTTATAGCTGCAACCTAATTTTAAAGTACATAAGGGTTTTATGA
Source organism: Pteropus alecto (assembly GCF_000325575.1). NCBI lineage: Eukaryota > Metazoa > Chordata > Mammalia > Chiroptera > Pteropodidae > Pteropus > Pteropus alecto. The sequence goes on along the minus strand of NW_006494612.1, from coordinate 1,989,143 downwards.
ATGCTTTATACAGGCATATTATTTATAGGAAACTCGTTCTTTCTGTTTTTAGGTACCATCTACATTGATAAAATTTACTTTTTGATATATTTACATTTTGCCTGAATAGAGCCTTATAGTTTAAAATATCTTCATATATTGCCATTTAATCAAATAATAAATTTCTTACTTAGAAAATATGTGTATTTTTTATTTCATTCCTCTTACATATACAGTGCATCTTCACTTAACGTTGTCAGTACATTCTGTGACTTTGAGAAGTGGCATGATGAAACCAATTTTACCGAAGTCTGATTGATAGAAACGAGAGTTAAATTCCTACACATCTGATCAACGTTATAACAAGGCGATGTTATTTGAGGACCTGCTGTAGTTGTTTGCTCTAACTCCGTGCCTAAAGGCTAGGATTGGTTCAATTAACTTCAGAGGTTATGAGAATTGCTCTGGTTTAGGTAGTCTGAGCAGACCTGCAGAAGGGGTGCTCTTGGGTCAGCTCCACTTATTTCCAAAGGTCTGCCATCTTGGCTTCCTTTGGCCATGAAGAGGGAAAGCTACAAAGCAGTGTACACAATGTTGACTGGAAGCAGCGATTGAGAAGCCTTCAGAGTTTCGCTGTGGGGATATAGATTTTAACTTTGTAGTCCACCTTATTTTAACATTCCTTTCTAGTTTCATAAGGTTCAACAACACACGGAGTCACATGAAAGAGGCCAAAAGTCTCCCCTGGGTCTATTCTGTGGTAGGCATGAGGGACCGATCTTTCTATTCTTGGAAAAACCCACATTTCTTCCTTCATCTATCCTGGGCCTTGAAATGGGAAATTGAGAGCCCATCCCTTAACTCTTAGTAGCAGGTCCTTGGCACCACATAAACTTACTCCAATCAGCCCCAAGGCTAGACCCAAATGGAAGGAGCATCTTATACTACCACGAAAGGAATTCTGTCGCTCAATAAACCATGTCACCTAAGTCTGAAGTCCAAGTTCTGAGCCTTGAACTTCTTGCTGAGCCAGCTTTGGGGCAGCTTCTTCTTACCTAAGCCTGTGCCGTGAGGCCTAAGAGTTTTCACCTATGTCCACTTGGGGGTTTTCTATGGACAGATGCGTTTATAGTCCGCCAAATGGTAAAATTGACAGTACTTGGCTATACGGATTTGTGGGAGCGATGTGGTGTTGAAGGTGAGGGGCATGTCAAAGATCTCTGTCCCCAGTTACTACTGGTCAGTCCCTAGCTAGGAACATGGCAGAGGAGCAGGTTTGAGTGGAAAGACTGAGTATACCTTCTCCATGCTGAGTTCGAGGAGCCTTTGGGATAGTGGAGAGATGTCAAGTAGGCAGTCAGATAAATAACTCTGGAACTCAGCGAAGGGAGTCTAGGCTGAAGATATAGATTTCTAAGTTGAAGATGACACTGTGAACTTGATAGCTTCCCAATACATAAAGATTTTTCCGATAAGGGGTGTTTTTGCGTATGTGTATGTAATGAATGAATGTGACTTTATTTTCTTTTATTTTGAAATGTATTAACATTTGGATAGCTGTATAACTCACTGCCAGTATTTTCTAAATAACCAATGCACAAAGTTGCAAAACCGTATGGTCTAGTGCAAGCTAGACCACTGTAACAGCAGAAAAGAGTCATTGGTATGTTTTCAGATTCTGTATTGCAACTAACTAACCATGAAGAAACTATCACTTGTTGAGTTTTGTTGTAGTATCAGGAATATCCACAATTATCTCTAAAGGCTACTAGAATACGTCTTTTTTTTTTTTTCGACTACATATCTGTGTGAGGTCAGATTTCCCTCCTAAACTTTAGCCAAAACAATGCAGAAGCAGATGTAAGAATCCAGCTCTGTTTTCTATTAAGCCAAACTTTTAAAAGATTTGTAAAAAGTATAAAACAATGCTATTCTTCATCCTATAATTTTTTAGTTTGGTAAAATAGCTATTTAAAAAATAATGTCCTTTACAGTAACATGTAATAAGATTTTTTATTATTTTAAAAGAAAATAATAAATATCATCATTCTCTGTGTGCCTCCACTTCTGATCTCTGTGATTCACTCTGTGATTGGTTTCTGCAACAGAACCCAACTTGTTTCTCTACCTCTAGCCTTGGCTTTTCCAGTCAACCTTTGTGCTACTATTAATCTGAAAATTTGCAGAGATGAAAACCTTCTGAGAAGACATCTTACCTGCAGAGAAAAGCCCACATTTTTAGCAGGGCTACCAGGCTATCCATGTCCAGTCGCCCCTCCCCCTGCACCCAGCCGTGGTGGTGACCATTTGCCATTCTCTGAGCTCATCACCTAGCCCATCTGCCTGAAATGCCAGTGCCTCCCCCTCCAGCAGTGCCCCAGGATAAACTCCTACACCTCCCAGTTAAAGTGTCGCACCCTCTTTGAAGTCAGTTCTTCCTCATTCCTCCCCCTCTGCTGCCTTGGGTTTACAACCACAGCGTTTCTGGTAGGTAGTAAGTATGCTGTGCCACAGCCATGGCAGAGAGATTCGTTCAGGTTCTCAAAGTCCCCTGATGAATTTGACAAAGCCCTTATCCTTACCCACGCAGTAGCTGAACCCCCTGCAGTGCTGTGAAGGTGGCAGGACAGGTATTAGCATCCCCGTTTTAGATGGGAGGGAAGTGCAGAGAGGATGAGTGACTGGTTCAAGGTCACATGGCCAGCAAGTGAGCAACCAGGACTCAAATGCATGGTTGGCCTGGGCACTTTCCTAGCTATACCTTACAACTCTGAGAAACCTATTTCTTTCCAACCATGCTCTTATTCTACTCTTAGGCCTTTTTCTCATTCCACTTTAGGGCCATTTGCATAGTTTCAACATTGTCATACCAGATTCCTCTGGATTGCTACACTCCTGGATCCTGTATGTTAGAGAATACATTAATATTTCCTTGCTATTTACTAGAGTCAAAGATATCCCACATTGACCTTTGAGAAGCCAATTCTGACTTCAATAAGTGGTCCCAGAAAGCACCCAGGCTCCTTCTTCATTCTGTCATGAAAGAATTCACCTCTCTCCAGTTTCCAGCTAAGCCTTTCTGTTTTTCTACTCCTATTTGCTTGTCAGAGCTGCTTGTCACACTGTGGTTACTTAGCATCACTGGACTTGCTCCCCGGAGAAGGAAGCACCGTGACTTGGGGTTTTCCTCTCTGACTCCTTGCATGACAGGCCAATAGAACTAAATATGGTTTAAACTAAGCTAAACTACCTGACACCTGAGTAAAGGAAGTCTCACAACTATAAAATGGCTCTTACAGGAAAGGAGCCTTGAGTGAGAAATGATTATAGCCATTTACTTCTTGATATTTTTCTGCATGTGATAAAAACACAGAGCTGCTCACGTCTGTTAGTGGTTACATATAATTATGCCATTTATGCAGAGACTGACTGAGATGAAACACATGTCCCTTTCAAGGAGCTCAGACAGGGATGAATCTCAGGATCAGTCCTCCAGTGCACTGGCTACACTGCACATAAAACAGAACTACAGAGATTCATCCACTCTGAATTCGTTTCTCTTAAAAAAGCTTCTGCTATCTTGGAGACATAGCCAAACTTTTTCAAGGTGTTTCCCATTATTTTTGTTGTTCTCATCTGTTTACTCTTCTTATTAGTATTGATATGTATTATGAGTAAGAATAACAATATAATACTTTATATTTTTTGTACATGTATTTACATAGAGAGGTGGGCGTTTTTTTAGAAAAAAGAAAAATTAAAATCTGATGTTCCCCTTTAAAATAATTTATCAGTTCATGTGAAAATGCAGGGGCCAAGTTACATGCTGCCCCAAACAGATTTCTTATCTATGTTATCTACCTCGGCCTCCCTCTCGACTCAAAGCAACTCTAAAGTACTAACCTGAAAAAGGAAGCGGAGTCTTTCTCCTTGGACGTGGCTTGAGGTCAGACAGATGCACGTGATCTTTGGCAAGTTGTTAAAACTTTTAAAGCCACAGTATCCCCATGTGGAAACTAAAACTTTTCCCAACACATAGTTGGCACTCAGTAAATGTTAGTTCTCATCCTTTTTCCCTTTTTCCTTCAGCTGCCAAGTCAAATCCTTAAGGTTCTGGCATCTTGGCAACCCTGGTCCTTGTAAAGAGCCAGAGGGTCAGTGCCAGGACCCGAGGGACAGGCAGGGCAGAGAACTGTTACCAAGGCCCTTTCTGTTTACAGCATACATAGTCGAAGGCACAGGAGCCCAGCGCTCACAGGCTGTGGTCTCTCTGGATATGTTGGCCTGGGGCAGAGAGAGAAGCCAATTCTGACTTCAATAAGTGGTCCCAGAAAGCACTCGGCTGGGAAAGGAGGCTGTAGGCACCACTCTAAGGTGGCTAGTGAGTGGGAAACATTGGCATTAGGATAAAGGATGATCTCCATGAGGTGATGAGAAAGAAGAACATGTTAAGCTGCAGTCAACTTTTAACACTTATTTTGACCTAATACTCTTCTTATCTCCCCATGGTGGCCAGATGAGAGCTGTGAGCAGGTGGGATGGAGATGCGTGGAACGTTCAATGGGTGAGTTTCGACAATAGGAAGGATGGAGAGAAATTCATCTAGACCCCAGAAAGTGTGAGAAAGGGAGAAGTTCTAAAAAACTTAGGGGACCGTAAGACTTGTATTCCTGACATGGTTTGAGTGCTAAAGAATGCTGGACATAATCTTTTAGACTAAAGCAATGAGGAGTTAATACCTCATCCTCAAACTCCAACATGATCTATGTCTAAGTGTTTGAATTTTTTTGTTTGCTTTGATGTAAAAGCAAGAATATTTGGAGCAAGAAGCTGCAGTACTCCAAATACACAAAAGGCCTTTTCTTCATCATTCATACATTTCTGGTTAAGCTATATATAGATGGGCCATGTTATTTGTCCAGAGGAAGAGAGTGTAAAGATACGAGAATAATTTTTTAGTCCTAAATGCTGTTTTGTTTATTTTCTGTCTAGATATTTACCAGTGTCAAATTCAAACTATAATACTGTGTAATTATACATAAATTTTTTTATGTATTTGAAATTAGACTAGATATACATTTATAAACTTAAAATCTGGCTGAACAGTGTTCTATTAACTCATTGCATGTGTTTCCTTTGTCTTGCGTTAATAAATAGCAATGTCTAGAAGAAAAAGAATGCTGAGACATTGGGCAGTTGATATCACCTGTTTGGACCTCGGTTTCATCTGTAAAATGAGGTGAGAGCAGGTGAGGACTCTTCTAATTCCGATGTCCATAACTCTAAGTTGCATACTTTTTAAGGTCTGACATGGTGTCTCCTTGCTCCGGGACTTTTTTTTTTTTTTGGTCGAAGATGGTTTGGAGTGTTACGTAAAGTCTCACCAGCTGCCCCACCTCTGGCTATCTTTCCTATCTGGGGCAGTCCCATCTTTGCCCTGTCCTTCACAAATGCTCTGTTGGTTTGAAGTCATGTTACCTTTATTCTCAATACCAGAACTATATTTCAGGTCCTTTTATCACCAAGTATCCAATGTTTTCTTTTATACCATTTAAAGGGTTTCTCAAAAGTACTCCTCAAAGCAGTTAGCTTGCTGGAAAACCCCTTCTAGCCCTTTCAAAATGGTGTTCACTGAGATTTTGGAGGGACATAGAACTTCAGAGCAGACAGAATCTGTATTTCAACTAGTTCAGATATTCTCAAACTTGAGTGGGCATCAGAAGAATCACCTGAGCCTCCTCAAAACAGAGCTTGCTGGGCCCCACCCCCAGAGTTTGATTCAGTACCTCTGGGGTAGAGCCCTAACTCTGGGTTTCTAAGTTCCCAGATATGTTGACACTACCATTAAGGAGACCACACTTTGAAGTCCCTTTAATTATTAGTCCAGTGCTCTTATTAACCTACGAGGAGACTATGGCTGGGAAAATTGAACTCAAGAAAAATTATTACCCAGGTAATCTCATTCACAGTCCAATGGCTTTCAACTTTATATATATATATAAACTAGGCCAGTAGTTTTCAAACTTTTAATAAAAGAGTCACTTAGGGAACCAGTTAAAATGTGGATCCAGGAACACAATACACCTGTAGCAGTGATTCATAACCCTGGTTGCACACTGGAGCCAGAGATTCCAGTGTAATTTATCTGGGCATCAAGATTCTTAAAAGGCCCCAGGATGATTCAACTGTGTTAAGTTTGAGATGCTGTGGTCTGGAAAAAGGTCAGAAACCTTCCCTTGTACAGGCATCCCAGGTGATGTGGGTATAGCTGTGAGCTGGTGCAGACTTTGCAGGCAAATACTTTTCTAGTTTTGCTTCCTGCTTTAGGAAACATAAAGCAGCAGCAGTGTCAGTGTGGGGTTTGAAGAGTGAATAGCAGGTGGCATAGAAGGAAACATGCAGATTAAAGCAAGTGTCAATAGTCTTGTTGGCGTGATTTTTTTTCCTGTGTATATCAATATTTGGTTTTGAAACTTTTCAATTGAGATATAATTGACAAATAATAACATATTACTTTCAAGTGTACAACATAATGATTTTTTTATACATATATAGTGAGAAATAATCACCACAAGTCTAGTAAACAACCATCACCACACATGGTTACAAATTTCTTGTGATGAGAACTTTTAAGATCTACTCTCTCAGCAACTTTCAAATGTGCAGTACAGTATTATTAACTATAGCAGTACACAGCAAGCAGTACATTAGATCTCCAGGACTCACTTATTTTATTAATGGAAGTTTGTACCTTTTGACCACTGTTGGTGAATGATTTTGATCTGTTCAGCTCCCTCAGTCATGTTCTTTGGCTTTCTGTAGCTTCTTATATAACAGAGTCAGAAACAAGCTTACAGCCTGGTTCTGGTATTTGGGGGAAAAGAATAATTACAATCAGAATTCTGAGATGTATCTTCGAGCTCCAAGACTAGTTATGTGACCTGAGCAGTTAATGTCACCTCCTTGAGCCCAATTGTATATTCTTTTGTAATATAGGAATATTAATATCAGACATCTTTAAAAGGGTTTTGTGAGAACCCATTTTCAAAGCCTATGTAAACTATAAAGCACTATGAAATTGAAAGCTATTATTATATTAACACATAAATGGAAGCTTAAAATGAAAGCAATTCCTCTTCACTAAATTACATTTGGAAATTCGCTTGTAACATTTATTTAATTTGTCCTTATTTCTAGGTACACACTTTCAAATCCCAAACCCAGAACACCTGGGTGTGTGTGATAGTATGAGCATTTCGACAAGATATAGTTTTTTTCTCAGATAATGGGAGCATGGATAGACCTATTAAAATGTCTAAGTGAGAAGAACGTCAAAGTTTTAAGTGAAAAAAACCCTAAACATTTTTTTAAAAGTCTTATATTTCTTATATCTTGAAACAGGGATAAGAAATTTATGGGACAGTAATGCAAGTATGAGTAGCAATGCAATATAGGTGTTCACAGTTTTGAAGTTTCTTATTACGAGAAGATCTAAAAATACTGAGATAAAAATTTTTGTCCTAGACGTTATCGATATCAATATCCCTTTGATACCCACGGACTCCACATTGACAGCCTGTCTTCTGCATAAGATCCCATAAAGTCATTTCTTATAATTACATATTTTTCCAAGCAGAAATTCTCCTTGGCTAAGTTCATCAAACATATGAAATATACAGAAATTCAAATAGCAGCTATGAGGTGATGTAAAATTGTTTCAGAGAGCGAGTGAAGAGTGCCCTCTGGTGATATCATGCAGCAACTGAAATGCATTATACATAGTCTTTAATCACAGAATCATTAAATCACACTTCTACAGTTTCTTAAAAATCAGACTTTCATCTCAACCATAAGGAATTTCTACACTTCCAAAGGCCTATTGTACAATGTACTAAATTAGGAAGTGCTATTTATATTGTGTTATATTATTTAGGTTAGATTTGATGGGAGACCTAAAAAAAATTTTAGTTGGGACAGTATTCCATTAAGAAATTTTAATTAAAAAAAAAAAAAAAAAGCACTAAGGGTGCTTTTAAACCGAGGATAACACATTATGTTTAAGTAACAGTGAAAGCTTTCTCTTCAATTCCAATTGTTTCCATATTAACTCTGTGTCTTTGTGTCTCTTAAGTAATCTGACTTTGGCCCACAGTTTTTTGTTTTGTTTTGTTTTGTTTTTTCTTTTATTGCTAATTTGTTTTGTTTTATTTTGTGGTGGGATTGGAGATTGTTTTGGAACATTTAGACATGGTGATGGGGTTCTAATAGAACTTGTTGACTCTCCTGAAAGTTTTGGGAATAACAATCTGGAATGATCTGGTGTGACCCTTGATGAAGGTAGAATAATGGACCAAATGACATTCCAGGGCTCCTTCCAAACATTTTACTCTGTTAAAATTGCCCTGGTAATCTAATATGTCTCCCCATTAATGCTGTGCAGTATTAACAAAGAAATACAAACCCAAGGAAACAGTGAGCACTGGCACATCTCCAGAATGCTTCAACAACAGCTTCTCACATTTCAGCCCCTCCTTTGCATTTTCAAATTTTTCTATCATGAAAAAGCTTATTATGGTCATAATTAGATTTTATTATTGTTTTAAACGGATTGCTTTGGGTGAGTGGCAGAAGCAAGTTTAACACAGGACTAGCTAAACTAATATATCTGGACTAACTAATGAAAATTATTTGTACAGAATTAATTTCATGAAGAAATAAGAACATTTGAAGAGCCAGTGTGGAGGTAACTGCAATGGCTCGAATATGTGATCTGATGATCTAAATGAAAGAAGTGATAAAATAAAATTTGAAATATCTGATATGCCAGCAGTGAGGCCACACTTAGAGAAGAAAATGTAGAAAAGCAGTAAGAAAGGACCACATGTCAATAATACATCTATTTGAACCAAGTCAAATGTAAATATGGTTTGATTCTTAAGTTCGAAATTCTCTTTCCATCTACTCTGATTTTGCAGCATTATTGCTACTATAATATTTAAGTGTGAGTCCAGTTTTCTTGACAAAAATGTAGAACCATGTCATTTGAGGTGTGAGCAAAAACCCAAAGGTTGGAGTAGACTTTAAAGAATTTTTATAAACTGGAACGGGCAAATAGCTATAGGTGTGAAGCAGCTCAGAAATTAAACGGAAATTGAAGCCCTTGACCTTCAAAAAATAGCTCACATCTTCAATAAACTTTGACTAATTTTATAGCCAAAGTACATATATGTATCTTATAGATAAGAAAATTTTTAAGTGGAAATATTGTGTTAAGAAACATGCCTGATATGCAGCCTCAGAAACATTTACCATTTTCTGGAGTACTAAAAACCACTTTAGAAAATGTGTATACCTGTGTGCCTGAATGTGCGTGTGTGTGTGTGTGCGTGCGTGCGTGCGTGTGAGAGTGAGAGAGAGAGAGAGAGAATTAGAAAGGGTAACATATGCTGATTTCTAAACTGAGGATGACAAGTTATATTTAAGTAACAGTAAAATCTTTCTTTTAAATTTCAATTGTTTCTAGAAAGCAAAGCAGACAATAGAACCCATAGAGTTTTTGAGAGGAAAAAAAATCAATTTTGTGAAAATAACAAGAAAACAGGAGCAGGATCTGTCACAAAATAGTAGATTGTCACAAAAGTAATTTTTTGATTTAGTAGCCTACCAAGCAAAAGCTTCATATAAAGGCACTTACAGAAAGCTTCTACAAGAGGCACAAACAGGGGTATAGGGCAAATGCAGTGCTTTGTGTAGAGGATTCTGGGGCTTCTTCTTATCCTGAATGGGTCTTACATTTTTTTTTTTAATTAAGAAAAAGGAAAGAAACATTAATTATAGAAGCATATTGGACCACCTATATTTTAGTTGTCAAATTCTGCTATCATTTAAATACTATAACTTCTTTTCCCCAGTGTAGAGGAGAGGGTGAATGTGGTAAACGATGTTTCTCCAAATCAACATGTGGGTTCACCAGCAAAGTATCTTGTGGATTTCTAAACAGTTATAAAACATTCAGATTATCCTAAGCCCCAGCTTTTCAGTGATGGTCTAGGGAGTTCCATTAAAATTCTAAAATTAAGTGTCCCTGTGTTCACTGCACCCCGCCCCACCCTCCTACCAATGGCTGCTTAGAAAGCAACCAAAAAAGAAAACAAACAAAAAAAAGTGGTGAGAAGTCCTTTCCCCCATGTTCTTTCCTGAAAGTACATAGTTTTATACTTAGGTCATCTTCCAGAACCTTCTATCTCTCTCCACTGGTTCTATTCCCTCTGCCTTCAAATGCATGCTTTGTATCCTTAAAAAATAAATGATAAGTTCATGAGAAGACGTTATGGTATAGAAGCAAAGGGTTGCTGTTCTCTGATTTACGGATCAGTCTTTCTTGTCTGTCTGCCTGCCTGTCTGTTTTATCGTCAGATTCACTAGGATTCAAAACTTCAACAAGGTATTGGGAAAGATAGCCACCTTAAAGAGTACAAGCACAGAGCAGGAGTCCAACAGGGCTACTTTAGCAAGCAAGTTGGGAAGCAAAACTACCACTGCAATAACTTGGTTAAGGAAGCAACTTTATAATAATTTTAGTAACTTTGTTAACACCTATAGCTTTTCCACATTGTAGCACATTATTTGTTATTCTATATATTTTCCCATAATGAAATAAAACAAAACAGTAAACAAAAAACCCCTAGTATTTTTAATCTTGAAAAATTTGTAACTTATTTTTTCTAATTGTTGTATTACATTTATCCTCCCTTTCACTCCCATAAACAAGTGGTATAGGCTGTGTTGCTTTTTTTTTAAACCTCTGCAATCTGGTTTCACCCATATTTTTCCATTAAAAATTTTCAGTCTATGATTCTGGATACTTTTTATTGACCTTTCTTCCTATTTATTAATCTTCTGTTCTGTTGCTTTTCTGCTTTTTTTTCTCTCCCTGTTCTCTCAGAAGTTAACCTTCTGTTAAACCCATCTGAATTCTAATTTTTAGTCGTTATAATTTTGGGTTCTAAAATTTCTGACTTTTATATTTTCTCTATTTATTATTTTAAAAGTCTTTGTATAATAATTGCAATTCTGAGACACCTGTGTATATATCTGTTGTTTTCCATTGTTTCCAGTGAATTGATACTGTTTATTAGCATGCTTCCTATTATTTGACTGAATGCTGGGCATTGCAGATGAAAATTTGTAGAACCTTTGGGTAATGTTATCTTCTTCCAAGGAGGGTTGTTTTATTTTGGTAGGTAGGTAGAGTATCAGAGTTTTTAGTCTTTGTTAGGGCTGGTCTATTTCAAGTTTGCCCCTTTCCTGGTATTTGGCCTGTAATCATAGGACAGGCCCTTATTCCTAGATTTAGCCCTTCTGGGATCCAGACAAAAAGCCCAGGTGTTGACCAAGGCCCGTCCAATTCTCTGAGGCTTCAAATTCCATCTCTATCTGTCCAGCATTAGATGGTTGAGAAAAGCTCTTTTAACTCCTTTAGCCTCCCAACCAGGGGCTGACTAGGGTGAAATAAGGAAGGTGACTAAAGCACCTTCCTCAGCTCGCTAAGACTGCCACTTCCTGTTTGGGTTCTATCACCCTGTGGTGGCAACTCAGGAAACAGGAAAGTGCCCTTAGGGAAAAAGCTGGGGGTAAGCGTATGGCGCTCAATTGTGCTTTGCCCTTCTTTCAGAGTTGGTGGCCCCTGAAGTTCCTGGCTGCACAGATTGCCCTCCAATGTATTCACCCTGATTTTAATACTTTGTCTCATCAAATTTATCTCTTTATTGATTGAATGTGAACTGCTTATTTTCAACTCTGATTTTTTGTTTATGCTGTTTCTTGTCTTCCATTTACTTCCTTCACCCATTCAAATCAATTCTATCTTTCTTACTTCACCTGAGTCTCACTTCCTCAAACCACTTGTACATTTATCAAAAAATGTTTTTGAACAATTTTTACTGATATAGCAAAACATATGATGTAAAGGGAAAAAGTGTAAAGTTCCAAATCATTTATAATGTAACTTAATTTTATTTTAAAAAATCAAATTTATTGATAAAAGAAAAGAAAATCAATGAAAAATGTTAATAGTTACTTATAGGTGATGGGATTATGTATTTTTAAAGAGGTTTTCTATATTTGAAATTAATAAAGAATATTTCCAGGTGATAGGATTATGTATAAATTTTTATTTTTTAAGGTTCTCCCTATTCTCTACAGTAAAGTACAATGTTACTTTTATAACAAAAATCTACTCTTTTAAATATTATCAAAAATAAACGTAGTTGAAATGTTTATGTAATCACACTCTCATGAGCATACATGATAGAGACCTTCACATTCTAAAAGTGAATCATTCACTGTTGCACAATATACTAAACACTACTGTAGACTTAAAAATGATTAAGATGGTAAATTATCTTTTTTTCACCACGATTAAAAAGAAAAAAAAGTAAGTCAGAGTAGACACCATTCGCCACCCACAAACATGCACACGCACAGTGAGTCATCCAGGTATAGAGTGCAAATGAAAAAGAGCGTAATCGTGGGACTGGCCAATTTATAGCACTCAAGTTTTATCAAATTGTTTCTGTAGTATATCAACAGTGTATACACAGTTCGACAAATCTACATTCACATTTTAGATATTGGTACTGGTGTAACTTGACTTTGTTTCTTTGTACCTTTACAATTAATAATTTTGGGAAATCCTAAAACGGTTCCCCATTGGGGTTTGAATATTTTTGTTTCAGGTGACTTCTCCTGATCACATGAAGTATGTATCTTGATTCACAAGCTTGCATAATCCATGCTGGCTAATGCAGGATGACTCTTAATGATGACAGAACCCATCTTTCCTTCTTGATTCATTCAGACTGAACTTATCCACCATCTGTATTGTCATAAGTAAGGTCCATATTTATAATCACCTCTGAAGATATGTTAAAACTCTTTAATTTATGCTGATTGATGCACATACTGCCTCAATAGCCTTTTATTCATTCATTTAATCAAGCAGCCATACAAATCATGAATAATCTACAAAACTCATCGTAAATGTCAACGTTATATGTTTTATTTTTAATCAAGTAATTTTTTTAAACCTCAAAATATCCACAATTGACAGAATAAGACATTAGGCATGAAATGAAAATATAAAATTCATGGTCTGCAGAAAGGCAAACAGTACTTTAGTCCATTGGGATGTCTGCACATGGGTGAAATCCTATTCCAAACATCTACTTTTTTTTTTTGTCATTTAAAAACATACAGTTCAAATGATTTTTTAAAAAAATTTTCACTTGTAAACAACATGAGTCAAAATGGACAATGAGGTCATCTAAATACTACACAGGATAATTTAAAAACACTAGATAAAACACCATATTAAAGACATAGAGAAATCAGTGTTCACTTTGGTCTCTAGTATGGTTAGAGCTGTTAATACCAAAAACAACACGTACTAATTAAAGCCAGCTTGGTGGTGGATGCCAGTGGTTGGTAGATGTAAGTAATTCAAGAGGTAGTCAACACCATCATTTTCAAGCTGGTAAACTCTCACAAGTGTTAAGCCACAGATGTATTAAATAGAGTAATAATTTCTCACAGTACAGTACTTTGCCATAACTTTGCAGCTTTGTTCCATATATAAAATTTAAAAACAATTCATAGGTCAACCTCTTATTCTAACTGAACTATGACACAGATCACACAACCACCACATCTTAAAGAGGCTGATGACAGCTATGTAAGACAGAATTTGATGCTTTTAACAAGTTGTTCTCTAAAACAAATAAATCTCATTAAGACATCTAGAAAATTAAAGGCAGTGCAGCTGCACTTGTACATACTTTCCCAAATTTTATAACCAAAGGGGAAATACACATATATATTTTATGATAAACATTTCTTAGAGGAAAACAGATAAATTAATTTAAATTAACTTTAGACTTAATGAGATTTCCCATGTCCTGTATAATTCATCTTACAGTGAATGTTACAAAGTCTATTAACACTTATGAGCTTCTATTCACAAACTAAATACAACTAGCAGTAACTTGGGGCCACATTGGTGCAAAATAAAACTGGGCCAGAGTATTAAAAAAATTGGCAATAAAAACATCCTATTTTTGTAGATGGACCGATGCTAAGAACATGATGTTTCCTGATCTTTTCCCCTACATTGCACGCCAAACTTCCAAGTTATAAGCAGGTAAAAATCTTTCTATATCTTTCAATTGTAAAAATACATCCAAAGTCTAAAAAGACTAGAAATGCAAGTATAAAAATGTTTCCACTATCATCTGCCATGTAGCAAAGGAATAGCTCACAGGGCTAAGAGACTGGTAAAGCATCTTTCTTAGGAATTACATTTGTGTTGACATGGGGGTGAAGTCAAGGGGCAACTAATTCACAGACCTCCTGCCCAATCCATGAGTAAACCTGTAAACAGATGCTTCACACAGACCCTTCCCCTCAGTAGCTAGAAATGGCATTGCACATGCACTCTATGTCCACTCCTTGGCAAGCCAGTGCTAGTTAGTTAGTGTGCCTGGGGTAATAATGCTGCAATATGCTTGGCTTCAGGGCATCACAGACACAAACGAAGAATGGCATCTTTTATACCATTTGCTCAGCATGAATATACTCATGTACCAACCTCTTCTGCTATACTTTCCGCCCCCAACCTCTGGGCAAAGCAGCTATTTCCAAGATAGCTTCTATGTTCTGTTTTGCTTAAATGTAAGAATGCCCATAATTCCTTAAATTAAATACATGGTAACTTTAAGGAAATGTTTGGAGACTTTGCTAACTAAATGAGATGCTTCATTATTCACAAGTGTTTGTCAGAAACATGGAGTTTTAAGTTGTTCTTTATATTATAGATAAAAAGTTTCTGTACCAGAGAATTAACAGCCAACTGTAAGGCTGGAGCAGCATAAAGGTGTGCTATGCATCATCTATGAGGTAGCCTTTTGTTGTAAACAGAATATATTTCACCCATGTAAATGAACACTGCTCACATCAGTGATATTCCCACACGCAAGGAATTCAGGAATTCTGCTTTAGAGTACTTTCCACATGAAACAGAGAGAACTGATATCTGATATTCAGAAATTTTGATCTGTCAAACGTAGAGGTAGTTATTACTAACATCAGTACATAATACTTATATAAAGGTCCAAGTTATTTGGTTTGTTTTGAGTAAGCAGGACTGTAGACTATTCTGTAAAAAATCAACAACATTATATGGTATGTTCCCTGAGCAAAGTTCTTTGTCCTGAGTATGTTATGTAATAGTGATAATATTCTTATATAAAAAATAAACCCCAACTTTTAATCAAGATAGGTTTGGTATGTGCTCTTAGTTCAGTCTGTTAAGATGCTTAAAATGATTTCAAATTGCACCCACGAAGTCCACAGTATAAAATGTTTGTTTGTTTTTTTTTAACCAGGATGTCAGCTCTGAACTTTTTTTATGTAAACAGGGAATGTCCAATTCTCAAGTCCATAATGTCCTATTCCTATAAAGTCAAGGAACTTTGGTTTGAATTTTCAAAGTGACTTATTGTGTTTTGCATTTTTTACTGTTAACCTGCTTATTATACCTGCTAAAGATTAAGCGATGCCACTTTGATTTGTCTACATAATTTAAATAAGCTTACAATCCTCACATAAGGCAAGGAAGTACTTCTCTACAGCTATATCACATTCAATATCGTCAAAGGTAAGCGTTGCATCACAGCACACTGATATTTCAGTATATACTATGGAGATTCTCACAAACACTGTCATGGAATTCAAGCTGGGTTGTAAAGAACTGATGGCCCAGCCCAAGGCATTTCTCCTTATTCGTGGCTTGCTGAAACAGCAGCAACTGTTCAGGTCTCCCATGGCAGGACAGGGGGACAGGGAGCCAAAACTGTTCAGTAGAATATGTCTCATTTGAGTCATGCTATTTTCTCTTTTTTGATTATCCAAGCTTACACCAACAGGCTCATACAAAACAACATTTACTGCCAATGTTAAGCATTATAATTAAATGATACCTTCTTGCAGATGTTTCAGAAATGTACCCATAGTATCTATAACCAGGATGACACCTAAATGATTTTTTTCATGACCGAAACCTAAAAGGACCAATACTATGTCTGGTCCCTAACCAACTTATTAACATAACTGAAGACCAACTTGAGAAATGTCTCTATTCCCTTCATTGCATGTTCATCCTGAATCCACCATATAGGTACTTCAGCATGAGTAATGGAGAGAACTTCCATAAGATCAACTTTATCGTATAAAATCCTTCTAGCTCTCTGGTAGGAGAGGTTTTGATACCTCTGTCCAGGCTCATCACTCTAGTTGCCTGCCACCAAACACTGCGCTTTTTAATATTACTGACGGTCACACATATTGGGTAATTGTGAGCATCTACTTACTATTCATTCTCAACCGTGCATTTTATTCATATCTCTTGCTATTTTGTTTTAGAAAGAAGTTAGATAACTCACCAGGGGGAATAAAAACAGCCACCAAAAATGTACACCAAATGACTGGAGTTTTCCTCCAAGGTCTTCAGTAGTAAACAAGGAGGGCCCCTGCTCAAAGCGATGGTTAGGACTGACTTAGTCAAGGGATACTGTTGCCATAATCCCATCAAAAACCTCATAACATAAATGATTATGAGCTGGTATCAAAATACCAATGAAAGCAATCAAGTCACTACATTTTTACACTGCCCTCCCCTTCCTTTCTCTTAATAGGCATCTAATTTACAATCAAAATATATGAATTAAGAACATTGAAATATCGGCACAGAAATTACACATTCATTGTCTTTTCTGGAGTTATGTATCCCAGATTCAAAAAAGCTTATGGCAGTCAAGAGGCATATGGAGTTAAGTTACTGCATTCAAAGGGGGTGGGGGTCACTCTACAGGTATCAAGAAAAAAAGGCAATCCCAAACTTGGGAGAACTGATGATTTAAAAACCTTTAGTACCATATGATTGGCAGCTCTGAGATCTGAAGTATCCTTTGGTTCACACAAAAGGTAACAGTCATGTTTTTATTTGTATGTAATCTAAAGGGAATGGCATTTCAAGAAAAACTTCAGGGGTTATTTTTGAAACCATCTAAAATGCTTCACATGAGTGTTTTTAGTTCTTGGGGATGTCAAATTCTGTGAGGGAGGGTGTGTGCTTGTATCTGTATACACACATATATAAAGATAAACTCTCTTTATATATATGTCTACATTCCTATATAAATCCTCCTACACACACACAGATTCAGGCTCTCTCCCTCTCACACATGCACATCTAGATATACACAGTATCTCATTCTCTGAATAACATAAAACATGACACCCTGCTCAAATGTAATTTGCTTAGAGTGATTTGTCTGTTTAAAAAAATTCACAGTTCCTCAACAGTAGTTAAAAATCCCAGGTCAGCTGCTATTTGTGAAATACTGTTCTCCTGTACTTGCATGAGGTAGACTTCCCAACCGGGGAAAGAAAATGACACATTAAGAAGAGGGGTTATGTCTTTTTCCTTTTTTGAACAGAAGGCCCCTTTTTGCTTTGTTCTTCTGGTGCTGTAGGTGACTTCGTGGAGGAAGCCTCTTGAGGTGACCTGCCTGGCCATTCTGAGATCTCGGACCTGGCCTCCTGAGGAAACGGTGCTGATGTACAGCCATGCCCTCCCCCCACCTCCCGAGGGAAAGTCGAAGTGCATGGCTGTGATTCTACTTCCTGTCTTCCCTGAGAACTGACGGGCGGCTGCACAACAGTTTTATGTGGGCAGTTTGCCACCATGTGCGTGATGCTCTGACAGTAATGGCACTTCTTTGGCTGAGGAGGTAGACTACATTCCTTAGCATGATGATCAAGGCCACCACAGTTGTAGCATCTGCAACAAGAAAGAAAACATCTTAGAAGTAGGGAGCATACGTCATAAAATAGACATTATTTTATGTCTGTCAAAAGATAATGAAATATACAAACTGTCAATGAGATCAGCTTATTTTAATGTGCCTTCTTAATAAGAACGTAATGCTATTTATATTAGTTGCTGCAGACTATCATCACAAAAATGCTCCAGCAAAGTTATAAAGCTAGTTGTACTAAACACACCAACGTAAAACACAAAAGATTAATCACTTCCATGTAGAAATAACCCCTTTTTAAAATCTGACAGGTTATTGTAAAAGAACAGTTTAGCCCACTAGAGGGCAGCCAATGTTCAACAAAAAACAACTAGCTAGCTCTAAATAAAGAGAGTTAAAAAATACAGCTGTTGACATAATATGCAATGGCAGTGCACTTGGCAATTGGGAAAATTATAGAGCAGATTAAATTTTATCAGTTTAACATTTATTTGGGGGTAAAATTACTCTGAGTGTGGAAACCAGCTGACTTAAAGAATTTTTTTCCTTTGTACAAATTAAGTCCTGCCGTGAAAGTTGATATGCAGGAAAAACATACGTCTATGGTGAATGATATCTGGAAAATTATCAAGTAATTTTAGAGAAGTACAGTAAGTATGTGAATCAAAAGAATGCTATAAAAGAAAGCTTCTAATTACTTAGATTGGATTAAGAAAAGTTGATGATAGTTCAGAAAATTTACTTTCTTTTTCTTCTGTAAGAAATTAGTTTTCCTTTAGAGTAAATTCTTCTAAATTGAAATAAACATAAATTCATCCTAAATTAATATTTATATGCACATTGGGGGCATGGCTTTGTATTAGATGTTTGAAAATTTGACTTAGCTTCTAAAAGCTCAGTAAGTAAATTATAGTTTGTCAGATTTTCTTTTAAAATTTTATATTAAAAATGACAAAACAGTATAAAGTGGAGAAAATCAAATTTTGTACTAAAATTTTTAATCTACTTGTTGAGTATAAAATTTACTTATTACTTTGTCTCCAAATGAAATGTTTTAAAGAATTTCTATTTTAAATTTATTTTCAAATACATTTATCACTTCATAATTCTCATTATGAAGCACAAACCATAGGTCACAAAGTTTTTAAAAAACAGCAAAGTGGTCACTGTGAGTCAGATTAAGATGATAATGACAACAAAATAATTATAATTAATTAGATTTATGTGTATGTGAGACTAGCAAGCTTAATGATTTATATTACCATATATTTCAAAGACAAACTACTAAGCTACTACTAACCTACTGAGCAGTATATGTAAAATACTTAGTATTTTATCTTCTGGGATAAATGATAAAGAGTGACTTTTTTTACTTGGCAAAAACTAGGATAACTACTGCCTGCTTCTCCAGTTGTCGATATTACCTTATAGATTTCAGAATAATGGGTTCACAAGAAGAGTTTTTACTCTTTGCAATATTAACAAGTATTTAGGGGGAAAAAGTGCATCATTTGAAGTATTAAAGGGAAAAACCAAGAAATCACTTTTTCTAATTAAATTATTTCTTGTGCAATTACATAATTTAACATGATAAATTAATAAAATATTACAATGCAGATTCACTATTGTTTCAGCCATGTGTTTTAAGATAATACAAAAATAAATAATAAAAATCACTTATGCTTGAAATTTGGGTCCCCAAATAACACTCAAAAATGACATCTTTGAAAAATACAACCAGATTACTCATAATGTTTTCTCATATAGTTCTCTTCTATAACAGTAAGTGAATTCTTAAATTAAATTTGCCCATCTATAAAATATCTCCTTTTGAATTAAATTCACTTTCTTGCGGATAACATCCACTCAAGAGCTCATTTTCGAAGAAAGAGAAAATGGGTTAAAGGCTCAGTAATAGAGCAGGCTCTCCTGTGGACACATCAATTTCATCAGTCACTGTGGTATGCACTGTGTTATCCAATTCAGGGAACCATTTTGCCCACTCATTTACCAAGGGCCTGATGTCAGATTCCACTTTCACAAATGGGGTCTTCTATCATATTCTATATGTGCATTTACCATTACATTTGGATTTTAAAAGTTATTTTTAAGGATACTATATAATTTTAGTTTCCTTGTATTTTGATCTGCATAGTTAATTTACTCCCCTAGCTTTTTAGATATGTGCTATCATTAGGCCAGACTGCCTTCCACACTGAAAAGATTTGCATTCAGTGTATATATGCTTAGCCTTTAAAGGGGAGGAGTGGTATTTATTCTCCTCTTCTATTTAATTGTTCAATGTCAATCACTCTTACTAAGAGTGTGATCACACCCCATTATGAAACCCCTTCCTTCCCAAGAGACTGACACCAAAATGGAAATGTTCAGCTCACAAATGACACATCACATACAAGCTCTATATGGTACTATTCTCCTTTGTTCACTCTCCACACCTCTTGAAGTCAGCTTGCTTTTGTTAGTTTGAATGAATTTTACATTATGATGTGAGGTTAAAAGTGGCATGTGTCCACATGTATAGTTACATGCTTAAGAAGCTTGTATTTTGATCTGCATAGTTAATTTACTCCCCTAGCTTTTTAGATATGTGCTATCATTAGGCCAGACTGCCTTCCACACTGAAAAGATTTGCATTCAGTGTATATATGCTTAGCCTTTAAAGGGGAGGAGTGGTATTTATTCTCCTCTTCTATTTAATTGTTCAATGTCAATCACTCTTACTAAGAGTGTGATCACACCCCATTATGAAACCCCTTCCTTCCCAAGAGACTGACACCAAAATGGAAATGTTCAGCTCACAAATGACACATCACATACAAGCTCTATATGGTACTATTCTCCTTTGTTCACTCTCCACACCTCTTGAAGTCAGCTTGCTTTTGTTAGTTTGAATGAATTTTACATTATGATGTGAGGTTAAAAGTGGCATGTGTCCACATGTATAGTTACATGCTTAAGAAGTATAAGGACGTACTCATAAGCGAAAGACTGCATAAAAAGAAATCATACTCTATGTATTCCCGCTAACGTTAAGTATTCTACAGAATGATGAACCAGTGGCTCAAAGGATATTTTCTCACATATTAAACATAAAGTAAATAAAAATGTTCAGATTAATCTTAGAACTTGATCAAATTCTTCATAAAAATCACTTTATAAATAATTTAATTCTAGTGAGCTAGCATAGCACATTCTACAAATATTATTTCTTAAAAGATGCTTTTTAAGATGGAAGATAATCCAATTTTTATAGACTATCAAGATAAGATTAACATTTTAAAAGGAAGGAGAATACCAATGACAGAGCAGAAAGGAAGCACATAAAATGGTAAAATAAATTAAAACAAATCTCTTAGATTTACATCTTTGGAAGTATTTAATTACATGATGAAATAAGTAATTATGTGAATTTTAATAAGCTAAGCCCAAACACCTACTCTAGTTAAAAAGGTTAATCAAAACATTCAAAGTTTTGAAGATTCCACAATAAAAATGGCAACTCTGATTCAGAAATCAGAGTTTAAATCTGCTCTGATCTTTGTAAAAATTATCATTTTGGGAGTCCAAAGCACTGAATAAGTAAATTATATTTTCTAAAGACACCAGAAAAAAATGGTTAGAACTGAGCTCAACTAATGACTACTAGATTATACAGACATTATATGTAGATACTAATTTTTAAATGATACCTCAATGGCATAATAAGAGGATTCCTCAATTGTGTATTTCCCTTGAGTCTCAAAATTGATTTAAAAAAATCGGGCAGAGGGGTGATACTAGAGATAAAGGGCCAGATTTGCCTGTCTAAAAATGTAATGGATAAAATGTAACTTAGGTGCTTTTAAGTATTTATAAAGTGTTAGCTTAATAAGAATTTATGTGGAAATTTAAATCTGTATTCTGTGGGGTTTGGTGAGGTCATTAAGAATAAGGATACAGTGATCTGTAAAAGCTACTCAAGAGGAAGGATAT